>NC_090376.1:42877095-43179208 GCF_036365525.1 Heterodontus francisci | reverse complement strand
AGCAGATTTTGGTAAAATAAGGAGGAGTTTGGTCAGCATTCAAAATAGGTTGCAGGTTGGCAGTGGAAAACATTCAAATTTAAAATGTTCTTTTCCCCAGCACTAATATCCCTCACTTTAGAAAGAATCAACTTTCATTTAAATAGCACCTTTCATGATCTCAGGACATCCTAAAGTATTTCACAGCCAATTAAGTACTTTTATGGTGTAGTCACTACAGAAGTAAGAAAACATGCGAGCTAATTTGCACACAGCAAGGTCCCACAAATAGCAATGAGACAATTTACCAAATAATCTGTTTCTTTGGTGGTGCTAGTTGAGGGATAAATGTCGGTCAGAATACGGGGCTTCTTCAAATTATGCCATGGAATCTTTTACATTCACCTGAGATGGCAGATATGTTCTCATTTAATGTCTCAACTGAAAGATAGAACCTCGGACAGTGTTGCACACCCTCAGTACTGCAGTGAAGTGTCAGATTATATTATATGCTGAACCCTCTTAAAGGGGGTTGAACCCAGGGCTTCCTAATTCAGAGGAGAAAGTGCTACCACTGAGCTAAGTTAAATATAATCACCCTCTCACACACATTACTACATTTCAATATGTGGTTTATGTGGAAATTACTAGCTGGCGAAAGAGGGAAATGGCAACACAGCCTGTGGACTGGTGTGCACTACCAAGATGACCAGTTGCTACAGCAGTTTGGAAACTGGCACCAACGTCAAAAACAACAACTCACAGGCCGGGATTTCATGGTGCCCCAACGAGCGGGCTGGTGGCCAGGCGTAAAATTGAGTGGGAGGCGGAGGGGTCATTCCCAACTCCCTCCCACCCCCGCTGCAATTTTACGCGGGGTGGCAGGAAACGGCCCGCCCACCCCAGGTCAATCAAGTCCCTTAAATGGCCAATTAACTGCCACTTAAGGGCCTCTTCCCACCGCCATGGGTATTTCACCCTCGGCGGCCTAATGGCAAAGGCCCCAAGAACCCCGCCTGGTAAAACCAGGCAGCCTTCTTGCAGGCTGGGGGAGGGGCTCTCCTGATCAGGCACCCTGTGCCCCACGGAGCCCCAACCGCCCCCAACACACTACACTCCCCCCCCCCCCCATCTTGCGTCACCAAGGCCCGGTTGATTTTTTAGGGCCTCACCGGGAACATTTACCATCCTTCCTGTTGCCTTCGATGGCTGGGTGTAGTCCCAGCAGTGGCCACTGCTCCCAGTGGGGCTGCTGGGACTAAGAGATGCCGGCCGATTGGCAGCAGCTCCATTAGGCGGGACTTCCTGCCTCAAGGAGGTGGAGGTCCTGTCCAAGACCAATTAAGGGCCTGGGCAGCAAAAAATCCCGTCCTGGCTCCCCAGGCCCAGCGGATGCAGGCTCGCCGCTGACTTTACGGCCAGTGGGTGGGAGGACTTAAAATTCCGGCCACAGTGTTACTTGGCAGCTTCACATGTGGCACTCGTGTCAGAACCTGCCTTTCATAGATTCCCCTTCACAGCCATCAGCAAAGGTGCACCAAGAGAAGACACCCCACCTAAATGGATTGTTTGCTGCATGTCCATCATGTTTCATAGATGGAAGGATGCCAACCAACCATTTACTTCAGAAATCTCTAGAGATCAGCAGTTTGAATAAAACCACGAATGCAATTTTTTATACTGTATCGTTTTCTTTAATAAACTATTTAGTTCTTTGCCTCTGCACAATCCTTACAAGTTTATAATGTTCATAGAATGTTTGTAAATTTGTTCCCGCATGAAAACAGCAGTTACTCTGCACAATAACATGGTGTCAGAACAAATATAGCAAATTCCACTTAATAGTCAACTAATGTAAGACCTAAAAATGTGTCATATATTTTCCTGTCCATTAATCCTAAATAGGGAACACTAATAAAAACAGAAAATTTTGAAAATACATTGCAGGCCAATGAGAATCTGTAAAGAGAAAAGAAAGATCACGAGTTGTCAAGTACGTCCAATTCATCGGTGTTATGATGAAAAATACACTCCTGAAACATCATTAATTTATGGAACCATCAAAGTTTACAGGATTGAAATCAGGCCCTTCAGCCATCAGGGTGATTTTCAGCTGGTGGTTTCTTGCATGAAAACTAGCATCGGGCAGTGAAAAATCCTAGTGGAGACCTTAGACATATATTTTCCCACCTGATTCAATTTTCAGGCATGCCTTTAAATCCTGGACAAAAGAGACAGAAACTGGTTTAAAAATGAAAATCCTACTGTCCTACTCCCTCTCTATAGCGCTGTACCTTACTCTAGTTAAAATTCTTTCCCTTTACAGATGCTAATTGAACTGCTGTATATTTCCTATATTTTTAGTTTTTATTTCAGATTTACAATATTTGGAGTTGTTCCTCCTTTTGTTTATATAGGTACATGAAGTAATTAGAAGTTACGTAAAATCCATATGCGCTCATCATACAATCACGGAATGGGTATAGCACAGAAGAAAGGCCATTCAGCCTGTTGAGTCCATGCCTGCTCTATGTAAAAGCAATTTAGCATGTCCCACTCCCCCACCCTTTCCCCGTAGCCCTGCAATTTTTTTCTCTTCAGATAATTATCCAATGCCATTTTGAAAGCCACAATTGAATCTACCTCCACCACATTCCCAGGCAATGCATTCCAAATCCTAATCACTCGCTGCAAAAAAAAGTTTTTCCTTAGGTTGCCTTTGGTTCTTTTGCCAATCACCTTAAATCTGTGTTCTCTGGTTTTTGACACTTCCTCCAATGGGAACAATTTCTCTCTATCTACTCTGTCTAGACCTCTAATGATTTTGAGCACCTCTATCAAAGCTCCTCTCAACCCTTTTTTTCTCTAAGGAGAACAACCCCAGCTTCTTCAATCTGTCCACCTGACCAAAGTCCCTCATTTCTGGAATCATTCTCGTAAACCTTTTCTGCACCCTCTCTAAAGCCTTGACATCCTTCCTAACATCAGTGCCCAGAATTGGACACAATTCTCCAGATGAGGCCAAACCAGTGTGAAATAAAGATTCATCATAACTGCCTGGTTTTTACTCTATTCCTCTAATTATGAAGCTCAGGATCCCATTTGCCTTTTTAACCACTTTCTCAACCTGCCCTGCCACCTTCGACGATTTGTGTACATATACCCGCAGATCCCTCTGTTCGTGCACCTCCTTGACATTTGTAGCCTTTAGTTTATATTGCCTCTCCTTGTTCTTCCGACCAAAATGTCTCACTTCCCATTTATTTGCATCAAATTTTATCTGCCACGTCTTCTTGAAATCTATTACTATCTTCCTCACAGTTCGCTAAACTTTCAAATTTTGTGTCATCTGCAAATTTTGAAACACCCAAGTCTGAGTCATTAATATCTATCACGAAAAGCCATGGTACTGAAGCCCTGCCTCTTATTTTAAAAAAAATAAAATGCACTTGCATTGTGACCATTAAAATAATGCATAAAACCGAAATAAGTGACGTTTATTCTTCGCTTCGACGTTTCCTAATTTGTTTACCTCTAGATAATGGTGACAAGTAACCCACCTGCAGAGAACACAGCGCAACGTCTTCACAACAAAGCTTCACCACGGCTTGGAAATCATTCCATGTACAGGATCAGCGCTGCTCATTGGGCAAATGTTTGTACATTGCCTGAATGGCATCAACGTACAGGTTCTAACGCAGCTAACTGATACGACCGCCATTCTCATCCCGCCCCTCCTGCACCGTGTTCAATTGGTCCGTTTACACGTCAATCAACTGAGAGGGGTGGGGGTGGGCTCAGCTTAACGGCTGCGCACTTGGCTTTGTTTACTCAATTAATCAGGCCTGTAATCAGATATTTGTTTCAGCACGCCGGTGACCTCTACTGATAGAACATAAAAATAAGCCTGTAGAAATAAGGAACTTTTTAACACAGAAGATTGTGTCAGGCTGCCAACCTTCCGTGATGTCTTGGAGTGACAGGAATTAAATATTAATCTGTTGGACGCTCCTGTGAGCAACCCAGGAGAAATATTTTATATAGTCATATTTCTATCTCCCCTCACTCTGAAGCCCCCTGTGGTGAGTAAGATTTTAGAAACAATAATCAGTTTGAGTTAAATAGGGAAAACCAGCACAGATTTGTAAAAAGCAGATCATGATTGACTAATTGATTTTTTCGATGAAGTAACAGAGAAGATGGATGAAGGGTAAGCAATGGATGTGGTCTAAATTGATTTTAAGAAAGCAGTTGACAAAGTATCACATAAAGGCTGGTTAACAAAATTGAGGCTCATGGAATAGGAGGGTTAGTGTTAGCTTCGATAAAGAATTGGTTTAAGGACAGAAAGCACTGAGTCGTGGTAAGTGGTTGTTTCTCAGACTGGTAGATGGGGTGTTCCCCAAGATTCAGTGCTAGGACCATTGCTTTCTTGATATACGTACACGATTTGGATATTGGAATACAGAGCAACATTTCAAAATTTGCTGATGCTACCCAACTTGAAAGTGTGGCAGACAGTGAAGATGCCAATCAACTGCAACAGTGTATAGGTAGGCTAGCAGAATGGGCAGACAAATGACAGATGGAACCTGCGGGTTCTTGTGCATAGATTTTTGAAGGTAGCAGGATATGTTGAGAGAGTAGTTAGCAAACACATAGGGTTCTTGGGCTTCGCAAATAGACGAGTACAAAAGCAGGGAAGTTATACTGAACCTTTATATAAACATAGAAAATAGGAGCAGGAGTAGGCATTCGGCCCTTTGGGCCTGCTCCGCCATTCAAAAAAGATCATGGCTGATCGGTTAATTCAGTACCCTGTTCCCACTTTCTCCCCATATCCCTTGATCCCTTTGACATTAAGAAATATATCTATCTCCTTCTTGAATATATTTAATGACTTGGCCTCCACTGCCTTCTGCGGTAGAGAATTTCACTGGTTCTTTACCCTCTGAGTGAAGAACTTTCTCCTCATCTTGGTTCTAAATGGCATACCCCATATCCTGAGACTGTGACCCCTGGTTCTGATTTCCCCAGCCATCGGGAACATTCTTCCTGCATCTAGCCTGTCTAGTCCTGTTAGAATTTTATAGGCTACTAGGAGATCCCCTCTCATTCTTCTAAACTATAGTGAATATAGGCCTAGTCGACCCAATCTCTCCTCATACGTCAATCCTGCCATCCCAGCCTAGTAAATCTTCTTTGCAATCCCTCCATGGCAAGAACATCCTTCCTCAGATAAGGAGATCAAAACTGCACACAATATTCCAGATGTGATTTCACCAAGGCCCTGTATAACTGCTGTAAGACATCCTTGCTCCTGTACTCAAATCCTCTTGCAATGAAGGCCAACATACCATTTGCCTTCCTAATTGCTTGCTGCACCTGAATGCTTTCAGCAACTGGTGTACAGTTGGCACAGTGGCGCAGTGGTTAGCACCGCAGCCTCACAGCTCCAGGGACCCGGGTTCGATTCTGGGTACTGCCTGTGCGGAGTTTGCAAGTTCTCCCTGTGTCTGCGTGGGTTTCCTCCGGGTGCTCCGGTTTCCTCCCACATGCCAAAGACTTGCAGGTTGATAGGTTAATTGGCCATTATAAATTGCCCCAGTATAGGTAGGTGGTAGGGAAATATATAGGGACAGGTGGGGATGTGATAGGAATATGGGATTAGTGTAGGATTAGTATAAATGTGTGGTTGATGGTCGGCACAGACTCGGTGGGCCGAAGGGCCTGTTTCAGTGCTGTATCTCTAAACTAAACTAAACTAAACTACAAGGACGCCCAGGTCTTGTTGTACTTCCCCGTTTCCCAATCTATCACCATTCAGATAATAATCTGCCTTTCTCTTTTTGCAACCAAAGTGGATAACCTCACATTTTTCCACATTATACTGCATCTGCCAGACATTTGCCCACTCACCCAACTTATCCAAATCACATTGGAGCCTCTTTGCATCCTCCTCACAGCTCACAATCCCCCCAGCTTTGTGTCAGCTGCAAACTTGGAAATGTTACATTTAATTCCCTCACTCAAGTCATTATTACATATTGTGAATAGCTGGGGCCCTAGCACTGATCCCTGCAGTACTCCACTAGTCACTGCCTGCCACCCAGAAAAAGACCCGTTTATTCCTACACTCTGTTTCCTGTCTGTCAACCAATTCTCAATCCATGCCAGTATATTACCCCCAATCCCATGTGCTTTAATTTTGCACACTAACCTCTTGTATGGGACCTTATCAAACGCCTTCTGAAAATCCAAATACACCACATCCACTGGTTCTCCCTTACCTATTCTACTAGCTACGTCCTCAAAAAAACTCCAGTAGATTTGTTAAGCATGATTTCCCTTTCGTTAACCCATGCTGACTTTGCCCAATCCCGTTTATGCTTTCCAGGTGTTCTGCTATCACATCCTTTATAATAGACAATAGCATTTTCACCCGCTACTGATGTAAGGCTAACTGGTTTGTAATTCCCTGTTTCTTCTCTCCTTTTTTAAATAGTGGGGTTACATTTGCCACCCTCCAATCTGTAGGAACTGCTCCAGAGTCTATAGAATTTTGCAAGATGACCACCAATGCATCCACTATTTCCAGGGCCACTTCCTTTAGTACTCTGGGATGTAGATTATCAGGCCCTAAGGATTTGTCAGTCTTTAACCCCATTAATTTCCCTAGCCCTATTTTTTTACTAATACTGATTTCCTTCCGTTCCTCCCTCTCATTAGACCCTTGGTTCCCTGACATTTCTGGGAGGTTATTTGTGTCCTCCTTTTTGAAGACAGAACCAAAGTATGTGTTGAATTGTTCTGCCATTTCTTTCTTCCCCATTATAATTTCCTCTGTTTCTGACTGTAAGGGATCTACATTTGTCTGCACTAATCTTTTTCTCTTCACATATTTGAAGAAGCTTTTACAGTCAGTTTTTATGTTCCCCGCAAGTTTACTCTCATACTCAATTTTTCCCCGCTTAATCAACCTCTTTGTCCTCCTTGGCTGAATTCTAAACTGCTCCCAATCCTCAGACTTGCTGCTTTTTTCTGGCAATTTTATATGCCTCCTCTTTGGATCTAATACTATCCTTAATTTCTTTTGTAAGCCACAGTTGAGCCACCTTTCCGGTTTTATTTTTGTACCAGTCAGGAATGAACAATTGTTGTAATTCATGCACACGTTCTTTAAATATTATAAATTGCCTATCCACTGTCAACCCTTTTAGTAAAGTTCCCCAATCTACCATAGCCAACTCACACCTCATACCATCGTAGTTTCTTTTATTTAGATTCAGGACCCTAGTTTCATATTCAACTACTTCACTCTCCATCTTAATGAAGAATTCCATCATGTTATGGTCGCTCCTCCCCAAGGGACCCCACACAATTTGATTGTTAATTAATCCTTTCTCATTCCACAATACCCAGTCTAGGATAGCCTGTTCTCTAGTTGGTTCCCCAACGTATTGGTCTAAAAGACTGTCACATACTCACTCCAGGAAATCTTCCTCCACTGTATTATTGCTAACTTGGTTTGACCAATCTATATGTAGATGAAAGTCACCCATGATTACAGTTGTACTCTTATTGCGTGCATCTCTAATTTCCTGTCTAATGCCATCCCTTACATCTCCACTACTGTTTGGGGGCCGTTAGACAATCCTCACCAAAGTTTTCTGCCCCTTGGTGTTTCTTAGCTCCACCCATACAGATTCCACATCATGATTTTCCAAGCCAATATCCTTCCTCACTATTGTATTGATTTCCTCCTTTACTAATAATGCTACCCCA
This sequence comes from Heterodontus francisci, assembly GCF_036365525.1. Taxonomy (NCBI): domain Eukaryota; kingdom Metazoa; phylum Chordata; class Chondrichthyes; order Heterodontiformes; family Heterodontidae; genus Heterodontus; species Heterodontus francisci. The sequence continues at coordinate 43,171,444 of NC_090376.1, read as the reverse complement.
CCTCCTTTCCCTTTTTGCCAGTCCTTCCTAAATTTTGAATACCCCTGGATGTTCAGTTCCCATCCTTGGTCACCCTGCAGACATGTCTCCGTAATCACAACGATATCATAATCATTTATATCTATTTGCATTGTTAATTCATCTACCTTATTGCGAATGTTCCGCACATTAAGACACAATGCCTTTAGAGTTGTCTTTTTAACATTGTTAGTCACCTTAGCTCTATTTTGAACGATGGCCCCATTTGTTCCTTGCACTTGTTTTCTCTGCCTTCTACTTTTGCTTCTTACCTTTCTGTCTTTCATTTCTATCCTTGTTTCCCCCTCCTCTGTCTCCCTGCTCAGATTCTCATTCCCCCTGCCATTCTAGTTTAAACCCTCCCCGACAGCACTGGCAAACACCACCCCCCCCTCCCCTGAGGAAATTGGTCCTGGTCCTGCTCAGATGCAACCCATCCAGCTTGTACTGGTCCTACTTTCCCCAGAACCGGTCCCAATGTCCCAGGAATCTGAATCCTTTGCCCCTACACCATTTCTCCAGCTACGTATTCATTTGATATATCCTGCTACTTCTGCTCTCGCTAGCACTTGGCACTGGTAGTAATCCTGAGATTACTATCTTTGAGGTCCTACTTTTTAATTCACATCCTAAATTTATATTCAGCTTGTAGGACCTCATCCCTTTTTTTACCTATGTCGTTGGTACCGATATGTACCACAACAACTGGCTGCTCACCCTCAGAGACACCCTTGACTTTATTAAGCTCTGGTTAGGTATTGCATCCAGTTCTGGTCACTGCATTTTGGAAGGATGTGAGAATCCTTGACAGGATGCAGAGGAAATTTACTAGAATGGTTCTAGGGATGAGGGATTTTAGCTACAAGGTTAGGTTAGAGAAGCTGGGGTTGTTCTCCTTGGAGCAAAGGAGATTGAGGGGAGATTTGATCATTACAGGTTTGGATAGGGTAGACAAAGAAAAGCTATTCCCATTTGCTGAAGGTACAAGGACTAGGGGACACAGATTTAAGGTTTTGGGTAAGAGATGCGGGGGGATGTGATGAAGAACTTTTTTACGCAGGGAGTGGTAATGACCTGGAACTCACTGCCCATGAAGTGGAGATGATGAATGATTTCAAAAGGAAATTGGATGGGCAATTCAGGGAAATAAACTTACGGGGATACGGGATATTGCCGGGAATGGGACTGATTGGATTGTTCTGCAGGGAACTGGCATGGATCTGATGGGCTGAATGGTCTCCTTCTGTGCCATTATTAATCTATGACATGCCCTTTTATCTCCTCCCTTCTCACTGTCCAAGGCCCCAAATACTCCTTCCAGTAAAACAGCGATTTACTTGTACTTCTTTCAATTTAATATACAGTATTCACTGCTCGATATGATCTCCTCTACATAGGGGAGATTAAACCAAGAATGGGTGACCGCTTTGTGGAGCGCCTCCATTCAGTTTGCAAGCATAACCCGAGCTTGCAGCCACCTGATGTTCTAATTCTCCACCCTGCTCCTGCTCTGACATCGGCCTCCTACTGTATTCCAATGAAGCTCAATGTAAGCTCAAGGAACAGCACGTCACCTTTTGATTAGGCACTTTACAGCTTTCTGGACTTAACACTGAATTCAACAATTTCACATCATAACCTCTGCTCCCTTTTTTTTGTTTGTTTATTTTTGGATGGCAGCTGTTGGTAATGTTCTGAATTTTCCCATTAACATCTCCTCGAGACACATCTTTTCTTGTCCCATTACCACCCCCGTTTTGCCTTGCACTCTTTTGTCATTTAATCTCTACTGTCTTCCACCCTGTCACCCCTTTGCTCCCCTGCCCCCGCTTTCGCTGCCTCTGTATTTTTTAAACTTGTTCTATCCCTAACTTTTTCCAGTTCTGAACAAAGGTCATTGACCTGAAACGGTGGGCTGAATTTTCAGATCTTGGAAGTGGGCATAGGTTGAAAATATCAGCACTGAAAGATGTCCTGGTTTCCCAATGCCGTTCCCAGCGCTAGTGAGTTTCACCAGAGTGGGAGAGGGCGGTCCCTTCCCCCCCCCCGCCCGCTCACTCTCTCCCCCCACTGCCCACTCGCTCTCTTCCCCCCCCCCCCCCCACCTGCTCGCTCTCTTCCCCTCAGTAATTCAGTAATATTTCAATATTTAAAGGTGCCGTTGAGCTTAGAAAATTAATAAACTTTTACTTTAACATTGAATTCCCCCTCCCAGCCCCCACTGAATCCTAAACACATAAATTGACCTATCCCCTCAAAAATACACTTTATGAAATTCTGAACTTTCCCCCCCGAACTTCAGTATCTTTGACCCCTCCCCACCATCTCCACAACCAATAGGAATAGTTTTTCCCACTTCCACCCCCCCTCCGCCCTGATAATTTGATTCCTCCCCTCTCCCCACCAGTGTCTTGCCTCGGAACTCCGATGGTGGGGGGGGGGCACACTAAGGCCTCGCTGCCACCGCTAATATCCAGCAGGGCCTTCTGGATGTCGTGGGCCAAGGCAGGCCGCTCCCACTAGCATTTTACGGGCCTCCCCGCCACGACCCACGGCGTCGAGGGGCTGATAAAATTCAGCCCTAGGGATCTACTGGTGACATCTGCAGGATATCGCAATCTGCTGCCTGTAAGTACATCTCCCAGGTGACTGGTGCCTTGTTTACCAAGGCCACCATTTATATTGACTTTGACACTAATGAAGCCAGTTAGACACAGAGGACTGTCGGTTTTGCTGCAATAACTGGATTCCCACAGGTATACAGATTCATTGACTGCAGACATGTAGCAATCAAGGGGCCCTCAGATCAGCCCAGAGTATTCATCAATTGGTAGGGATTCCACTCCTTCTATGTTCAGCTTATTTGTGATCACCAGAAAGTTATTGCATATCCACACAAGATATCCCGGAAGCTGCCATGATTCATTCATTCTGTGGCTGACACATCTCCCACAGGTTTTCGCATCTCCATGTGGTGTACACTCCTTGGAGACAAGGGCTACCCTCTGAGGACCTGGCTGATGATTCCTGTAAGGAATGCTACCACTGATGCAGAAGAGAGGTACAACAGGGTGCCATGACAGATTGGTTGTACCCTACAGTATCACCAATCAAGGGTCTCCAGAATGATTGTGGTCTGCTGTGCCTTGCACAACATTGTGTTGCAGAGAGAAGTGGAGCTGCTGGAAGAAGAAGGTGCAGACCGATTGGCATCCTCTGATGAGGAGGAGGAGGAGGAAGAGGAGCTAGATGTGGGCATGGTGCTTGCAGCCGCTCAGCTGCCTGCCACAGAAGTCTGTGGCAGCCTCATACAGCCATAGTTCAGCCAATCTTAGTGCATGAGGCCATATGACGGTGCAGTCAAAAACCCTGTGCCCCATCAGCCGCAAAACACAAATCATTCCCCCAATCCAAAATCCAAATGTTACATTCACACCCTTTTCAAGTCTTCTAACCTGGTCATACCACTTACCTGACGGCTACTCTCCAAGTGGAATTTGGGATGCAACAAACTAGAAGCCATTAGAATGAGTTCAAATAAAATGTTTCAGTCATTTAAATAAACATTAACATAACGCCATGAATGTTATACACGTCCAACTGAATCCCCTTGAGCAACTATTAAGTCTTTCTCATATGTTTCCTAATATTCTTATGTGGCGCAACCCCTAGCAGGCAAGCTGCTAGTTTCCCTGCTCTGACAGATAAGATGCCCATAGCAGATGTCCTCTGTGTTTTGGAGCCCTTGAGGGCCCTGCCAAAGAAAGCCCCATGTGCATCTGTGCAGGAGGTAGCATGTGGGGCTTTCTCAGAGGTGGTGGGAGGAAAGAGATGAGAAATGGGATTGCCTTGAGAAGAGTTCCCACTGCCATATGCCTTTTCTCCATCTTCCCTCTCATGGCCCACCTACACTTCCCTGCTAGCCAAGAGCTGGAGAGTACTTGGCTGCATTTCAGTGAGGTATTGAGCTACCAAAATGAGTCTTTCCTCCATCCTGTGTGAAGACTGAGTGTGCAGGCCATTGGACTGGGCCAGCATGCATTCGGTTGCCTGTCACCATGCAGGTGACCACTCTTTCCATGGAGGTGGACATCAGTGCAAATGCCTGGGACATCATGACTCCTATGCTAAAGATGAACACCTCCAATCTCTCTCCAAGGGTGCACACCTCCTCTGGAGATACTGACAGAACCACACACATTACCCATTGCTGCTCTAGAAGTTCCCTTTTCATGGGTAACCCCAAGGCACAGCATCTACATCCAGCTGAGCATTGCTTGGAGCGTTCTGCACTCTCTGATGGGAATTCTGCACTGCTGTCCTTATCTCCAGCGCCAGCTCCTGCTCAGGTGTGATGTGCGCCTCACCATGTGACAACCTGACTATCTCTAATGCAGTACGCACCAAGATATGTGTATCTACGTTGGTGGAGGATGTGCATGAGTCATGTGATGTTGCATCCTCTGAGATTTCCTTGGCCTCCTCCCATTGCTGCTCCTCCATCATCCTTGAAGGACCTGTGGGAGATGAAGGACATGATTTAGTGCTGACCTAGGGAAAAGGTTCAAACTCTGCATTGTGCATATCATGACATTTCAGTTAGTGTTGACATCAATTCAGTATGTGCTAAGTGGCAGTTTTATATCTAAAGGTGATCCCCATCTCTCCATCACCTAAGCCCAGGAACTGTGCCACCCTGCTGATATCCAGAGCTTGTTCCTCCACAACCTCTCCAACTAAGCAGGCATGGATGGAAGTGACTGAGGAAGTCAACAGCCCTCCAACCTGGAGACAGTGCACCAAGAGGATCCAGGATCTTAGTCGGGTGGGAAAGGTAAGTGGCATAACAATTTCAAGAGTCAAGCGCCACACTCTGACTTTCTCAGCATTTTCCAGAACAGCACTCGCCAGACCAACACACCTTGTAGCTCTGCTCATTTCTCTCTCTTCAGGAACCTTACATCTCTAGCTGAACAGCCAACACTTTCACTCATCTTATTGGCCTCTCACACCCATGCCTCACAGTCACCCTCCACCAATGTCCTTCCCTGCTCTCCACACAAGCCATTACTAACAATCATAACTCTGCTTTCTTTCCTTGCGCACAATCTTGGGAGAGGCAGAGTTGGATGCGTTGGTGGCAGTGGCCCTCCAGTTACAGGCACCTTGATAGCCACTGGCAATGCATGACTACCTGACCCATTGGGAAGGAGGTCATTCCAGTATGCTGCAGATGTCAACACCAAACTGCTGTGAAAACCTGAGCCTCCTGAGGCACTAGTACTCACCCATGTTGAGAGAGCTGATCCTCTGCCTGTAGAAGCTGTGTTGGGAATCTTGGCTCCTTGGAGCTGGATCTAGGTGTCCATTCCCTCTGCCCTCTGGAGCAGCCTGTGTCTGAGGAAAAGGCAGCCAGTGCTGGTGGTCATGCTGCTGTTGGTATTAGTGTTGCTAATCCTCTTGCTCTTAGAGGTGCAAAGAAGAACTGCATAAGCTGCTCCAATGCCATGCTAAAGGCTAGCAATTGGGAAGTGAAGCTGAAGGTGAGTGAAATGCAAGACAAGTGAACTGACTTCCAAGAAGTTGGCAATCACCTGACAAGCACTTAGCACTCTCTGAGAAGAGGTCCATGGAAGAGCAGCCTCTCACCTGGTCATGGATGATGCTCTTCAGTTTTACTAATCGAAGGCAATAGGTGCGCTGCTTGTTAAAGCCAGAATCCTTGGTTAAAACACAACTTAATGACACATTTGAATATTTAAATGGATTACCTGATAGCTGCAAGGGGGTTCCCTGGTCGCCTTCAAATCTGCCTGGGTGAAACCCAGAAGATGGCTGGATAATGTTGGGATCCTGACCCAACATCACTTGTAGGGGAATTAACTCCCTGCATGCACCAAACACATCTCCCCTTGCCTGTAAAGATTTTGCCCATGGTGTTGGATGTGTTTCTAGTGCTGTTCAGTATGTGGGAAGTTGTCACCCTAAATTGGACCTTTGTGCCATCATTTACTGCCTGGAAAATGTGCACAAAGATCAAAGGGACACAACATATAAAACAGCTATTAACAGATCAAATAAAGAATTTAGGAGAAATTTCTTTATACATTGAGTAGTGAGAATGTGCAACTCACTGTGACATGGAAAGATTGGAGTAGATAGCAGATAGCATTGATGCATTTAATGGAAGACTTGAGGGAGAAGGGAATAGAGATTTGGGGATGGTGTAGGAAGATTGGGCAGATGCTCCTGTGGAGTATAAACATCAGCATAGAATATTTAGGCTGAATGGTGTCTTTCTGTGCTTCAAATTCAGTGTAATTCTATGTAAAAGGTCTTCCAGCTCATAGCCAAGCAATATTTTTTGCTTATAATAAAAACAAGAAATGCTGGAACCACTCAGCAGGTCTGGCAGCATCGGAACGGTTCCGAAGAAGGGTCACCGACCCGAAATGTTAACTCTGCTTCTCTTTCCACAGATGCTGCCAGACCTGCTGAGTGGTTCCAGCATTTCTTGTTTTTATTTCAGATTTCCAGCATCCGCAGTATTTTGCTTTTATTTTAATATTTTTTGCTTTCTGGTTGGTGCAGAGTTTTAAGTACTATTCTTTTGATCTTATTACTAATTTTGTACATTATGCTGTACTTTGCTCCCCGTATCCTAACTTGCATCAAGTTCCATTTACCCATCACCCCTGTGCTTGCTGACTTACACTGGCTCTGGTCTGGCACTGCCTTGATTTTAAAATCCTTGTTTTCAAATCCCTCCATGGCCATGCCCTTTCCTATTTATGTAACCTTCTCCAGCTCTACAATCCTCCAAGAACTCTGCACTCCTTTAATTCTGGCCCATTGTGCATCCCCAATTTTTATCATTCCGCCATTTGTGGCCTTGCCTTCTGCTGCCTCAGCCTTAAGCTCTGGAATTCCCTCCCTAAACCTCTCTGTCTTGTTACCTCTCTCCTCCTATAAGACACTCCTTAAAATCTACATCTTTGACCAAGCTTTTGATCACCAGTCTGAATATTTCCTCATATGGCTTGGTGCCAAACTTTGTCTGATAATGCTTCTGTGAAATGCCTTGGGACATTTTACCACTCTAAAAGTGCTATATAAATGCAAGTTGTTATTGTGGAGCTCCAGGTTCTTCTTTCTACACACAGTTATTGATAATTATGTGAGAAACCAGTGATGTTTAATTAACACAGGTACATGGATCAAGTGGCTATTTAATGTTCACTGCATTAGAGATTGATATTGTAGTTTTAAAAAATTAATTAACTTGAAGCATGTTGCCTTTATCAGATCAGTAAAATGGTTATTTCCAGGATATGGCAAAACAAATGGATGCAGTTTAGTCGTGGGGGCTTTGCAGTATTAATAAATATTTGTAGATGGGATGGGCCAACAGATTGGCACGCTAACACTTTGTGCTATGGAGTAATGGGCTGTAGGCTTGCGATTTACTGTTTGCCAGCGCCATTATCATCAGTCTGTTAGAAGTCCAAAATAGAGCAGCATAAGCAAAGTTGATGGAGCAAAATACTTGCCTGTGTCTTAGTCAGATGTGAAGTGATAAAAATAAAATGCGTATGCTGCCAGGTGAGAAATGGTATAACCTCCTTTCTTCTGTCTAGGCAAACATTGTTACATGCTATCACTTAAAATTTGAGAATAACTGTGCAATTTGAATTTCAAAGATTAACATGCAACCTTTGAATTAAAACTAAGAATAAATTCACACCAATCTCATCGAATAAAATAGTTTTTTTGGCTAACTATTCATAAAGTGTTAGCTACTTAGTAAAACCAGATTTTTCTCTATTTGTTTCCTGCATTTTTTTTACAGTTTATATGTCCAGTATTGAAACTCTGACCTGGAATAGTTATTGAGGGTGTTCTGAGAACCTTATGATTCATTATGTTATGGCCAGGTGGTTAATGGCATGGCTTGTTCCCACTGTTCACCTCCCAACTGACCAATGTAAGTGTTTTTGTTACGAGTATTTTAACCCCTTGTGTTTTATTTGTCAAATAAATAGACAGGTTTTCTCATAGGTAAAAAAAAACTATTTTTTTTTTACAAATCCTGAAATGATCGCAACACCACTCAAGCCCACGTTCACTCTCACACACATTCCCAAGAGAAGTTTGATAGAAAAGTACAGGGTCAGAGGTTTTCAGAGTTCAGGTTGTAAAAGTCTGTTGTTTCAGGAATAACTTGTGGCATCCCCCTTGGAAGGTGAATTTTTAAAGTTGCAGGCCTGTTAGCTGTGTGATGGAATATAGGTATAATAGGGTTAATTAGGTAGAATTTAGATATAGTTAATATATTATACCTTTTAGAATTAAAGATTTAATAAATGGTCAGTTTTTAAGACTCACTGACCTTCCCCTTTAAGAATTAAAAATGTCAAGGTCTTTCAAGGTCCCTGTTACAATAGAATGTGTTGTAGGGTATTCCCAAGCGCAGAGGCACATGCAGTAAATATCATACTGTTTAAATGTTATTTGAGTAACCAGTAACGTATAATCTTAGTGAACAATGAAGAGGTTTCAAGGCATCATGGGGCTTAGCCAACTTAACCACATTCCACACAGGAGCTGAGTAATATAAATTCAAACAAAGACTCATTAAATGGAAAGCAGAGGTCCTTGTGGAATGCTGACAAAGGTACCAGCCTGTGACGAGGTCAAGATAAGATGGTACGCGTACATGAGAACGAAGGATAATGGATAAGAGGGAATGGAAAACATCATGAGTAATCCCCTATCTGTCTATGGGCCGGTTGTGCAGTCCCTCCATGCCTAGTAACCACTTCTATTGACTCTAATAATCAATGTATATGATCTATAATCGTTGTGATTGGACCATGTCCAGCCAGGATAGGCTGAGTAACTGTTTGAAAATGTATAAGTATTGATGATTTTCCTTTGTTCGGTGGAGAGGCATCTGGACAGCCCAGTGACCTGCTCCCTGCTGGCGTAACTAAATAAACTGTTTGACATTGGAGCAGACCTGAGTGTCGAGTGATTCTTCTAGATTCATTCCCGCTAACAATTGGCGTAGTCGGCAGGATCAGGTGTAAGTCAACTCTTCTGTGACCCCGATATTCCAATCACCCAGCCTGAGCCTGAATTAAGAGGACCTAGTCCCACGTGATGGCCTGGATCAAGTGGGCAAGGGGAACAAAGGGGCCAAGGGGGAGTTGGCTGGAGCCTGATCCCGAACTTGAGAACAGGATTCGGCGGTCGCTTGATGCCATCAGGAATACCGGGTGAGTATCTTTAAAGCTTATCCCGGGGCCGGGTGGTGTTTCGCAACCGACGAATGCCAAGTTTGTGACAGGATCTGACCAATGGACAAACGGTGGTAGGTAGTTCGTTAAGATACGTAGGTACTGTCGAGAAGGGTTTGGAATATATGTATGCGTATATATATCATAAGCTTGTTGTGTGAAATACTGACAGACTTGTGACCCGACAGTAGGCCAGGAGACGGTCTACTACAAGTTGCGCTAGGTTAAAAGCGGACCTCTGAGAGTAGATTCTAACGGTTCTAATCCTACCCAAGTATGGCCAGTGAAAAGATAGAGCTCGAGTGGGGACCAGAGGGGTCCATTACCTGCCAACTGGCAGAGAAACACAAAAAGTTAATAGGAAAGATGATTGACTCAGTTTGGAATGCCCACGACCCTGCCGCAACACAAAGGGAGTGGTGACAAAAAGAAGAAAAGCATTCACTAAGTTTATGGCAGAGTGACATAAATGACTATGTTTTAGAGTAAAAACAAGTTACTGTGTCTTTGATTCGAATGTGTGAATGTTGGAAGCGTCCACGAATGAATTGAATGTCTGGGATGTACAGCTTGTGTTCTGTAGTTGACTGTCGTTAACTCTTTGTTGTCTGGCTTTAATGTTGAAAGCATGAGTCTATTAAGTTGTTTGGAATTGAATGAGTGTGAAAAGTGATTGTTGAGTGTGTTCATTTCGATTTCAGATTGTGCGCCCAGGAATGGGATATAAACTTGAATTATATTTTAAGTTAAAGTTTTTTTTTAAGTTGGTTTTGCAACTGTGAAAAGGCAATGAACAATTTTCTAAGAGATAAACTTCAGATTCTGAAGATGTCTGGCAGAAATCCAATTTGAAGTTTAAAACATTGCTTTAACTGGAAATTCTGCTATCGCTTTATTTTGCAGTCTAAACTTGAAGACATGTTTTACTGACTGTTTTTAAGTAGCAAATGTCAAAAGATTGAATATTGTTTTAAGGGAGAGAAGGATAAGCAAAGGAGATAATGGGAAAGATTAAAGTTTGTGTAAGGAGCTGGTGTTAAGTCTTTTGTGAGAATGTTAAATAACTTTTTCTTTAGTTTTTGGTTTTATTACAGTCATTTGAAAAGGCGCCTGAAGAAAAGAAAAATGACGTAACTTACCTATCTTTAAAAAAAAGGACGTGCTATTCTGTTCTCTGTGTAGTTAATACGTATTATAAGTTAATAAGTCTGAATTAAATTAATACTGTTAAGGTTAACTAACCTGTTAAGTTGAGGAAAACTTCAAATGCTCATTGACGTGAACTGGAATTTGGAATCATCTTGGTCGTATAAAATCCTTGGACTAGAAATCTCTTACAAAAGATGCTAAAAGTTTGGAAACAATTGGAGTTTAATCTAAAGTGCTGTCTTTCCTGATGGAGATGGTTTCCTTTGAAGTTGATAATGTTACTAAAGATTTTGTTGTTTGAAAATCCTAAGGATACCAAAAAAACATTTAAAATGGAGTTTAGTTCTTTTCGATAAGGAAAAAAAGGGTTACGTAAAGCGACGCAGCGGAGAATGCTTTGCTCCGCCCCCTTGGAGACAAGCAAAGAAATTAACCTTGCTGCAGCTATCTTTATCAATGAGACAAAGTGCTTGAGAAGGAGAAATAGTTGCAAGCACTTCTATCTTTAAAAAAAAATGCAATATCACCAAGTCTGGGCATAAGAAATTGGAATCGATAAACAAACCAGAAACACCTTTCAAGTTGGGAAATCTATTTCAGTGTTTCTGTTGCCAGGGACTTAGAGGATAAACACACATTGAAATATCCTGTGTGACATCAGGAAGAGGTAAAAATAAACTTAATTAGTAGTGTTAGTTGGTGATGTAGACAGATTGGCTCAAAAGGTTGTTACAAGCTACCATAAAAGACAATTATAGATAACAAAATAATAAATTAGAAAAGTGCTTACAAAAACAGATGTCAAGTAATAAATAAAAACAAGAAATGCTGGAAATACTCAGCAGGTCTGACAGCATCTGTGGAGAGAGAAGCAGAGTTAATGTTTCAGGTCAGTGACGCTTCTTCAGAACTGGCAAATATAATGTCAAGTAAAGCCAATTATAAACATTTTGACCAGATAAATGCTCACAACTTCAAGAACAGGGGGTTTCCAGCAAAACATTAAGTGGAGATGTTAGTTAATGATATTCCCATATAGGGATCTTGAAAGCAAGAAAAACCCACACAGAAAGGTAACATCTAGATGCTAAAAGGTCAGATGATACCTTAGAAACAGTATAAACATGAGAGGTTCTGAAGCAAAAATTAGAAGTGTTAGAACCCTAACCCTAACCCTATGGCTTACTCAGGGAATTTAAGGTAAAGGTTTGCTTTAAATTTTGATGGATATTTTTTTGCTGTAACATTAGCAAGGTTAAACTTTTGGATTCTATTTTGGAAATAAGATTATGTATTACATCTCTTAGTAATATTTGATATTGTGATATACTTGTCTACTTAAAAGTGTATTGCATGTTAAATTCTTTAATAAATACATAGAAGTTAATAAATCGTCTCATGTAGCATTCTGTATACAACTACAAAAAACCCCTCTCTGTGACTCTTTAAGTGGAGAGATACGTATTGAAGAGAGTTTCCCAGACCTTTATAATATCTGGGATATTTATGACTTAGCCATAATTATTTTTAAAAATAGGCTATCCAAAAGATGGTAATATTCTTTGTTAGTTTTCTTTCTTTGAGGGAAAACTAGTTCAATTCTTTGGACACAAATAAGCGTCTATAAGAATTTGTCTGGTTTGAACTTAATTAAAAAAGATTCATAGGGATGCACTTCTGATTTGGTTTAGTCCCTATAAGGGGTTAAAGTCGTAAATCACTTCAGCTGGTGTTGTGGTATTTATTGGGCTGTTGCAGTCTCCTGGTGGCTCATCTTGGATTGAAGACAGTGCTGATGTATCACCGGTAGAAAAGTCATTTTTGCAAAGACACTCTCTTGTCTCTGCTGTAGCTAGCTTCCAACTTGTTTCAGCAGGAATCAACTGTATTAGCTGGAATCAATCTCTCTCTCTCTCTTAATCTTGCTGAAATTCAAAGGCTGGAATTTTACGCTGGACGGACAGGAGCCGGACTCCGACGTAAATGTCGGTGCTGAACCTGCTTCTGCCCGGCCTGGGGATCCGTCCCGTATTTTACGGATCCCCAGGCTTTAATTGGCCCGAGGTGGGACTTCCACGCACTTGAGGGAGGAGGTCCCGCCTCAGTGAGCTGCCGGCCAATCAGCGGGCCCTGTGCCCGATTGCCAGGCCCCCCGAGGTGCGGAAAGGCCGGCAGCTATAGCTGGGCGGCCTTTCGCGTCCCCGGCACACCCACTTCCCACGGGGAAAATACCCATGGAGGCAGGCAAGGGCCCTGAAGTGGCCGTTAAATGGCCACTTAAGGGTGTTGATTGGCCTCGGGCGGGCGGGCCGCTTCTCACCCCCCCCCCCCCCCCCCCCCCCCCCCGAACCTCCGTAAACTTGGTCGGAGGCGGAATTGGGGCGGTTAGGCCTCCCGGAGCCTGCCGCTCAATTTTACGCCACCCCCACGCCACCAGCTGACCCACTGGGGCGGCGTAAAATTCCGGCCAAAATGTTTTTTTTGTTGTTGTGCTGTGAGAGCTGAGGACAGACTGGACTGATGTTGTTGCCTCTAGTCCTGTCCTGAAAAGACTCCCACTTTGTTTCTCAAAACGATTATCTTTTAAGGTGAATTTTGCAAGGGTTGGCTTCGCCCATGTGACATCAGGTTTCAGTCCTAGCTGGGCTGTATAATGGCCCCACTCTGAGGATATGAGAGTAGTTCATACTCCATTGTAATGGAGGTTATTTGGAGCTGAGAAGTCTGAGAAAGGTCTTGTGTCTGAGCTCACATCCAGATGTTGCATTTCCATGCAGATGGGGCTTAATTGGTTTTCAGTCTTAGTAGACACGGATGTGGATTTAAGTGCAAGAGATGTTGAGGGTTATGTGTCTTGTCCTCCATTTTGTTGACCAGTCTCTTTAAAATTGTTGCAATTTTTTAAATAACGCTTCAGTTTGGTTCTGAATTTTCATCGCAGCACATAAGCGTGACAATTGCAAATGACCAAAACAGTACTCCAGAAAGGAACGGGATCATACAAAGCCCAAAAGTATAAGACTGCAACCCAAATGCTGAAAATTAGTGACTAGCAAAAAAAAGAAAGTGTTGGATTTATATTGCACCTCTCATTCCCATGGGACATCTCAAAGCGCTTTATAGCCAATGAAATACTTTTGAAGTGTAGTCACTATTGTAATGTAGGAAACGTGGCAGCCAGTTTGCACACAGCAAATTTCTACAAACAGCAATGTGATAATGACCAGAAAATCTGCTTTTGTGATGTTGATTGAGGAATAAATATTGACCAGGACACTGGGGAGAACTCCCCAGCTCTTCTTTAAATAGGGCCATGGAATCTTCTATGTCCAACTGAGAGGGCAGATGGGCCTCGGTTTAATGTCTCATCTAAAAGACAGCACCTCCAACAGTGCAGCACTCCCTCAATACCGCACTGGAGTGTCAGCCTTGATTTTTGTGCTCAAATCCTGGAGTGGGACTTGAAATCCACAACCTTCTGACTCAGAAGTGAGAGTGCTACAAACTGAGTCACAGCTGACACCATCAATGGAATCATCAATTATTAAAAGAATGAAACAATATTATTCATGTTTCAGAATCTTACCCCTAGCCACTGCAGTTTACAACTGTGATGCTACATCAAGTTAAATTTTAAATCAAAATAGTTAAACCCAAGGGTTCATTATAATGGTACTACTTCTAAGGCAAGATTTGAGCCTAAAAATGTTATTTTATATGAATTAATAATCCCATTAAAATAATGTTTTTATTTTAGAGATACAGCACTGAAACAGGCCCTTCAGCCCACTGAGTCTGTGCTGACCATTTATACTAATCCTAAATTAATCCCATATTCCTACCATATCCCCTCAATTCCCCTACCTATACTCGAGGCAATTTACAATGGCCAATTTACCTATCAGCCTGCAAGTCTTTGGCTGTGGGAGGAAACTGAGGCACCTGGTAGAAACCCATGCAGTCACAGGGAGAACTTGCAAACTCCACACAGGCAGTACCTAGAATTGAACCCGGGTCACTGGAGCTGTGAGGGTGCGGTGCTAACCACTGTGCTGCCCCTTGTTGATAGAGTAATGTCACACAAATGTTACTATTGTAAACAGTTATTACTAAGCTTTAACTTCTACAAGTAGAAGTAAAAAGAAAACCAGAACAGCTAGAAATCTAAAATAAAAGCAGAAAGTTCTGGACTTTTGCAGTATGTCGACCAATATCTCAAAGAGGAAAAGCAGATTATCTTTATCAAATCAGTGTTGTACATCGAAGTTTTTCCTATCTTTTCTCTTTCAGATGATGATTGACCTGATGTGCATTTCCAGCATATTCTGTTTTTATTTTTTAAATTCTCACAGTGCACATGAGCATTAACACTAACACTGAGAACTTTTTTCAGTCCCAGGGAGTATGCTTTACTTGGGTTTTAACATTCAGAAGTCTATAATTCTTCGTAATGTCCTAATGGCGGATTACCACCCATGATTCTGGATATAAAAACAGCTATCAACACCATTCACAATGCGACTTCAAGTGGTTTTCTCCATTTGCAATGATATATGGGCCTCTGGCTATTGTTGGATATTGAGGCTCGTGCTTTGTAGTTGTAAAAACTCACATTGTGTTAGTTCTTTCTGTGCATTTCTATTGGAGAAGCTGAATTTTTAATCTTTCAAAATAAAGTTCATTCAACAGTTTCCTTAACTTATCTGAGCTATACAAAAGTATTCATTTAAGTGCGATATTTATAGAACATGGAACATAGAATAGTACAGCACAGTACAGGCCCTTCGGCCCCTATGTTGTGCTGAACCTTTAACCTACTCTAGAATCAAACTACCGACATACCCTTCATTTTACTATCATCCATGTACCTATCCAAGAGTCACTTAAATGTCCCCAATGTATCTGCTTCTACTACCACCGCTGGCAGTGCATTCCACGCACCCACCACTCTCTGTGTAAAGAACCTACCTCTGACATCTCCCCGTAACCTTCCTCCAATCACCTTAAAATTATGCCCCCTGGTGATAGCCCTTTCCACCCTGGGAAAAAGTCTCTGGCTATCCACTCTATCTATGCTTCTCATCATCTTGTACCCCTCTATCAAGTCACCTCTCATCCTTCTTCACTCCAATGAGAAAAGCCCTAGCTCCCTCAACCCTTCTTCGTAAGACATGCCCTCCAGTCCAGGCAGCATCCTGGTAAATCTTCTCTGCACCCTCTCTAAAGCTTCCACATCCTTCCTATAATGAGGCGACCAGAACTGAACACAATATTCCAAGTGTGGTCTAACAAGGGCTTTATAGAGCTGCAGCATAACCTCGCGGCTCTTAAACTCAGTCCCCCTGTTAATGAAAGCCAACACACCATACGCTTTCTTAACAACCCTATCAACTTGGGTGGCAACTTTGAGCGATCTATGGACATGGACCCCAAGATCCCTCTGTTCCTCCACACTACCAAGAATCCTGTCTTTAAGCCTGTATTCTGCATTCAAATTCGACCTTCCAAAATGAATCACTTCACACTTTTCCAGGTTGAACTCCATCTGCCACTTCTCAGCCCAGCTCTGCATCCTGTCAATGTCCCATTACAACCTACAACAGCCTTCCACACTATCCACAACTCCAGCAACCTTCGTGTCATCGGCAAACTTGCTAACCCAGCCTTCCACTTCCTCATCCAAGTCATTTATAAAAATCACAAAGAGCAGAGGTCCCAGAACAGATCCTTGCGGAATGCCACTGGTCACCGAGCTCCAGGCTGAATACTTTCCATCTACTACCACCCTCTGTCTTTTATGGGCCAGCCAATTCTGTATCATTTATGATAAAGACAGTTGAAATGCAGAAGTTAAATATCACCAAAGCTGTTATCACATATCGCATATGATGAGAAGCATGGTATGTAAAGCATGAAGACAATTCAGCCAAATTGGATAAACATGCAACAATAACAGAGTTATTATAGTATTAGATTTTACTTTTCTAAGAACAGATTGTTAGGGAGAATGGTTATGCTGAGAAAGTGGCATTTTTTTACAAGAAAGAAAACACAAGGGAGCTAATTAGGAGCACCAGTGAGAGCGGACAGACCACGTTCAAATCAAGAGTTTGAAGAAACAGGAGGGGATCAAAGTGTGACATCACAGGAAAGCAGGCAAGTGAATATTTATTTTTTTCTCTATAAACTAGATCATTGGTTTAAACTAAGAGCTGGGAAATTAAAATTTTCAATCAGTGTAAGTAAAACAGTAAGTGAATTAATAATAAGGATACTAGTACAGAGCAGCTTCACCTGAGTGCAGATTTCACCAGCGTGCAAGGGAATTTGGTGAGTGTGGGAATTCGGTGAGGTAGGGGGTAAGAGGTGCTACTTGATGTATAAAAATAAATATTAGCAAATAGGGTTAAATGAGGACAGTAGGCTATGTTACAGTAAAGACCTAAAGCATATAACAAAATTTAATAAATTAAACAAGGTTATTACCTAGAATAAAAACTATAAACAAACAATTGAGTGATATTTCAAAACTTGAAAACCTAATTAGTCAAATAAAGTACAACAGCGATAGAAGGCAGGTGTTTTGTTACAGCTGTGGCATGTGGGAGCTGGTGGACACCAGTGTGTTCCACAACAACCACATCTGCAGTAAGTGTCTGCAGCTCGAGGAACATCGGCTTAGAGTTGTTGAGCTGGGATCTGAGCTTCGGACACTGTGGTGCATCAGGGAGGGAAAAAGTCACCTGGAGACTTTGTTCCAGGAGGCAGTCACACCCTTTAGGCTAAGTACTTCAGATTTGGTCTATGGTAAAGAACAGGAGGGTGTGACTACAAGTTAGGCAGGTATGGGGATCTCGAAGGCAGCATTGGAGGAGCCTCAGTCTTTGCACTTGTCCAACAGGTACAAGGTTCTTGCAGCCTGTGTGGATGAGAGCAGGGACTGCAGGGAGGATGAGCAAACTGACCACAGCACTGTGGTACAGGGGGCCATTCAAGTTGGGGGAGTAAAAAGGAATGTATTAGTGGTCGAAAACAGTATTCTTCTCTGCAGCCAAGAGCATGAATCCCGAAGGCTGTGTTGCCTGCCTGGTGCCAGGGTTAAAGGACATCTTCTTGGGCTGGAGAGGAACTTAGAGAGGGAGGGGAAAGATCCAGTTGTCCTGGTCCACATAGATATCAATGACATACATAGGACCAAGAAAGAGATACTGCTGAGGGAGTATGAGCAGCTAGGGGCTAAATTAAAAGCAGAACCATTAAGTAATAATCTCTGGATTACTACCTGAGCCACGAGCTAATTGGCATAGGGTCAATCAGATCAGAGAGTTTAATGCATGGTTCAAAGATTGGTGTGGGAGAAATGTGTTTCAATTCATGGGGCACTGGCACGAGTACTGGTCAAAAAGTGAACTGTTCTATTGGGATGGGCTTCACATGAACTGTAATGGGACCATTGTCCATGCGAATCAAATAACTAAGGCTGTAGATTGGGCTTTGAATTAAATAGTGAGGGGCCGGGGAAGTTCAAGTAAGAGGAAATTTAGTGAAATGACAAGGCAATAGTGCAGGGTAATGATGTGGATAATGATAACCAGCGTGTGACAGGAAGGGACAGAGTGTACTAACATCGGGGGGCTTGTGCCAAAGTTGGGAGGCTGTCCCACAGACTAGTCAGGCAGCAGCCTGACATAGTCATACTCACGGAATAATATCTTACTGACAATATCCCAAACCTTGCCATCACCATTCCCAGGTATGTCCTGTCCCACCGGCAAGACAGACCCAGCAGAGGTGGCGGCACAGCAATATACAGTCGAGAAGGAGTTGCCCTGGGAGTCCTCAACATCGACTCTGGACCCCATGAAGTCTCATGGCATCAGGTCAAACATGGGCAAGGAACCCCCCTGCTGATTACCACCTACCGTCCCACCTCAGCTGATGAATCAGTACTCCTCCATGTTGAACACCACTTGGAGGAAGCACTGAGGGTGGCATGGGCACAGAATGTACTCTGGGTAGGGGACTTCAATGTCCACCACCAAGAGTGGCTCGTTCGCACCATTACTGAATGAGCTGGCTGAGTCCTAAAGGACATAGCTGCTGGACTGGATCTGCGGCAGGTGGTGACGGAGCCAACAAGGGGGAAAAACATACTTGACCTTGTCTTCACTAATCTGCCTGTCGCAGATAGTATTGGTAGTAGTGACCACCGCACAGTCCTTGTGGAGACGAAGTCCTGCCTTCACATTGAGGATACCCTCCATCAGATTGTGTGGCACTACCACCATGCTATATGGGATAGATTTTGAACAGATCTAGCAACTCAAAACTGATCATCCATGAGGCACTGTGGGCCATCAGTAGCAGCAGAATTGTACTCAACCACAATCTGTAACCTCATGGCCTGGCATATCCCCCACTCTACCATTACCATCAAGCCGGGGGATTAACCCTGGTTCAATGAAGAGTGCAGGAGGGCATGCCAGGAGCAGCACCAGGCATACCTCAAAATGAGGTGTCAACCTGGTGAAGCTACAACCCAGGACTACTTGCGTGCCAGACAGCGTAAGCAGCATGCGATATACAGAGCTAAGCAATCCCAGAACCAACGGATCTGATCTATGCTCTGCAGTCCTGCCACAGCCAGTCGTGAATGGTGGTGGACAATTAAACAACTGACAAGGGGAGGTGACTCCACAAATATCCCCATCCTCAATGATGGGGGAGCCCAGAACATTAGTGCAAAAGATAAGGCTGAAGCATTTGCAACAATCTTCAGACAGAAGTGTCGAGTGGATGATCCATCTCAGCCTCCTCTTGAAGTCCCCAGCATCACAGATGCCAGTCTTCAGCCAATTCGATTCACTCCGCGTGATATCAAGAAACGACTGAAATCACTGTATACTGAAAAGGCTATGGGCCCTAACAACATTCCAGCAATAGTACTGAAGACCTGTGCTCCAGAACTTGCTGCGGCCCTAGCCAAGCTGTTCCAGTACAGCTACAACACTGGCATCTACCCTGCAATGTGGAAAATTGCCCCGGTATGTCAGTACAGAAAAAGCAGGACAAATCCAACCTGGCCAATTACTGCCCCATCAGTTTACTCTCCGTCATCAGCAAGTAGCACTTGCTTAGCAATAATCTGCTCAGTGATGCTCAGTTTGGGTTCCGCCAGGGCCACTCAGCTCCTGATCTCATTACAGCCTTGGTTCAAAAATGGACAAAAGAGCTGAACTTGAGAGGTGAGGTGAGAGTGACTGCCCTTGACATCAAGGCAGCATTTGACCGAGTATGGCATCAAGGAGCCCTCTCAAAACTGAGGTCAATGGGAATCAGGGGGAAAACCCTCCACTGGCTAGAGTCATACCTAGCACAAAGGAAGATGGTTGTGGTTGTTGGAGGTCAATCACCTGAGCTCCAGGACATCACTGCAGGAGTTCCTCAGGTTAGTGTCCTAGGCCCAACTATCTTCAGCTGCTTCATTAATGACCTTCCTTCAATCATAAGGTCAGAAGTGGGGATGTTCGCTGATGATTGCACAATGTTCAGCATCATTCGTGACTCCTCAGATACTGAAGCAGTCTATGTTGAAATGCAGCAGATCTGGACAATATCCAGGCTTGCACTGATAAGTGGCAAGTAGCATTCCTGTCACATAAGTGACAAGCAATGACTATCTCAAACAAAAGAGAATCTAACCATCTCCCCTTGACATTCAATGGCATTACGATCACTGAATCCCCCACTATCAACATCCTGGGGGTTACCATTGACCAGAAACTGAACTTGAGTAGCCATATAAATGCCATGGCTACAAGAGCAGGTCAGAGGCTGGGAATCCTTTTGTGGGTACCTCACCTCCTGACTCCCCAAAGCCTGTCCACCATCTACAAAGCACAAGTCAGGCGTGTGATAGAATACTCTCCACTTGCCTGGATGGGTGCAGCTCCAACAACACTCAAGAAGCTTGACACCATCCAGGACAAAGCAGCACACTCCATCCACAAACATTCACTCCCTCCACCACCGATGCACAGTGGCAGCAATGCGTACCATCTACAAGATGCACTGCAGCAATGCACCAAGGCTCCTTAAACAGCACATTCCAAACCCACGGCCTCTACCACCTAGAACGACAAGGGCAGCTGTTGCATGTGAACACCACCACCTGCAAGTTCCCCTTCAAGCCATACACCATCCTGACTTGGAACTATATTGGGGTGTACCTACCCCACATGGACTGCAGTGGTTCAAGAAGGCAGCTCACCACCACCTTCTGAAGGGCAATGAGGGATGGGCAATAAATGCTGGCATATCCAGCAATGCCCGCATCCCAAGAATGAATGAAAAAAACATAAGAATGCACCAGCAAATAGGGTCCAAGTAGGGAAAAATGGTAAAAAGATAAAGGCTCTTTATCTGAATGCACACATCATTCATAACAAGATAGATGAATTGATGTCACAAATAGAAATAAATGGGGAATGATCCGAAAGCCATTGCAGAGATATGGTTGCAAGGTGACCAAGGCTGGGAACTGAATTTTTGAAGTTACTTGATATTTTGGAAGGATGGGTAGAAACAAAAATGAGGTGGGGTAGCTCTGTTAATAAAGGATGAGATCAGTACAGTAGTGAGAAATGATCTTGGCTCGGAAGATCAAGTTGTAGAATCTGTTTGGGTGAAGATAAGAAATAGCAAGGAAAGGAAGTCAAAGGGAGTAGCCTTTAGGCCCCCTCGCAGTAGCTACACTGTAGGACAGGGTAAAAATCAAGAAATAATGGGGGCTTGTAAGAAAGGCACTGCAACAATTGTGGTGATTTTAATCTTCATATCAATTGGTGGAATCAAATTGGGAAAGGTAGCCTAGAGAATGGGTTTGTAGAGTGTATTCAGGAAGTTTCTTAGATCAATACATTGTAGAACCAACTGGGAACAGGCTATTTTAGATCTGGTAATGAGACAGGATTAATTTATGACCTCATACTAAAGGATCCTCTGGGGAAGAGTGATCATAACATGATAGAATTTCACATTTAGTTTGAGGGGGGGACACTTGGGTCTGAAACTTAAACAAAAAAAATTATAAAGATGTGAAGACAGAGTTGAAAATAGATTAAAAGGTAATAGTAGAAAAGCAATGGCAGACATTTCAGGAGATATTTCATAACTCTCAACAAGGGTTTCTGTAAGAAGGATGAACCATCTGTGGCTAACTAGGGAAGTTACAGATGGTATCAAATTGAAAGAAAAGGCATACAATGTTGTTAAGATTAGTGATTAGTCAGAAAGTTTTAGAAACAGCAAAAGATGACTTAAAAAAGGTGTAAAGTAGAATATGAGAGTAAATGAACAGGAAATATAAAAGCAGTAAGAGCTGCTACAAGTATATAAAAAGGAGGAGAATAGGTAAAGTAAATGTTGATTCCTTCGAGAATGAGATTGGGAAATTAATAATGGGAAACAAGGAATGGCTGAGACTTTGAAAACATATTTTGCATCTGTCTTCATGGTAGAATACGCTAAAAGCATCTCAGTAATCGTAGAAAATCAAAAGGCAAAAGGGAGAGAGAGGAACTTAAAACAATCACTATCACTGTAGAAAAAGCACTAGCAAACTAATGGTACTAAAGGCTGACAGGTTCCCTGGACCTGATGGTCTGCAATCTATGGCCTTAAAAGAAGTGGCTGTAGAAATAGTGGAAGCATTGGATGTAATTTTCCAAAATTCCCGAAATTCTGGACAAATCCTAGCAGATTGTAAATCTGCAAATATAACACCTCTATTCAAGAAAGGAGGGAAACAGAAAGCAGGAAGCTTTAGGCCAGTTAGCCTAATATCTGTAATTGGGAAAATGCTGGAATCCATTATTAAGGAAGTAGTAGCAGGACATTTAGTCAAAGGGAATAAAGTTCGGGGGGGAAAGTTCGGGATATGAATAACAGTTTTTTCTGGCAGCGAGCTTTCAAAATCCAGCCTGTAGTGTATTTGGATTTTTAAAAGGCATTCGAAAAGGTGATAAGAGCTCATGGTGTTGGGAATAATATATTAGCATGGATAGAGGATTGGCTAGTTACCAGAAACACTGAGCCAGGATAAATGGGTCATTTTCAGGTTGGCAAACTGTAAATAGTGGGGTGCCACAGGGATCAGTACTGGGACCTGAACTATTTACAATCTATATTAATGACTTGGATGAAAGGACCAAGTATATTGTAACCAAATTTGCTCAGTATACAAAAATAGGTGTGAATGCAATTTTAAGGAGATAAAGGAATATAGATATGTTAAGTGAGTGGGAAAAAAATTGGCAGATGGAGTATGATGTGAGAAAATGTGAATGACCACTTTGGTCAGAAGAACAGAAAAGCAAAATATGTGATGTGGTAATAACGGAAATGTGGCTTTAAAATGGTGAGGACTGGACACTTCATATACAAGGATATAAAGGGCTGGATTCTACAGCCCCCCTGACGTCAGGGGTCGTGGTGGGAGCGGGGGGGAGTGGAAAATGCCTCTGGCAAAGGCCCGCCATGGGACTCAACGCCGGGAAGGCCCAGCCCGATATTGCTGGTGGCAGCAAGGTCTCATGGCTGCCCCCCTCCCCACCACCGCTCGGTGACGGGAGCCCCATTTAAATATTTAAATTTAATTAAATAAACAAATTGATTCCCTTTCCATTCCCGCTGTCCATCCCGGAACTTATTGGTGCCGGTGACCGGCACTCCCATGCCTTCGGATCCCCGATTGGGGTTCCGAAGCAGAGCACTGGTGGGCAGGGAGGAGCAGGTAAGTTTAGCAGAGCTTTGCTGGGAGCAGCATCCGATTCATTTCATTGGTCTAGGGGATGGTGGGAAGGGGTAATGTTTGAAGTTCATGAACTTTGTGGGGGGGGGGTGCGAGAGGTCAGGTGCACAAGGTAGGTGTTTTGCGGGGGGAGAGGGCAGGTAATTAATTCTTTGGTTATTGGGGGGGGTAGTGGGAGGGAGTCAGGATCAACTTATTTTATTTGTTAAAAACACTGTCTCTTTAAATAATTAAATCGTATGTTAGGGCTCGAAGACCTTTAAAAATGGTGTCAGCGCCTGCGCAAAGCCTGTTGGCATCATTGCCGGGGACAGACGGCCCACCCCCTCCACATCATCTGGGGTGAAGCAGTCTACCCAGCTATTTAAATGAGCCGCCGCGCTTAATAGCACGGCGGCTCCACAAAGTGCAATCTGCGCGGGTGGATTGCCATTGTTTACGTCCGCCGCCAGTTTTGGCGGCAGGTATGTAAAATGCAGCCCAAAGTGTTCAGAAAATATAAAAGGAAGTTTGAGTGGCAGTACTGATTAGGGAAGACATTGTAGTGTTGGAAAGAGGGGGCAAGGACAGAATCCATTTGGTTAGAGTTGAATAGCAAAAAGGGTATGATCATGCTACTGGGGGTATTCTATAGGCCTCCAAATAGTGGGAGAGAGATAGAGGAGCAAATCTGTAGGGAACTCACAGAGATGTGCAAGAACTGTAGGGTGGTGATATTGAGGGACTTTAATTACCCAAATCGATTGGGATAATTTTAGAGTAAAAGGAAAGGAATTTCTGGATTGTGTTCAGGAGAGCTTCCTTGATCAATATGTTCTCAGCCCAACCGGAAAGGAGGCATTGCTGGATCTGGTGCTGGTAAATGAGTGGGGGGGGGGGGGGGGCAAGTGGATCAAGTATCTGTGGGGGAGCACTTGTGTAAGTGTGATAATCGTATCATAAGGTTTAGACTCGTAATGCAGAAAAACAAGGAACGATATGAGACAGAAGAGATAGATTGGAATAGGGCTAATTTCAATGTGATTAGAAGGCATCCAGCTAGGATAAAATCGAACCAAAGACTGACAGACAAACTGTAATGGAACACTGGGTTATATATAAGGAAGAGATGCTTCAGGTATGGGCTAGGTACATTCCAACAAGGACAGAAGGTAGGGGAACCAAAAACAGGGCTCCTTGGATGAGTAGGGAGATAGAGATTATGATGAAACAAAAAAAAGAGGGTGTATGATGCATGTCAGGTGAATTTTTCAAGTGAGAACCAAGCCAAATACAATAAGTTGAGAAGGGAGGTGAAGAGGAAAATAAGATTGGCAAAGAGAGAATATGAGAATAGAATGGCAGCCAACATAAAAGGAAATCCAAAAATCTTCTACCGGCATATAAATAGTAAGCAGGTAGTAAGAGGTGGGGTGAGGCTATTAGGGACAAAGAGGGTAATGTATGCTTCGAGGCACAGGGCAATACTTAATGAGTACTTTGTATCAATTTTTAATAAGGAAATGGAATCTGACAAAGTATCAGTAGAAGCGGAGAGAGTAGAGGCAATGGATAGGGTAAAAATTGAGACTGAGAAGGTACTGGAGAGGCTGGCTATGCTTAGGGTAGATAAGTCACCTAGTCCCAATGGCTTGCGTCCCAGATTGCTGAAGGAAGTGGGGGTGGAGATAGCGGAAAGGTTTGCCATAAACATCCAATCTTCCCTCGATACAGGAGATGTGCCAGAGGATTGGAGAGTGGCAAATGTGACACCCACTATTCAAGAAAGGGTGTAAGAGTCCTGGCAACTACAGTCCATTTAACATCAGTGATGGGTAAGGTTTTAGAAACAATAATCTTGGAAAAATCAACAGGCACTTGGAGAGGTTTGAGTTAATTAAGGATAGCCAGCATGCTTTGACTAATTTAATTTAATTTTTTGATGAAGCAACAAAGAAGGTTGATGAAGGGAATGCGGTGGATATTGTGTACATGGATTTTAAGAAAACATTTGATAAAGTACCACATAAAGGGCTGGTTAACAAAATTGAGGCTCATGGAATCGGAGGGCCAGTGTCCAATTGAATAAAAAATGGGCTCAAGGACAGAAAACAGTGAGTCATGGTAAATGGTTGTTTTCAGACTGGAGGATGGTAGACAGTGGTGTTCCCCAAGGGTCAGTGCTAGGACCACTGCTTTTTTTGCTATATATAAATGACTGAGATCTTGTAATACAGAGTACAATTTCAAAATTTGTTGATGATACCAAACGTGGAGGAGTGGCAAACAATGAGGATGATATGAATCAACTGCAATGGGATATAGATAGGCTAGCAGAATGGACAGACAAGTAGCAGATGGAATTTAATACAGACAAGTGTGAGGTGATGCATTTTGGCAAATGGGATAGGGTGAGGCAATATAGACTTAATGACATAGTTCTAAAGAGTGACCAGGAACAGAGGGACATGGGGTGAAATGTGCATCAATCTTGGGATTCATAAATAGAGGCATAGAGTACAAAAGCAGGGAAGTTATGCTGAACCTTTATAAAGCTTCGGTTAGGCCCCAACTAGAGTATTGCACCTGGCTTTGGTCACCACACTTTAGGAAAGATGTGAGGGTCCTTGAGAGGGTGCCGAAAGATTCACCAGAATGATTCCAGGGATGGGGGATTTTAGTTACAAGGTTATGTTGGAAAAGCTGGGTTTTTCATGCTGGAGCAAAGGCGATTGAGAGGAGATTTGATAGAGGTGTACCGATTATGACCGGCTGAGCTCACTTAGACAAGACAAAACTATTCCCATTAAGGAGGGATATGTTTGCATTGGAAGCTGTTCAGGGAAGATTTTCTGGGTTGATTACTGGTATGAAGGGATTATCTCATGAGCAAAGTTTGAACAAGTTTCCAAATGGAATTTGGAAGAATGAGAGGTGATCTTATTGAAACATATAAGATTCTGAGGAGACTTGACAGGGCATATACTGAGAGGATGTTCCCCTTGTGGGGAATCTAGAACTAGGGGGGGCATAGCTTCAGAATAAGGGGTCGCTCATTTAAGTGAGAGATGAGGAGGAAGTTCCTCGAGGGTTGTCAATCTTTGAATTTTCTACCTTAGAGAACTGTGCAGGCTAAGTCATTGAATTTATTCAAGGCTGAGGTCGACAGGTTGTTGAACTATAAGGGAATCAAGGTTTATGGGGACAGGGCAGGAAAGTGGAGCTGAGGGCAAGATCAGATCAGCCATGATCTTATTGAATGGTGGAGCAGGCTCGAGAGGCCATGTGGCTTACTCCTGGTCCTATTTCTTACGTTCTTATATTCACCACTTGACCTGACATTACTGGCAGGATTGCAGCCTGCATGTTTTTGAGGCTATGCTACTTTTTGTGTCAAAAATTACTTCATGAACTTTAAAAGTTGAAAATGCTAGAAACAGACAGGAAATCAATCAGCATCTGTGGAGAGTACAGACAATGCAAAGAACTGAAAAATGAAAAAGTGAGCGAGTATTTTGCTCTCCTTTGGTTTGATTCCATTTAATTGGTAACTCATTTATTTCTTCTGGTGAAGAGGTAAACCCGTAACATTAACTTGTCTATTCGCTCCTCAAATGCTGACTGACCTGCTGTGTATTTCCATCGTTTTCTGCAGTTGCTTCAGATTTTCAGAATTTGCAGTTTTTTACTTTTTATTAAGACTGATAATTGGCTCAGGAAGAAAGAAAGTCTTGCATTTATATATCACCTTTCACAACCTAATGACATCTCAAACTGCTTCCAGCCAATTAAGTGCTTTTGAAGTATAGTGACAGTAGTCAGAAGTCCTACTTCTGAGTCAGAAGGGTTGGGTTCAAGTGCCATTCCAAAGGTTATTAACAATCTATTCCTGTCCTGATTAAAGGGCTACAAAATTGCTTGGTTTCCATGTTTTTATGTTTGTTCAACTTTTCATTTGCTTGTGACTCATTTAATGATAACATCACTGATCTATTTCAAACTCTCCCTCCTCTCCCACACAGTATGCTATTTCACAAAAATATTCTTCTTTCTTCCTGCTTCCCTTCCTCCATGTTCACATTTTCACATCATTAATCTGCACATATGCTGTTAAAACTGGCATTGCCAGTTCTATGATTTTTTTTCACAGTTTTATTTTGTCCTTTCACATCAGCACTACTATAATCGAAAAAGTAAAGTCGGTCAGGAAGTAAAGTAAAGAGCCCTTTCCTATCCTGAGTGGTGTGAAACAGGGCTGTGTTCTCGCACCCACACTTTTTGGGATTTTCTTCTCCCTGCTGCTTTCACATGCGTTCAAATCCTCTGAAGAAGGAATTTTCCTCCACACAAGATCAGGGGGCAGGTTGTTCAACCTTGCCCGTCTAAGAGCGAAGTCCAAAGTACGGAAAGTCCTCATCAGAGAACTCCTCTTTGCTGACGATGCTGCTTTAACATCTCACACTGAAGAATGCCTGCAGAGTCTCATCGACAGGTTTGCGTCTGCCTGCAATGAATTTGGCCTAACCATCAGCCTCAAGAAAACGAACATCATGGGGCAGGATGTCAGAAATGCTCCATCCATCAATATTGGCGACCACGCTCTGGAAGTGGTTCAAGAGTTCACCTACCTAGGCTCAACTATCACCAGTAACCTGTCTCTAGATGCAGAAATCAACAAGCGCATGGGTAAGGCTTCCACTGCTATGTCCAGACTGGCCAAGAGAGTGTGGGAAAATGGCGCACTGACACGGAACACAAAAGTCCGAGTGTATCAGGCCTGTGTCCTCAGTACCTTGCTCTACGGCAGCGAGGCCTGGACAACGTATGCCAGCCAAGAGCGATGTCTCAATTCATTCCATCTTCGCTGCCTTCGGAGAATACTTGGCATCAGGTGGCAGGACTATATCTCCAACACAGAAGTCCTTGAAGCGGCCAACATCCCCAGCTTATACACACTACTGAGTCAGCGGCGCTTGAGATGGCTTGGCCATGTGAGCCGCATGGAAGATGGCAGGATCCCCAAAGACACATTGTACAGCGAGCTCGCCACTGGTATCAGACCCACCGGCCGTCCATGTCTCCGTTATAAAGACGTCTGCAAACGCGACATGAAATCGTGTGACATTGATCACAAGTCGTGGGAGTCAGTTGCCAGCATTCGCCAGAGCTGGTGGGCAGCCATAAAGACAGGGCTAAATTGTGGCGAGTCGAAGAGACTTAGTAGTTGGCAGGAAAAAAGACAGAGGCGCAAGGGGAGAGCCAACTGTGCAACAGCCCCAACAAACAAATTTCTCTGCAGCACCTGTGGAAGAGCCTGTCACTCCAGAATTGGCCTTTATAGCCACTCCAGGCGCTGCTTCACAAACCACTGACCACCTCCAGGCGCGTATCCATTGTCTCTCGAGATAAGGAGGCCCAAAAGAAAGAAAAAGAAAGAAAGTCGGTCAGTGAATGCTAATCAATAAACTCAGATAGTCTGGTAAAATTACTAGATTTTTTTAAAGCTCACCACAGGTCTTACAGTGTTGTTATTGTTGTTGCCTGCAGGAAAAGCATTCAATAGGGTTAATTGGGATTAAATCTTTACAAAGTCGAATATTTGGCTTTAGTCCAAATCTTATTAGCTGGATTATACAGATCATGTGTACCTCTCCTGATGCATTTATTGAGCAGCCCTGCTTCGATAGAGGTTTAAAGTGGTGCTTAGTAGAATTCCCAGTGTCTCCATTAATATTTATTTAAAGCTGGAACCATCGGTACTTTCAGGTGAATGTACAAGCCTATAAAGGGGTATTTCCATTGAGGCATTCTGTTCAGGAATGTTGTCAACTTCCTGTAAAAAAAATGTAAAAATTACAATTAGTGCTGCTTTCACATACATGCTTAGCAGGCTTTGATCAAATTCCTCTGTGTTTCATTAATGCTTACGTTGAAAGAAGGCTGAGAGAAATTATCCATCTCCATGTAATTAATCTACAGAAGAAAGACATTTCAGATACCTAAGAAAAAACAGTTTAGAGATTAGGCATTGCAGAAATAACTATTCAGTAGACCTGGGAGGATACTACCTTTAGGATTAACACTAATAGCAACTGAGAAAACTAAGGGGGTAGTGTATTGCGATGGATAGAAAATTGGTTGGCAGACAGGAAACAAAGAGTAGGAATAAACGGTGAAATAAAAGCAAAATACTACAGATGCTGGAAATCTGAAATAAAAACAAGAAATGCTGGAAATACTCAGCAGGTCTGGCAGCATCTGTGGAGAGAGAAGCAGGGTTAACGTTTCGGGTCTGTGACCCTTCTTCGGAACAGTTCTTGTTTTTATTATAGTAGGAATAAACGGGTCTTTTTCCAAATGGCAGGCAGTGACTGGTGGGGTACCGTAGGGATTGGTGCTAGGATCCCAGCTATTCACAATATATATTAATGATATAGATGAGGGAACTAAATGTAATATCTCCAAATTTGAAGATGACACAAAACTGGGTGGGAGGGTGAGATGTGAGGAGGAAGCAGAGAGGTTTCAGGGTGATTTGGACAAATTGAGTGAGCGGGCAAATGCATGGCAGATGCAGTATAATGTGGATAAATGTGAGGTTATCCACTTTGGTAGCAAAAACCAGAAGGCAGATTATTATCTGAATGGCTATAAACTGAGAGAGGGGAATATGCAACGTGACCTGGGTGTTCTCGTACACCAGTTACTGAAGGTAAGCATGCAGGTGCAACAGGTGGTAAAAAAGGCAAATGGTATGTTGGCCTTCATAGCGAGAGGATTCGAGTACAGAAGCAGGGATGTCTTGCTGCAATTATACAGGGTGAAGCCACACCTGGAATATTGTGTGCAGTTTTGGTCTCCTTATCTGAGGAAGGATGCTCTTGCTATAGAGGGAGTGCAGTGAAGGTTTACCAGACGGATTCCTGGGATGGCGGGACTAACGTATGAGGAGAGATTGAGTCGGTTAGGATTATATTCGCTGGAGTTCAGAAGAGTGAGAGGGGGATCTCATAGTAACCTATAAAATTCTAACAGGACTTGACAGGGTAGATGCAGGAAGGATGTTCCTGATGGTGGGGGAGTCCAGAACCAGGGATCATAGTCTAAAAATACGGGGTGAACCTTTCAAGACTGAGATGAGGAGAAATTACTTCACCCAGAGAGTGGTGAGCCTGTGGAATTCGTTACCACAGAAAGTAGTTGAGGCCAAAACATTGTATGTTTTCAAGAAGGAGTTAGATATAGCTCTTGGGGCGAAAGGGATCAAAGGATATAGGGGGAAAGCGGGAACAGGTTACTGAGTTGGATGATCAGCCATGATCATAATGAATGGCAGAGCAGGCTCGAAGGGCCAAATGGTCTACTCCTGCTCCTATTTTCTATGTTTCTATGTTTCTAAGCTCAGGTACGATAATAAGAATTGGCTGGATTGTTAAATACATCACTGTAACCATGAACTATTTTGTAAAATGTAATTGTTCTAGGAAGCATAAAGCAAAACATGATTTCACAGGAGCAACACCAGCCCAAGAGGAGGTAATCATAATATCTGTTAATCAAGAAAAAATAATAATGGATCTTCCAGAATGTCTTACGTTGGGCTGAGGATAAAAAGCTAATTAATGCACAAGGCATCTCATCTCATTTTAGGACTATACAGTTTAACCTGAAATACTGCCCTCTCTAAGCTGAACAGACAATTTGATTCAACTATTCTGTCGACGAATAGAGCTTTAGAAAGGTATGTAAAATATATTGTAGACATAGTTGGTTTATTTCTGTTCATCCTGAAACGTGTAATTGTCAGCTGGGTTATTACTCTGAAAATTGAAAATACTATGATTCAATGAGTGATACAATGTATTAACTTGTCACCAATTGTTTGGACGGTTCATGTAAATATCTAAAAAGTACATTTTGTATTTTTTAGCTCGGAAGTGGAAGGTAGTGGTGGGGAGGGTAAATTAGAGCACAGTGGAAGAGAGTAAAGTAGTAGAGCATAGTGGAGGATAGGAAGGGTGGGCAGCTGGAAGATTGACAAGCGCATGGTTACTGGTGAATTCTGGGAATTGTAATTCACCAGTGTGACATGCAAAGTGACACTGAGATATACTGAGGACCTATTTTGTTGATCTCCTTCACTGAGGCATCTGGGATTTCAGCAAATCAAAGCCCCATGCTTCTGAGAGAGGGACAGAACTCCAAATTAAAATGTTCATGGAGACATTTGAAACACACAAAAGGCAACTCTATAAACCTGCTGAGTATTTCCAGCATTTTATGTTTCTTTATCTATAGTCTGAATGTTATTCCTGGTGTGGAGCCTCACTCACCATGAAATGCATGTCAGGAAATCACAGTCATGTTCCCCACAGTTTTCCAACCGCTATTGATATATTTAATCATAGTGTTGTGAATTAGTGTGTTATATGTTTATTATGTGGGAAATGATAGGACTGATTTTATGAACGGGATGCAGTGATGGTGCACAGTGTGTGCACAATTTGTGTCAGATGTGTATGGTGCATACCTTGTGAGATTTGGCAAGGCCTGCTAATTTAAAGAATCATCCCACACTCCGGGCTGAATTTTATTGGGGCACTGCTCATGTCGGTTCCTATGGAGCAGACAGCATTTGTCTGATAAGCCACTTACGTACGACCCTACCTCACTGCTAACCCTGTGTGCAGAGCCTAGGTGCAATCTGCCCTCCCATGCGTCTTTCATATTGTAGGTCCTCAGCGTCCTCATAGCCCGAGGAGGAATCCTGTTGACATCTCTCCTCATCATGCCAGGTTTATTGGGTGCGTAGTTGTGCAGAGCAGCAAAGAAAGGAGCTGGTCTTTTCGGCCTGTAGTACAGGGCATCACCCTATCCATACAGGCATTGGAGGCGCTCTTTCAGCATGCCGATCTCCTGCTCAATGGTGACTCATGTAGCTCAGTGGCTGGCGTTGTATCTCTCCTCTGCAGCGGTGGTGGAGTCTCTCACCAGTGTCTGGAGACTTGTCTTCAAAGAATAGCCCTTCTCGCCAAGAAGCCACCCCTCCTTCTAAGCCAGTTCAGTGAACAGCGGTGGCAGCCGGGACAGGCATAAGACCCAGGTGTCATGGCAGCTGCCTGAGAAGCGGTCACAGATTTGCTGCAAGCATCTGCGATGTTCACATACCAGCTTCACCGAGATTGAAAGGGCTCCTTTAATGGTGACGTCTGCAGGTGGTAGCCAGGCAGTAGGCCTGATGGCCACATGAGTTCAGTCTAGGAACATTAAAACCTATGGTTCTCCGGCAATGGTGCCAGAACCAATGGCCCTCTAGGCCTGGCTGTGAGAGTCTGTCCTGAAGCGGACATCCTCACTGGCCCTCCAGTGCAGGGCATTGGTGACCTCCCTGATGCAGTGGTGCACTGCTGACAGTGTGACCCCACAAAGGTCCCTGGTGGGCCCCTAAAAGGCTGCAGAGGCGTCAGGCTTGAGAACCGCTGCCACTATGAGGAACAAAGATATGGGATGTCCAACGGAGCCAATGGGCTGCAGGTCATCCTTGAGCAGGGCACAGAGACGTGTCACCATCCTCCCTATATGTGCAGTCTCCTCTGACACTGGTGCTCTGAAATCCAATGGCATGTCATCTGGGGCCTGTAGATGCACAGCAACCGTAATGGCAGGCTCCCCTTGGGGGCTGCTACTCACGACTGGGGGCCTCTACATGGATCACACCTGCCTGTTGATCTTGCCTGTGACACATACAGATCCTCACGTGCTGAGGATCACACAATGAAGAATGAGCCATACTTATTTCCATGTGATAAAGTTGAACCCTGAATGTATTTGAAGGTCCTAATAGGGCATGAATTGGTGTTGACAGTTTACATCAGCTGCTTTCCTGGATCAACGATGTGGCATGCCATGGCATTGCCCATCTTGGCCAACACTCAGAGTGGCACAACATGACCACATCAAGATCCTACCAGCTGAATTGATTGCCCCCATCATCCATAAAACCTTAATGCTCCTGCTCTTTCTGGCACCCTCCCCACACACAGAGTGCCTAGTGTGCCATTGCCCCCTCACAAACACAGAGCGTACACTGTTAACAGAGGGATGGTACATGGTACCTCCCTTCAGTAGCCGACATTTTTGCTTTTACTTTATTCCTGTTATTGTTTCATACACTTGAACAATCGTTTACACTTGCTCACTGTCATGCATGGAAGGAGCCATGATAAAATAAACAATTAAATGGGTGAGTATGAAGTTAAGAAGTCAACTGTTAAAACTAAATCACAAGAACTGTGAAACGTGAAGCAGTCAAAATGGAGTAGCGGCCAAGTGACCACCTCCTGTACTGGAAATACACAAACCCATCTGAAAAGATGAGGCTCGTAAACCTCATCTGAAACAGCTCTAGGGAGAATCCCTTTGTAATTGAAAGGAGCTATTGCATATTAGTGACTCTGATCGTCCTGAATGACCTGACAGAGGATGCAGGAGACTCACAGGCAAACCAAGATGAATAAGGAGTGAAGCAACAACATCATAACAGAATGATTCCCATCCAAACATCAAACGATGGCCATGGTTATCATCCTGGCCCATTATGTGGTTACAACAGGGGACAGGGCCATGAATCTCCTCATGGGAACTCCAATGTGATAAATTTTGATCTTAAAAAGGTAGCTTTCAGGAGAGAGAGGGGGGAGATCAAGCCAACATCACAGAAAGCCTGTGAGAAGGATCCAGCAGGCAAGAGAAGAACCCTGTGTTAAATTCCAGAAAGTTTGTTGTGGAAGGATAGTGCTGGGCCTATCTTTACTCAGTTTCATATTTATTGTACAGAGTGAAAGGATTACAAACATGTAGCTCCTCACTCAAAACCCTCCACCAGTCTCAGAGTCTCCTTATAAGTGTTCATGTAAGACCCCAGTTAAACCCTCCACCTGCAAATAATTAAACAATTGATCCACAATTAACAGATTCCCTTCTTTCTTTTATAATAAAACTTAGATTAATATTCTCAAACAGCATTTCAAAATAAATTCCATGTTATGTATAACGTATTACATTGCGAGATACCCCTCCTCTACCCCTAACAATTTCTTTCCACTAGCATTTCATTTTGTGAAACAATTGGATAGCTGATGACTTGTATCTACCCATTTAGGTTTGGAGATTTCCTTTCCCTCCAGCATTTGTTTCAATCCAGAAAGGTCAATATGTAGTCTTTTCTCACTCATACCTTTTGAAGAGTGTACATTGTCCCACAAAGTACAATAATCCACATAACATTCAATGGGTAGCCTATCTTCTGTATGTCCCTTGTTCGGAAATTCACCAAAAATACTTGACAAATAGAACCCCATATCCACTGCTTCCACAAAACCATGTCTTTCCGCAGCTAAAGTGCTTTTATTGATCCGTTTTATTTTCTTAGCTTCCCAGCCAAAGGACAACACTTCCCATTTGCACCCATCAGAAATATTATGAAACCAGCTGCACTCGAATACCCATCAGGAATATTAGCATGTGAAGCGTCATTAAAAATGATTAGCTTCATGTTCTTTAGGTCACTTAAGGATGGAAACTTCAGTGCACATTTCTCCAGATTTAATTTTTGTTAATGTTTTACTTGGCCTTAAAGCGTTGCAACTTTTGAGTGTTTCATCATCGTACTTAGCTCCAGCACATCAAAACTAGCATCTGCTCTAGTCTGAGTGCACAACCAATTTAATTGACCAATCAAGCTTTGCAATTGTTCAGTCTCTGCTTTAGATCTGCGATGATCTAGCACAAGTAACCGGGGTGGGAGTAACACTGTCTAACTAGGATTGTTGAATAAAGCTATTGCATAATTAGTCTGCTTAATATCTAAACCAATATATTTAAAGGCCCCACAATCTTGACTCCCAATCTTAAATTCTGCCCTAATCTTATTAATAACATATTTCTCAAAATCCGCAGTATGACCGCATAAGAAATCATCAACGTGCATCATGAAGCTGCCTGCATGTTTCCCTTTATGATACCAATAAAACATGACAGGATCTGCTTTTAGTTGAACACAACCAATTTTCAACAAAATAGATCTTAAGGCTGCAGATGCATTTGTTCAGTTTCCGTAGTTTTCCTTCTCCATCTGCTGCCTCTTTAGGTGGTTTCAGAAACACTTCTCTCTTAAAAGCATCACCCTGCAGAAATGTGGCTTTTATGTCAATGGATCTACGCTCCCGTGAATATGTGTGGATGAGCAAACTGACCATGGCACTATGGTACAGGAAGCCATTCAAGTGGGGAGAGTAAAAAGGGTGGTAGTAGGGGACAGTATAGTGACGGGATTGACACTGTTCTCTACAGCAAAGAGCGAGAGTCCAGAAGGCTGTGTTGTCTGCCTGGTGCAGGGTTCAGGACATCTCCTCAGGGCTGGAAAGGAACTTACAGTGGGAGGGGGAGGATCCAGTCGTCATGGTCCATGTAGGCAGGACAAGAAAAGAGGTTCTGCATAGTCAGTATGAGGAGCTAGGCACCAAATTAAAAGAAGCAGAAGCTCAAAGGTAATAATCTCTGGATTATTACCTGAGCCACTTGCAAATTGGGGTAGGGCAAATAAGATTAGAGAAATTAATGCGTGGCTCAATGACTGGTATGGTACAAGTGGGTTCCGGCTCATGGGGCACTGGCATCAGTACTGGGAAAAGTGGGGGCTGTACCATTGGGACGGTCTACACCCCAACCCTGCTGGGACCAGTGTTCTAGTGAGCTCCATAACTTGTGAGGTAGAGAGGGTTTTAAACTAAATAGTGGGGCAAGGGATCAAATTTGGGAAGATATTGAAAATCAAAGAGTAGAGACAAGGTGAGAAAGGTATTAATATGAGAAAAGATAAACAGACTGTGACAGGAAAAGACAGTGAGTACAAATCTAAGAGTAAATCAGCAGACAAGGCTAGAGATTACAAAAATAATAAAAGGACAAAAACTTAAGGCGCTGTATCTGAATGCACATCGCATTCGAAACAAAACAGATTAACTGAAAGTGCAAATAGAAATAAATAAGTATGATCTAATAGCCATTACAGAGATGTGACTGCAGGATGACATAGATTAGGACCTGAATATTGAAGGGTACATGACATTTAGGAAGGACAGGAAGCTGAGAGGGGTGGCTCTGTTAATTAATGATAGTATTAGCACAATAGAGAGGGATGACCTAAGTTCAGGAAACCAGAATGTTGAAGCGGTTTGGGTCGAGATGAAAAATGCTAAAGGCAAGAAATCACTTGTGGAGTTGTGTACAGGCCCCTAACAGTAACCACACGGTAGGGTGAGGTATAAAGGAAGAAATAGTGGGTGCTTGTCAGAAAGGTACAGCGATAATCATGGGGGATTTTAATCTACATATAAACTGGAAAAATTAGATGGGCAAAGGTAGCCTAGATGAGGAGTTCATAGAACGTTTTCAGGATAGTTTCTTAGAACAGCACATTCTGGAGCCAACCAGGCTATACTAGACTAGTTATTGTGCAATGAGATAGGATTAATTCATGACCTCATAGTGAAGGCGCCCTTGGCAGCAGCAATCATAATATAATTGAATTTTACATTCTGTTTGAGGGAGGGAAGAATAGGTGGAAGACTGATATTTTAAAATTAAATAAGGGCAATTATGAGGGCATGAAAGCCGAGCTAGCAAAAGTGAACTGGCAAAGTAGGTTAAGGGATAGTTCAATAGAGACGTAGTAGCAGACATTTAAGGGGGTATTTCAGAATACACAGAATAGATACATTCCAATGAGAAAGAAAAATTCCAAGGAGAGGACCCACCATCTGTGGTTAACTAAAACAGTTAAAGATAGTATCAAACTTAAAGAAAAGGCATATAATTGCGCAAAGGTTGGTGACAGGTCAGAAGATTGGACAGAATATAAAAAACAGCAAAGAATGACTAAAAGATTAATAAGGAGGTAAAAATTAGAGTAGGAGAGAAAGCTGGCGAGAAATATAAAAACAGATAGTAAGAGTTTCTATTGATATTTAAAAGAAGAAAAGAGTTAACAAAGGGAGAGTTGGTTGTATAGTAAATGAATTCGGAAAATCAATAAGGGAAAATAAGGAGATGGCAAGTGAATTGAATAGGTATTTTGCATCGGTCTTCAACATAGAAGATACAAGTAACATCCCAGATATAGCTGTAAGTCACGAAATGAAAGGGAGGGAGGAACTCAAGAAAATTACAATTACCAGGGAAGTAGTACTGAGCAAATTGTTGGAGCTTCAGGCTGACAAATCCCTGGATCCTGATGGACTTCATCCTAGGGTCTTAAAAGAAGTGGCTAGT
Organism: Heterodontus francisci; assembly: GCF_036365525.1. NCBI lineage: Eukaryota > Metazoa > Chordata > Chondrichthyes > Heterodontiformes > Heterodontidae > Heterodontus > Heterodontus francisci. Next base: position 43,133,857 of record NC_090376.1, on the reverse strand, counting down.
GAGATAGATGATGTGATACTTTTAATTTTCCAAAATTCTCTAGATTTCGGGAAAGTTCCATTAGATTGGAAAACAGACAGTGTAATTCCTTTATTCAAAAAGGGAGGGGGACAGAAAGTAGGAAATTACAGGCTTAACATCTGTCATAGGGAAAATGTTAGAAGCTATTATTACAGACGTTATAGCAGAGCACTTAGAAAATTTCAAGGTAATCAGGCAGAGTCAACATGGTTTTGTGAAAGGAAAATCATGTTTAACCAATTTATTGGAGTTCTTTGAAGAAGTAACGTGCTGTGGATAAAGGGGAACCGGTGGATGTACTGTACTTGAATGTCCAGAAGGCTTTTGATAAGGTGCCACATCAAAGGTTATTGCAGAAAATAAAAGCTCATGGTGTAGGGGTAACATTTTGGCATGGATAGAAGATAGGCTAGCTAGCAGGAAACAGAGAGTAGGCATAAATGGGTCATTTTCTGGTTGGCAAGATGGAACAAGTGGTGTGCCGCAGGGATCAGTGCTGCGGCCTCAACTTTCTACAATTTATATAAAGGAACTGGATGAAGGGACCGTAGGTCTGGTTGCTAAATTTGCTGATGACATAAAGATAAGTAGGAAAATAAGTTGTGAAGAGTACATAGGGATATAGATAGGTTAAGTGAGTGGGCAAAGATCTGGCAAATGGAGCATAATGTGGAAATGTGAGATTGCAGAGCATTGAGTGGCAGAGGGATCTGGGTGTCCTAGTGTATGAATCACAAAAGGTTCGTATGCAGGTATAGCATGAAATTAGGAAAGCTCAAAGAATGTTATTGTTTATTGCGAGGGGAATTTAATACAAAAGTAGGGAAGTTTTGCTTCAGTTATACAGGGCATTGGTGAGACCACATCTGGAGTACGGTGTATAGTATTGGTCTCCTTATTTAAGGAAGAATGTAAATGCGTTGGAAACAGTTCAGAGAAGGTTTACTAGACTCATACCTGGAATGGGTGGGTTCTCTTATGAGGAAAGTTTGGACAGACTAGGCATGTATCCGTTAAAGTTCAGAAGAGTAAGAGGATACTTGATTGTAACATATATGATTCTGAGAGGTCTTGACAGAGTGGATGTGGAAAGGATGTTTCCTCTTGTGGGAGAATCTAGAACTAGGGGTCACTGTTTAAAAATAAGGGGTTGCCCATTTAAGACAGAGATGAGGAGAAATTTTTTCTCTCAGAAGGTCGTGAGTCTTTGGAACTCTCTTTCTCAAAAGGTGGTGGAAGCAGAGTCTTTGAATATTTTTAAGACAGAGGTAGATAGATTCTTGATAAGCAAGTGGATGAAAGGTTATCGGGGGTAGGCAGGAATGTGGATTTGAGGTTACAATCAGATCAGCCATGATCTTGTTGTATGGCAGAGCAGGCTCGAGGGGCCGAGTGGCCTACTCCTGCTCCTAATTCATATGTTCGGATGCGGCCTAAAGGGCTAAACGGATTTTCAAGATTATATTTCCAGCTGTGGGAGAGTCCACTCTGACATTGGTATCACCCAATTGTTCTTCAAAACCCCTCACAACTAGCCTCACTTTACCCTTATAAGTCCCATCGGGAACAACTTTTTCAATACAAATCCATCTATGTGGCAAGGCTGGCTGTTACCTATCTGGTACCTCAGAATAAACACTAAACTCTCTCCAACTCTCTAATTCCTTGTATTTTGCTTCTGTTGTTAGTTTATCCTCAAGTTTATTGGCAGCCACTAAAACGTCACAGTCATGAGGACTTCTGCTTCTAGTTCTATTCCGAGACTGCTCTCTAGCCTTGGTTTCATTGTGGAATCTGTTGAAACTACAGCCTGTATTAGCACTGTGATGTCTTTTGGGACTACTGCTATAATATCTTCCTTGCACACTATGGTGGCTCTTTCTCCAGTATGGGATCATTTCCTGACACAAGAGTCACTTTCAGATCTACTATTCGAACTTGTGCTGCACTTTCTTACTCTTCACTCTTACATCTCATTCTGCCAGTCCATGGACCTTGCTTCTTGGCCATCATCTTGAACATTCAACCAATATTTAAACTTGCCTGTTGATTTTTCTGTTTGTCCACAATTGTTGCATCCCTCCATTTATTAGACCCCTCTGAAATATCTGTTACCCGAGTACCTGCTTGGGGCAATTGTCCTTTGGATGCAATAGCTCTTTCTTGAGCGTCATGATCACTCACATTGTTATACAACCCTTGATCTACCTCATTTTCTTCCTCAGAACCTTCATCACAAAACACATGATCATTTGAGGTACAAGGTGCCTCATTTCCCTCTATCAACTGCTCAGTTTCGGAAATTTTGTAATCAACCCTGATTACTCATGAGGAATGATTCTTAACAGTTTGATTTCCATGCTTGATAACTACTGTCTTACCATCAGAACCTATTACCTTACCAGGGCACTTCCATTCCCTCTTTTATAATACATCAAATCTCCTGAATTAAATTCCATCTCAGATGGCCTTATACGATGCTTCAGAGCTCTCTGAATTTTCTCAGAGACCTCAGCCTTGATGAAAGCCCATCTCCTTGCATGTAAAGCCTTCAAATATGTAGAAAAATTGAACTAATTGTTGTACCTTCTAGAGCAGGAGGACTGTCGCACAGTAAAGAAGGCAGTTTGGGATTCCGCCCATAGACCAATTGATAGGGACTATAATCCCCCAACTATCTGAAACAAATTCTTTGCGTGACCTGCCCATGCCAGGGTGGTTGTCAACTTGCAGTTTGGTTGGTTAGCTAAGATTTTATGCAGCATTTCATCAATCACTGCGTGATTCCTGTCGCAGAGCACATTGCTGAAAGGACTTTCAACTGCAGTATTCATAACCATAATGTTCATGTTTTCACACATGACTCTGAACTCGTCAATGACAAATTCCCCTCCATTATCAGCCAGAAACTTCGCTGGTGCCCAAGTCCAGTCCTTATCCATTTCTCCATGATTTTATCTATAATCACCCTTTTGTCCTTGTTATTTATTATTGCAGAAAGACTAAATATACTTGCTAGGTCTATAAAATGTAGAATGAAAATATTCTTGTCTTTGTTTCATAACTTTAAATCCATGGCAACTACCCCATAAAGTCATGTGCCAATGGAAGGCTTACAAAAGGACATGATGGTGTCCGATACTTGTTACAAATTTCATACTTTTCAATAATCTCTTCTATTATCCTCGTATACTCTTCATCAATCACACCTGCAACCTTTAGCAAGGTTTTAAATCTTTGACAAGAAGGCTGCACAAAAGGTCTGTGTAACTATAAGACATTTTCCTTTCTATCGCTCTGATTCTTATCACCTGATCCCATTAATACTTATTTAACACTCTGACGAGAAACATCAGGTTTTGTTAAGTTCATAATGCCCTGACTGGGTAAACTGACATTCACTGGGCTGGATTTTAAGAGCCCACCACCGATCTCAGTGGTGAGCTCAAAATGGTGGCCTGCACGTGCAGGCTGCACACCAAAAAGCCGCTGCGATCTCACATGTGGCGGCTCATTTAAATAGCCGGGGCGGCCTGCCCCTTCAATCACGTGGAGGGTGCGGGCTGTCCGCCCCCTGCAATGGCGTCAGCTGCCTGTGCACAGGTGCTGGTGCCATTTTTAAAGGGCAGCCAGCCCTGCCAGTCAATTTGAAATTTTAAAGATACACCCCCAAAAATGTCTAAGGCCCGTTTCCCACCCCCCAATAACAATTACATTAACTATTTGTCCTTTCCACCCCCCCCCCAAAACACTTACCTTTCAAATCTGACCTTCCCCCCCACCCCCATAGACTGCACAAAGTTTGGAGTTCACCCCTTCCCACCATCCCCTACACCCATTACGTTTATTTGACCTTATCCCCCCACCTCCCGCACTGAAAATATTAACTCCTCCACCCTCCCCACCAGTGTCACGCCGACTTTCCCCGGATGGGAATTGAAGGCGCGGAATTGCCGGCTGCCAGGCCGAAGATCATGGCAGGCCCGGAAGATGGAAGGTAAGTCCATTTAAATTTATGCATGTAATTAATTTAAGTATTGAAATCCAGGTCCCGTTGTCCAACGGCAGGGGGGCCTCCACAGAGCCTTGCTGCTGCCAGGAGGATAAGGCTGGGCCCTCTCGACATTGAGCTCCATGGCGGACCGCTGCTGGCCCCATCTTTTGGCCACCCCGCCAAGCAGCTCGAAGTCGAGGGCGTGGTAAAATCCAGCCCACTGACTTTCCAAAAACAATTGCCTTATCATGCTCCATATCAAGTTGCATTTGTGCCTTTTTCATTGAAAGTTTACTCAACAGTAAAGGTATCTCACTAGAGACTACATCAGTACTGATAAAGTGGTTTACTCCAGCTATTTTACGTGGAATTACAACTCTCTTCAGTGACTTCAATGAACATACGAACTTACATATGAAAATATGAATTAGGAGCAGAAGTAGGCCATTTGGCTCCTTGAGCCTGCTCTGGCATTCAATAAGCTCATGGCTGATCTGTTTGCATTTCAAATTGCACACTCCTATCTACCCCCAATAACCTTTGATTCCCTTGCCTAACAAGAATCTATCTACATCCGCCTTAAAAATATTCAATGACCCGCCTCCACTACCTTCTGAGGCAGAGAGTTCCAAAGTCGCACATCCCTGTGAGAGAAAAAATTTCTCCTCATCTCTGTCCTAAAAGGGTGACCACTAATTTTAAAACAGTGCCCCCCTATTTCTGGACTCACCCACAACAGGAAACATCCTTTCCACATCTTATATACTTCAATCAAGTCTCCCCTCACTCTTCTAAACTCCAGTGTAAACAAGCCCAGTCTGTCAAATCTTTTCTCATAAAACAATCCACTCAATCCAGGTATCAATTTAGTAAACCTCCTCTGAACCACCTCCAAAGCATTTACATCTAATTTACATTTAATGCGTTGTCATTGCCAAACCTAAAGCCAGTAGTACTTTTATATGCCTTAACATTGCGTCAATCCCCAATACTGAGTGAATCCAGGTAATGGTGTAACCAATCTGTTCTATATACTGTTGATGTGCAAGTACTACCTAGTCCAGCACAATTGAATGAAGCTGCAACTAACACATTCATCACAGGTCTAAAACCCCTTGTGACTAGTACAATTTGTTCAGATTCATCAGTATCTTCCTCTTCTGTCTCAGAATTCTCTGGTCTGAATCTTCTGTGCCCACCGCCGATGTCAGCGGCAGGCGAAGAAAACAGTGGCCTGCCTGCATGGGCTGCATGTTACGGAGCCGCCGCAATTTTCCGAGTGGCGGCTCATTTAAATAGCCGGGGTGGGCATCCCCCCACCAATTATGTAGAGGGGACAGGCTGTCTGTCCCCGGCAATGGCATCAACTGGCTGTGCGTAGGCGTTGATGCCATTTTTAGAGGGCTGTTAGCCCTACCGGGAAATTTAAATATTTAAAGATAAAGAAAATAAAACTAAAAAAGACATTTCTTCTGCCCCTCTCCCACAGGAAGAAAAGAGATACAGAACCTTAGAAAATAGGCGACATGTTTAGAGAGAGGATCTGGATCGGCGCAGGCTTGGAGGGCCGAAGGGCCTGTTCCTGTGCTGTAATTATCTTTGTTCTTTGTTCTTTGTTCACCCCCCCCCAATAACAATTAAGTTAATTAGTTACCCTCTCCCCGCAAAACACTTACCTTGTCCATATGACCTTCCTCCTGCCAAACTGCATAAACTTTAAACTCAAACCCTTCCCACCACTCCCTGCACCCATGATGTTACTTTGACCCCATTTTCCCCCCCTCCTCACTGATAAATTTATCTTCTTCCCCCCTCCCCACCAATGTGGCACCTTGTTTCCCTGGATGGGGATCCGAAGGCACAGGAGTGCCGGCCACTGGGCCGAAGATCGCAACGGGGCATGAGACGGTGGCATAAGTATCATTTATTCATTCATTTTAATTTACTTAAATATTCAAATGGGGGTCTTGTTACCAGCGGCGGGGGGAAGGCCGATAATATCGGGCCAGGTCCTCCTGGCGTCAGAGTGCGTGGCAGCCCTCTGCCGGAGGCATCAACAGGTCCCCTGCCACGGACCCCGACATCTGGGGGAGAACAAAATCCAGCCATCTGTGTCGTGTGTTATTTTGAGGACTCTAGCCCTCCACTTTAGGCAGTTCATTGCATAATGATACTTTGAGTCACACCTGCAGCACCTATTAACTGTTCCTTGGGCATTCCTGGGATTCATTCGCCTATGATTGCTGTTCCAATTCTGTCTTCCACTGTAATAGTCAGACCTGCGAAAGGTGCTTTCATCCTCATTCCTGCTGTCTTTAACTCTTCCATTGTACTTATGTATTTATCCAGTATCTGGACCATTGTGAAATCTAGTAAACATTGAGTCTTCCATTCTTTGTGTCATTGCAGAATGCCGTTTTTTCTAGCAGGGCTGTAGGAAATGACTGTTTCCTCAGGAATTTCTTTAAGGCAGCAGATATCTGATCTCACAGGGAGTCCAGATAGAACCCCAGATAGAACCAAGAGCCTATCCATATGCGCCACTCAAGCACAATCCAGCAATTTAGCACTGAGCAGGGATCTCCAAATTGAATTTCCTCAATCTTCTATACCGTCTGTTAAAGTCCATGATATATTCCTCCATTGAATAACCATCTGTTTTCCAAAATCTATCAAAGTCTGACCATGCCTCAATTGCGTTCAATAGGCCATCTTTCTTGTCAATTTCATCCAAAAATTCGAATAGAAGATCCAACCCTTCATCAGTATCCAACTGACAAGTATCCAGTTCACAAAACACGGCCAGGATTTTACCGAGCTCCCTACGTCGGGCTCTGTGGCGGGGGTGCGGGGACGTTTGGGGGGGTTAGTGGGGTCAGAAGATCGTTCCGGCAGCAGCCCGCCACGGAGCTCGGCGCTGGAAGGGTCGGGCCCAATCCTCCCGGCAACGGCAAGGCTCCGTGGCAGCCCCCCCCCACCGCTGCTGGGCGATGGGACCCGGATTTAAATATTCAAATTACCACAATGCACACATTAGAATAGAATTATAAAATTGACTCCAATCTTACCATTGGGCTGCAATCTTCTGAGCGGTGACCGGCACTCAGGCGCCTTGGCTTTCCTGTCCAGGGAAAGCCTGTGTCACAGTGGTGGGGAAGGGGGGAACTTATGATTTTTAGTGCTGGCGGAGGGGGAACAGGGTCAGATTTTCATCATTAATGTAGGGGATGTGGGAATGGGTGACCGGTACACTTTGTTTAGTTTGGGGGTGGGAGAAGGTCAAGTGTGGAAGTTAAGTGTTTTGGGGGGAGGGGGAGAGGGAAAAAAATGAACTTTATTGTTATTGGGGGTGGGAAAGGGACGGAAAATTTTTGATTGGAACAGCAGGGGCATAACCTTAAAAATATAAATCAGCCGCTGACCTTGAAATATGATGCCAGCACGTGCGCCCAGGCAGCTGACGCCATTGCTAGCATTGGAAAGCCCGCCCCCTCCACATGATTGGTTGGGGGAGGGCATGTGGGTGGCCCGACTGGGTCATTAGGATGGGCCACCACGAGGAAGATCGCGGTGGCATGGCGACACGGCCGCTAGTTTTTTCCACCCGCCGCCATTCCCTGGGCAGATGCTTAAAATCCAGCCCCACTTTACTTCTGATTTTACCTTTGGTAGGAAGTGACAACGCCAGGGCCATACCTTGTTTCCTTTTTGGTAGGGACGTAACCCTTGTACACAAAGAACAAAGAACAAAGAACAAAGATAATTACAGCACAGGAACAGGCCCTTCGGCCCTCCAAGCCTGCGCCGATCCAGATCCTCTCTCTAAACATGTCGCCTATTTTCTAAGGTTCTGTATCTCTTTTCTTCCTGCCCATTCATGTATCTGTCTAGATACATCTTGAAAGACGCCATCGTGCCCGCATCTACCACCTCCGCTGGCAACGCGTTCCAGGCACCCACCACCCTCTGCGTAAAGAACTTTCCACACATATCCACTTCATTCTTCCACTGGTCGTATGGTTTAGACTCAGAGAACATTGGAGGATAATCACACCGTGACAATTTACATTTGCTTTCTGCCATATTTTCCACAATAGCCAGTGAGATTTTAGTTTTCTATGTAAAAAAAAGTCCTAGGGCTGAATTTTACCAGTCCCTCGACGCCGCGGGTCACGCCGCGGGGACCAGTAAAATGCTGCGGGGAGAGGCCCGCAATGTTCAGAAGGGCCCACCGCATAGTACCAATGGCGGTGAGACCTAGGTGCAGTACCCCGCCACCAGGCGGTGGGCCCTTCATCTCCATAATAAAATGAGCCTTAATGACATTCAAATGAACTTACCTGCAGGTGGCGGCCATCCCACTCCGATATTATGGCCGCCGTCCATGCTTTGCGCACCTTCGGAACTCCGCACGGAGTTCCAGGTGAGAACCTGGTGGGGAGGGGGGAGCAATAGAATTTTGAGGGTGGGAGGGGTGGAGGAGTGGGGAAATCAATTTTAATTGGATGTGAGGATGGTGGGAAGGGGTTGAAGGGCAAAAGATTGAAGGTTGGGGGGAATGTTCAGGTCTTTGTAAAAATCAATGGATGGTCATTTCGGACAATGAAATGACCTTTTGGGGGGGGGGGTTGGGGAAGGGCCTCCATTTCCTAATTATTTATTAAAAGCATATTAAGTGCAATCCATCTTTAAACATTTAAATGTGTGTTAAGGATTTAAAGCCCTTTAAAAATGGCGCCGGCACCTGCACAGTGGGACCGGATGCTGTTGCTGGGGATGCGGCAGCTGCCCCCTTACGTCATTGGGGGCTGCCGTTCCGCCCCCTCTATTTAAATGAGCCCCTGTGCATAATATCGCGGGGTCTCAGGGACGGCGCATCCGCATGGGATGCACGCTGTTTTTAGAGTGCACACCATGAATTGCAGCACACTCATAAAATTCAGCCTCTAGTTTCCAACCTCCAGCTTTAGGCAACCATCCTCTGCCTCCATGTTAGATTCCAGAAAGTCCCAGATATACCCTGCTGACCAAGAAGAGCCACCACAGCAGAGACATCATAAAGTGACTTTGAGACGAACCATCTGTGGAGGTAACAAGCTACACACTACGAGCTTTGGGCTGTATTATAACCACTAGAGCTCTACAATATCTCCGCAATTCAAGACTGCGAATAATCAGGCCTGCAACTTTTCAAAAAAAAGACTCTTCATCCCAAGAAGACTCAATAATCTTCTGTAAATAAGAAACACTTACCTCACTAGTGACTTTAAACTACCTTTTACCCTTTCTCTCTATCTATTCTTGTGTATGTATATGTCGGTGAATGTGTGTGTGAGGTTGCGATCATTTTGGGAATTATTTAAAAATAAATAGCTCTTATTTAACCTACAGAAAAACCTGTTATTTCTCTGTTTATTTGACCTTAAAGACACTCAGGGGTTAAAGCATAATTTTAACAAAATATGATTGTGGTCAGTTGGGGGCAAATAGTGGGAACCACCCACACCCCTTTGCCACCTGTTCGTAACACTCACATTAAATTTCATCCAAAAGGTTATACGATGAGATCCAATAATTTAGTAAAACATTTCCCCCCTCTTCTGCCTGTGTTACTATTGCATTCAACAGCCCACCATGGGATAGTTAATGATAGGAGCCAGAATGCGACCATACTCTGGATGTAGAAGCAAGGGTTGGCAACATATCCATACACAATTGGTTAACAGTTTTGGGGCTCGTGACTGGTAATTTCAGGGATGAGAAATTTCCCATTGACTTCTTCTTTCTAACCAGATCAGCTTTAAAAAAAAAATCGCAGCCATTAGTTTCACAGCTGTCAGGCGCTTAGAGCAGAACTTCGACAAGTTTGTGGTTTTCTGGTGGATTCCGATGTTTTTTAAAAGCCCACTGGAAAACCACGAAACTCCTCCAAAGTTCAGAAGCGCTGTCTCTGCTCATAGCACCTGAATGCTGTGAAACTGATGGCTGTGAATTTTTTACAAAATGGACCAACCACAAAGCTGCTCAGTGGAGGGTTCCTGTTCGTTACAACTGTCAGAGCGAGATGGGGTTGGGGGCGGGTTGCAGAAAGAGAGAAGGGGGCAGAGAGAGAGGGGGAGAGATAGTAAGAGAGAGGGGACAGAGAGAGAGAGGTACAGAGAGAGAGGGAGAGAGAGAGGGAGGGAGAGAGGAGGACAGGGAAAGGGGGGGACAGAGAGAGAGAAAGAGGGGGAGAGAGAGAGAGAGAGGGGGACAGAGAAAGGGAGAGGGGGAGAGCACGAGAGAGAGAAGGGGACACAGAGAGAGAGAGGGGGACAGAAAGAGAGGGGGGGGGGGGACAGAGAGAGAGAGAGAGAAGAGGAGAGTACGAGAGAGAGGAGACAGAGAGAGAGGAGGGGACAGAGAGAGAGGGGAACAGAGAGAGACCGTGGGCAGAGTGAGAGAGAGAGGAGAGAGGGGTTATAGAGAGAGAGGGACAAACAGAGAGAAAGGTGGGAGAGAGAGAAGGAGAGAGAGAGAGGGTGGGCAGAGAGAGAGAGAGGTGAGAGAGAGGGGCTAATAGAGAGAGGGACAGAGAGAGAGAGGTGGGAGAGAGAAGGGGAAGAGAGAGAGGGGGACAGAAAGAGAGAGAGTGGGGGGACAGAGAGAGAGGTGGCAGGAGAGAGGGAGAGAGAGAGGAAGGGAGTGAGAGCGGTGAGAGAGAGACGGGGGACAAAGAGAGAAAGAGAGGGGGGACATAAAGAGAGAAAGGAGGACAGACAGAGAGGGACAGAAAGAGAGGGAGAGAGAGGGGAGGGAACAGAGGGGTAGAGAGAGGGGGGGGGCAGGAGAGAGTGGGCACAAAGGGAGAGAAGGTGTGAGAGAGAGATGGGACAAAGGGAGAGGGGGGAACAGAGAGAAAGAGGGGGGTAGAGAGAGTGAGAGGTGGGAGAGAGAGAGAGGGTGAGAGAGAGGGGGAGAGAGAAAGGGGGCAGAAAGAGAGAGAGCGGGGGACAGAGAGAGTGGGGCGACAGAGAGAAAGGGGCAGGAGAGAAGGGGGCAGAGAGGGAGAGAGAGAGAAGGGTGAGAGAGAGAAGGGGGACAAAGAGAGAGGAGGACAGAGGGGATGCAGACAGAGAGGGGGGAACAGAGAGAGAGATGGCCAGAGAGAGAGAGAGGGGACAGAGAGAGAGGGGATCAGAGAGAGGGGGGAGAGAGAGGTGGGGGGCAGAATGAGAGGGAGGGAGACAGTGAGAGTGGGAGAACAGAGAGAAGGGGGACAGAGAGAGAGAGGGGTGACATAAAGAGAGAAAGGGTCAGAGAGAGGGGGACAGAGAGAGAGAGGCAGGAGAGAGAGGAGAAAGACAGATGCAGAGAGGGAGAGAGGGGGACAGAGAGAGTTGGAGGACAGACAGAGAGAGAGGACAGAGAGAGAGAGAGAGAGAAAGAAAGAGCGCAGCGCAGCGCAGAGCGAGAGCGTGGGGACAGAGTGAGAGGGGGACAGAGAGAGAGGGGGTCAGAGAGAGGGAGGGGGGACAGAGAGAGAGGGAGAGAGAGGGGAGGACACAGAGAGAGAGAGGGGACAGAAAGAGGGGAGAGAGACAGGAGAGTGAGGGGCGACAGGAAGAGGGGGGACAGAGAGAGGGGGACAGAGAGAGAGGGCAGTGCGGGAGAGGGTGCACAGAAAAGGAGCGAGGGGGAAACAGAGAGAGGGGGACAGAGACGGGCACAGAGAAAGAGGGGGGACAGAGAGAGGGAGAGGAGGGGACAGAGAGAGAGCGAGGGGGACAGAGAGAGGGGGACAAAGAGAGGGAGGAAGGAGGACAGAGAGAGGGGAGAAACTGAGAGGGGGGAAGAGAGAGGGGGAGACAAAGGCGGGGGACATAGAGAGGGAGGTGATATGGGGAGAGAACAACACAAAGAGGAGGAACACAGAGAGGGGGCACAGAGACGGAGGGGGAGAGAGAGACAGAGAGAGAGAGACAGACAGATCGACAGAGGGGAGGGCGAGAGAGCAATCAAAATCACTCCTAACAGCTGGACGCCTATCCGGAATACTCTGCATCACTACAAGAAGTGTGTGGGCAAACATTGACTACTTGTGCAAGCAAAAAAGTGCCAGGTATCTCACTAAATCAGTGTCAAACATAGTGATGAGAAAGTAAGTCAATAAATTAGTCTTCTCATTTAAAGCTTCTTCACAAAAATGCACATTTGCTGTTGTTTTGATAAATAGGAAGATACATTTTTAAAGCCTTTATCTTTCTGAAATTGTTTCACTGGCCCCCTATGTAAGACAAAAATTGTAATGTGACCCCAAGTGAAAAGGTTGGACACCCCTCCTTCAAGCCTTTAATCTTGTGTTTTAAAATAATCTAGCAGCTATTTTAAACCACAAGTTTTTAAAGGTTTGTGTTAAAGCCTGACTCGGGTATAAAATTAAAACCCGACCCGGGCCCAACCCGACAACAGCCAACTCAAACCCGACCCAGGCCCGAGTCCTTTAATTTTTTTTAATTCCCGACCCAACCCGAACCTGACACATGTTTGGTTGGGTAGCCAGGCTATACTGCAGAGTGCGGATTCCAGACTGCATGTTTCCCACCTTGACATCCTGAATTTTCATTTGAAGTTTACTTCCCGGAGCAAGGCAGCAAAGTCCATGTCCAGTCCGACCCAACCTGAGCCCGAATACTGGACCCGGAAGAGAGACCCAACCGGACCCAAACCCGACACATGTTGTCGGCTCTGTTCAGGTTCAGGTCGGGTAGCCACGCTTTAGTTTGTGTTATGTAAACTCTTTTTAAAATGGCAAAAGTCACTTTGGGAATGTTTCAATTTCTACACTCTTGCATGCATTACTTTCACCTGGGACACAAGCTCAGTGACCTATTGAAAGTTGCTGGACGTTTACTTCCATATAAATGTTGCAATTCCACTGCTATCCGTTTGGAATCACATTGTTCCAGAACTTGTATTGAGGGGAAAACAGGCAAGAAAATCCAAGGAATCTCCATAAGCCAGCATTGTAATTCCTCATGAATACAACAGTATGGTGTAATGGGGCTGAGTAATATTGGCAAAAACAGGTTGATGCGGACCCATATACAATAGTTAGTAAAAACAATGTAATGCATAGTTTTAATAAACTTTAATCTATGATGAACGGTCTATGATTTCTTAATAAAATCTATGCTGCATTTGCAGTTTTAAAAGACATAGTAAAATTTTATTATGTTTCAATGAACATGTTAGTAAGTTATTAACTGATTTTTGTTTGTTGTGAATTGGATTAATGGACAAGTTTTACAAGTATGTCAAAGATCAGTAACTGCAATGTGCATCATTTACTATCCAGTTTGAAGGTAGATAACCTGAGTGGCCAATGTAATTTGAACGTTGTCTGTATCATATAATTACATTACCTTAAAAGTGCACCTTTGCTAACAGGTAATAGATTTGGCTTGGACATAAATTGGTTAGTCTGGAGTACAATCTTACCGTTAATCTCTTTGTCCCTTCCAGTCCCACTCTGCTTTTACTGTTTTGCATTACTCTTCTGAAGTACTATCTGCTTCACCTTATAAAATTCTCCTGATTTGGAGAACACTGCCCCTTTGTTGGCTGCCTTGTCTTCAGACACATATTACAAGCAGGTGAAGAAGTTGCACAAACAGAGGGTTTGATTGTAACATGGGTTAAATTGTCTTGTAACAACAGCAGTGTGAGAAATGGTCTGTCTTCCTATTGCTTATTTTTCTATTGCCTCACCTCAATAAGCATAATAACAATCCTCTCCTTGAGTTTCGTGGTTTATTGGATGAACTCCTGACACAGTGTGAATCCACAGAGGTTATCCGATAAGGTCCATCTATCACATTGTGTAGCTAGCTCTATTCTGTCAACAAAAGTAATTTGCATTGGCGTTGCATACTATTTTGCTTGCTAGCTCGCTAATCCAGTTGTGTTGCTCTCCATTGATGTTTGTATGCTTAGCCACTTTATTTATAGGGAGAAATGTGTTTGAAATCGGACGGTGTTTTGATGGCTTTAGATTGGCTATATACTTTATATACAGATTCATTGCTCCCATGTCCATGGCTGAGTCAATAATTTTGTCAAATGTCCATGGTGCAACATGTCGGTGCCTATCCCTGGGTAGAAGGCCAGGTAATAGTCTCATTTCTTTCAATCTGGTTCTTGATGTCTACTTGCTAAAGGCCCTGGTCTCAGTTGAAGCCATCAGTGGGACATTCTGACCTTTGGGCCTTTTCTTCCCTTTTCCATGTCCTACGTTGGCTCTTCTGATGCTACAGTGGTGTCCCCCTGTGGCATTGTCAAAATTCTCCTCTTTGTACTTGGCGGAGAAAAACTATGGGGAGCTCCCAGTATATCTTTGATGACCCCCCCAACCCATGAAGATGGGTTACAGTTAGGGTGGATTAAGAAATGAGTAGAAATTATCCCTCACCAGAAATCTGCTCAGAATTTCCAGCGCTAATTGGGAGACTGGATTAAAATTTTGTTTCAGACCTAGTTAATATTATTTGGGCAACCTGTCACGCCGACATAAGTAGCTCAAGGTACATCCTGGGGGTGGGTGGGGGTGGGGGGGGGGAATGAGAATGGAAGTGGCAATTGTGGGGAGTCAAGAGGAGCACTCCTGCTCTTCCTGGCTCCAGATCAAACCTAAAAAAAAGTCACCTTTTTTTGTGGCAGCTGCTTTCTGGACTGTATTCATGCCAGGATTCTGTACCTCTTGATCATTTCCCTTTTCCTAAGGAAAATAAGATCCTTCCTATCCACTGTATCTAGGCACCTCATAACTTTATACACCTCAAATAAAGTTCTTTTCGAAATCAGGTTCACTGCATCATAGGGTTTTCCAGTCCACTTGGTTTGTCAATTCCTCAGAGTCATAGAGTTATACAGCACAGAAACAGACCCTTTGGCCCATCGTGTGTGTCGGCCATCAAGCACCTAACTATTCTAATCCCATTTTCTAGCACTTGGCCCGTAGCCTTGTATGCTATGGCGTTTCAAGTGCTCATCTAAATGCTCCTAAAATGTTGTGAGGGTTCCTGCCTCTACCATCCCCTCTGGCAGTGCATTCTGGATTCCAACCACCCTCTAGGTGAAAAGGTTTTTCCTCAAATCCCCTCTAAACCTCCTGCCCCTTACTGTAGATCTATGCCCCCTGGTTATTGATACCTCTGCTAAGGGAAAAAGTCTCTTCCTATCTACCCTGTCTATGCCCCTCATAATTTTGTTTACTCCATTCAGGTCCCCCCTCAGTCTTCTCTGCTCTAAGGAAAACAACCCTAGCCTATCCAGTCTCTCTTCATAGCTGAAATGCTCCAGCCCAGGCAACATCCTGGTGAATCTCTTCTGCATCCTCTCCAGTGCAATTACATCCTTCCTATAGTGTGGTGACCAGAACTGTACACAGTACTCCGAAATAGCATTTTGTACAACTCCATCATAACTTCCCTGCTCTCATATTCTTTGCCTCAGCTAATAAAGGCAAGTATCCCATATGCCTTCCTAAGCACCTTATCTACCTGTGCTGCTGCCTTCAGTGATCTATGGACAAGTACACCAAGGTCCCTCTGACCCTCTGTACTTCCTAGGGTCCTACCATCCATTGTATATTCCCTTGCCTTGTTAGTCCTCCCAAAATGCATCATCTCATACTGCTCAGGATTAAATTCCATTTGCCACTGCTCTGCCCATCTTACCAGCCCATCTATATCGTCCTGCAATCTAAGGCTTTCCTCCTCACTATTTACGACATCACCAATTTTCATGTTGTCTGTGAACTTACTGATCATACCTCCTATATGCATGTCTAAATCATTAATGTACACTATAAACAGCAAGTGTCCCAGCACTGATCCCTGCGGTACAACACTGGTCACATGCTTCTAATCGCAAAAACAACACTCGACCATCACCCTCTGCCTCCTGCCACTAAGCCAATTTTGGATCCAATTTGCCAAATTGACTGGATCTCCCATGCGGAATCTTATCAAAAGTCTTACTGAAGTCCATTTGGACTACATCAACTGCTGCACCCTCATTTATGCACCTAGTCACTTCCTCAAAAAATTCAATCTAATTTGTTAGACATCATCTCCCCCTGAAAAGCCATGTTGACTATCCTTGATTAATCCCTGCCTCTCCAAGTGGAGATTAATCCTGTTCCTCAGAATTTTTTCCAATAGTTTCCCTGCCACTGATGTTAGACTCACTGGCCTGTAATTATCTGGTTTATCCCTACTACCCTTCTTGAATAATGGTACCATATTTGCTGTCCTCCAGTCCTCTGGCATTGGGGATGCTACTAATGATATTATGGAGTTCCTCGTAGAACTGGTCTTTAGCTTCATGTGGGGAGCAGAGTGTTGGAGCATAGATGCTGAGTAGGTGTACTGGACCAGAGGCGGTGAGCAGTCGGATGGACAGTATGCATTCCGAGCCATTTGAAGGGTGGCTCTATCATGCTGAGCAAAGAGTTTCTGATGGCGAAGCCCACTCCATGCTGTCTTGGTTCTTCAGGATCCCTACCCTGCCAGAAGAAGGTGTAGTCTTGCTCTCTTAGAGATCTGCTCTCAGGGAGGCATGTCTCCTGAAGTGCTGCAATGTCCACATTGAGTCTACTGAGCTCGTTGTTAATGATGGCGGTCTTCTGAGAATCGTTGATTTGTGTAAGGTCTTCCGACAGGCCAGGACACATAGTTCTCACGTTCCAGCTTGCAAAACGAAGGGCTGGTATATTCTTTCCTTTTTTTTGTCGTGCTGTTTGGTGCGGTGTTTCAGTCCACTTTTCGGGCAATGACCCTGAGCTCCAAGCACCCGTTGAAGCAGGTGGACTATGGCGGGACAGAACCTTACTGACCGGTGTCTGCCCGGTTTGAGGCGGGCAGTAGCTGTCCAGTGAGATGCGATGACCTCTCCCGCCGACAAAGGCAACCCGTGGCGCCCAATCTCTACGCCAATTGAGCTGGACTTATAACCCGTAACTGCTGCCTTCCGTGTTTTTTTGGTCTCTGTGAGGCGACTATGCAGTGACCTCTCCATGGCGCATGCCTGGGCGGATGTATGGAGGTTGTGAGTTGCCCAAGCATCAAAACCCCCCTCTCAGCCTTCCTGGTGGGGTCTAAAGGAGTGCAGAGCACGACGTCTGGCACCATTATGTCTGCAGGAACAGCCGGAAATATGCCAAAGGTGACACATGACTACCTTCGGGGTTCCGCTCCGGATTTTCTGTTAAGGTTTACTCCCTTAGCCTTGGTCTCTCCCGAGACGCCCACAAGGCAGTGGGGTTGTTAGGGCCCCTGCTCAGGGATAGGTGGATGCTGGTGGGAGGAGGTGGGGGGAAGGTGATGTGGGGGGGACGGGGGTGCGGGGGGGGACCTGCTGGGGGACTTTACTACCAGGGTTGGGGCCGACCATGACTCATGGCCCTCCTGCCTTGGGCGCTTTGGCATTGGAAGGATGAATGAGAATGGACAGAGACTGCGTGAGTTGTGTACCTATCATAAACTCTGCATCATCAACTCGTTCTTTCATACGAAACCCTGTCACCAGGATTGTTGGGGGCATCCAAGATCACGTCGTTGGCACCAGCTGGACCTCATCGTCACAAGGCGAGCCTCTTTAAACAGCGTTCAAATCACACGCAGCTTCCACAGTGCGGACTGCGACACCGACCACTTCCTGGTGTGCAGCAAGTTTAGACTCAAACCAAAGAAGCTGCATCACTCCAAGCAGAAGGGCTGCCCGCGTATCAACACTAGCAGAATTTCTTATCCACAGCTGCTACATAAGTTTCTAAATTCACTTGAAAAAGTCCTTCAAAACACTCCTACAGGGGATGCAGAGACCAAGTGGGCCCACATCAGAGACGCCATCTATGACTCAGCAATGACCACCTATGGAAAACGTGTGAAGCAGAATGCAGACTGGTTTCAATCTCACTTTGAAGAGCTGGAAACTGTCATAGCCACATTGCACTGTTGAACTACAAGAAAGCCCCCAGCGAGTTAACATCCGTAGCACTTAAAGCAGCCGGAAGCACTGCACAAAGAACAGCCAGGCGCTGTACAAATGACTACTGGCAACACCTATGCAGTCATTTTGAGCTGGCCTCCGACACCGGAAACATCAGAGCAATGTATGATGGCATTAAGAGAGCTTTTGGGCCAACCATCAAGAAGATCTCCCCCCTCAAATCTAAATCAGGGGACACAATCACTGACCAACGCAAGCAAATGGACCGCAGGGTGGAGCACTACCTAGAACTGTACTCCAGAGAAAATGTCCTCACTGAGACTGCCCTCAATGCAGCCCAGTATCTGCCAGTCATGATGAGCTGGACGTACAGCCAACAAAATCAGAACTCAGTCTTGCCATTGATTCTCTAGCCAGCGGAAAAGCCCCTGGGAAGGACGGCATTATCCCTGAAATAATCAAGTGCCAAGCCTGCTATACTTTCAGCACTCTACGAACTGCTTTGCCTGTGCTGGGACGAGGGAGCAGTGTAACAGGACAGGCACGATGCCAATATCATCACCCTCTAAAAGAACAAAGGTGACCGCGGTGACTGCAACAACTACCGTGGAATCTCCCTGCTCAGCATAGTGGGGAAACTCTTCGCTCGAGTCGCTTTAAACAGGCTCCAGAAGCTGGCTGAGCGTGTCTACCCTGAGGCACAGTGTGGCTTTCGAGCAGAGAGATCCACCATTGACATGTTGTTCTCCCTTCGCCAGCTACAGGAGAAATGCCGCAAACAACAGATGCCCCTCTACGTTGCTTTCATTGATCTCACCAAAGCCTTTGACCTCGTCAGTAGACGTGGTCTCTTCAGACTACTAGAAAAGATCGGATGTCCACCAAAGCTACTAAGTATCATCACCTCATTCCATGACAATATGATAGGCACAATTCAGCATAGCGGCGCCTCATCAAACCCCTTTCCTATCCTGAGTGGCGTGCAACAGGGCTGTGTTCTCACACCCACACTGTTTGGGATCTTCTTCTCCCTGCTGCTCTCACATGCGTTCAAGTCTTCAGAAGAAGGAATTTTCCTCCACACAAGATCAGGTGGCAGGTTATTCAACCTTGCCCGTCTTAGAGCGAAGACCAAAGTACGGAAAGTACTCATCAGGGAACTCCTCTTTGCTGACGATGCTGCTTTAACATCTCACACTGAAGAGTGCCTGCAGAGACTCATCGACAGGATTGCGGCTGCCTGCAACGAATTTGGCCTAACCATCAGCCTCAAGAAAACGAACATCATGGGACAGGACGTCAGAAATGCTCCATCCATTAATATCGGCGACCACGATGTGGAAGTGGTTCAAGAGTTCACCTACCTAGGCTCAACTATCACCAGTAACCTGTCTCTAGATGCAGAAATCAACAAGCACATGGGAAAGGCTTCCACTGCTATGTCCAGACTGGCCAAGAGAGTGTGGGAAAATGGCGCACTGACACGGAACACAAAAGTCCGAGTGTATCAAGCCTGTGTCCTCAGTACCTTGCTCTGCGGCAGCGAGGCCTGGACAACTTATGTCAGCCAAGAGCGACGTCTCAATTCATTCCATCTTCGCTGCCTCCGGAGAATCCTTGGCATCAGGTGGCAGGACTGTATCTCCAACACAGAAGTCCTCGAGGCGGCCAATGTCCCCAGCATATACACCCTACTGAGCCAGCGGCGCTTGAGATAACTTGGCCATGTGAGCCGCATGGAAGATGGCAGGATCCCCAAGGGCACATTGCACAGCGAACTCGTGACTGGTATCAGACCCACCGGCCGTCCAAGTCTCCGCTTTAAAGACATCTGCAAACGCGACATGAAGTCCTGTGACATTGATCACAAGTCGTGGGAGTCAGTTGCCAGTGATCGCCAGAGCAGGCGGGCAGCCATAAAGGCAGGGCTAAAGTGTGGCGAGTCGAAGAGACTTAGCAGTTGGCAGGAAAAAAGACAGAAGCGCAATTGGAGACCCAACTGTGTAACAGCCCCAACCAATTTTATCTGTAGTACCTGTGGAAGAGTCTGTCATTCTAGAATTGGCCAACCACTGACCACCTCCAGGCGCTTACCCATTGTCTCTCGAGACAAGGAGGCCAAAGAAGAAGAAGAAATCCTCTGGCACTTCCCCTGTGGCCAGACAGGATTTAAAAATTTATGTCAGAGCCCCTGCAATCTCCTCCCTTGCCTTACATAACAGCCTGGGATACATCTCATCTGGACCTGGGGATTTATCGACATCTAAGCCCGCTAAAACCGCTAATAACTCCTCCCTTTCAATGCAAATATGTTCAAGTATATCACAATCCCCCTCCCTGATCTATACACCTACATTGTCCTTCTCCATAGTGAAGACAGATGAAAAGTAATCATTTAATACCTCACCTACGTCCTCCTGCCCCACACACAGATTGCCACTTTGGTCCTTAATGGGCCCTACTCGTTCCCTGGTTATCCTTGCCCTTAATATACTTAAAATGCCTTGCAATTTTCCTTTATCTTGCCCACCAGTGTTTTATCATGCCCCCTCTTTGCCCTCCTAATTACTTTTTTAAGTACCCCCCTACACTTTCATCTTGGGCCTTCGCTGTTTTTATCCCTCTGAATCTGCCATAAGCCTCCTATTTTTTTCTTATCCAATCCTCTATAGCCCTTGACATCCAGGGTTCACTGGACTTATTGGTCCTACCCTTCACCTTTACAGGAACATGTTGGCCCTGAACTCTCACTATTTCCTTTTGAATGACTCCCACTGGTCCGATGTAGACTTTCCTACAAGTAGTTGCTCCCAGTCCACTTTGGCCAGATCCTGTTTTATCATATTGAAATCGGCCTTCCCCCAGTTCAGTACCTTTATTTCTGGTCCACCTTTGTCCTTTTCCATAACTACCTTACATCTTACAGAGTTGTGGTCACAGTCCCCGAAATGCTCCCCCATTGACACTTCTACCACTTGTCTGGCCTCATTTCCTAATATTAGGTCCCGTACAGCCCCTTCTCTTGTAGGACTTTCTACGAGCTGGCTCAAAAAGCTCTTCTGGATGCACTTTAAGAACTTAGCCCCATTTAAACCTTTTGCACTGAGACTATCCCAGTTAATATTGGGGAAGTTGAAATCCCCGACTATTATTACCCTATTATTTTTACACCTCTCTGAGATTTGCCTACATATCTGCTCCTCGATCTTTCCTTAACTGTTTGGAGGCCTGTACTACACTTCCAGCAAAGTGATTGCCCCCTTTTTGTTTTTAACTTCTACCCACATGGCCTCATTTGAGGAACCTTCTAAGATATCATCCCTCCTTACTGCAGTAATTGACTCTTTGATCAATTGTGCAATGTCACCTCCTCTTTCAGAACCCCCCACCACTCCCCCCTGCCCCCCCCCCTCCCCCACCGTCATGCCTGAAGATTCTATACCCTGGAATATTGAGTTGTCAGTCCTGCCCTTCCCTCAACCATGTCTCTGTGATAGCAATAATATCATATTCCCATGTGTTAATCAATGCCCTTAATTCATCTGCCTTACTTGTAAGACTCCTTGTGTTAAAATAGATGCAATCCAGACTTGCATTATTCGCTTGTGCTTTAACAGATCTATATTTGCTCTGCCTTCCAGAAGGTGACAAGGTTGGTCAGGTAAGATCTTCTTCTTCTGATTCTATGTTGACTACTGTTTACTCGATTGTTATTGTACAGATAACCCTCATGTTAAGACTTGATAATTGATTCTGTTATCCTTCATAGAATGGAAGTAAAACTGACTTTGTAGTTGCTTGTACCTGTTTTGTCACGAATTTTGAATATGGGCACCATGTTAATCTCTTTCAAGTCTACTGCGACCTCACCAGTTGTCCACTGACTCCCTCATAATGATTGTCATGACTTGTAAATCTCCCTTTCTCAGAATTCTTGGATGACTATCATTTTCCCCATGGATTCATTTATTTTGAAGCCTTTTAAGGATTTCTAACTTATTTATAACAAAGTAATTGATTTTATTTGGGATATCTTTAGTAGCGAATTCTTGCTTCAATTGTATAGAACCTTGGTTAGACCGCACCTGGAGTACTGTGTGCAGTTTTGGTCCCCTTACCTTAGTAAGGATATTATTGCCATAGAGGGAGTGCAACAAAGGTTCACCAGACTTGTTCCCTGGATGGCAGGACTGTCCTATGAAGGGAGATTGGGGAAACTGGGCCTGCATTATCTAGAGTTTCGGAAAATGAGAGGTGATCTCATTGAAATCTACAAAATACTTAAAGGGCTAGACAGGGTAGATGCAGGTAAGATGTTTCCCCTGGTTGGGGAGTCTAGAATGAGGAGACACCATTTCAAAACAAGGGGGAAGCCACTTAGGACCGAGATGAGGAGAAATTTCTTCACTCAGAGGGTTGTAAATCTTTGGAATTCTCTACCCCAGAGAGCTGTGGAAGCTGAGTCATTGAGTATGTTTAAAGCAGAGATTAGAACATAGAACAGTACAGTACAGTACAGGCCCTTCGGCCCACGATGTTGTGCCGAACCTTTAACCTACTCTAAGATCAAACTAACTACCTACCCTTCATTCTACTATCATCCATGTACCTATCCAAGAGTCGCTTAAAAATCCCTAATGTATCTGCTTCTACTACCACCGCTGGCAGCGCATTCCACGCACCCACCACTCTCTCTGTAAAGAACCTACCTCTGACATCTCCCCGAAACCTTCCTCCAATCACCTTAAAATTATGCCCCCTGGTGATAGTCCTTTCCACCCTGGGAAAAAGTCTCTGACTATCCACTCTATCTATGCCTCTCATCATCTTGTACCCCTCTATCAAGTCACCTCTCATCCTTCTTCGCTCCAATGAGAAAAGCCCTAGCTCCCACAATCTTTCTTCGTAGGACATGCCCTCCAGTCCAGGCAGCATCCTGGTAAATCTCCTCGGCACCCTCTCTAAAGCTTCCACATCCTTCCTATAATGAGGCGACCAGAACTGAACACAATATTCCAAGTGTGGTCGAACCAGGGCCTTTTCGAGCTGCAGCATAACCTCGCGGCTCTTAAACTCAATCCCCCTGTTAATGAAAGCCAACACACCATACGCCTTCTTAACGACCCTATCAACTTGGGTGGCAACTTTGAGCGATCTATGGACATGGACCCCAAGATCCCTCTGTTCCTCCACACTACCAAGAATCCTGTCTTTAAGCCTGTATTCCGCATTCAAATTCGACCTTCCAAAATGAATCACTTCACACTTTTCCAGGTTGAACTCCATCTGCCACTTCTCAGCCCAGCTCTGCATCCTGTCAATGTCCCGTTGCAACCTACAACAGCCTTCCACACTATCCACAACTCCAGCAACCTTCGTGTCATCAGCAAACTTGCTAACCCAGCCTTCCACTTCCTCATCCAAGTCATTTATAAAAATCACAAAGAGCAGAGGTCCCAGAACAGATCCTTGTGGAACACCACTGGTCACCGAGCTCCATGCTGAATACTTTCCATCTACTACCACCCTCTGACTTCTATGGGCCAGCCAATTTTGTATCCAGACAGCCAACTTTCCCTGAATCCCATGCCTCCTTACTTTCTGAATGAGCCTACCATGGGGAACCTTATCAAACGCCTTGCTAAAATCCATATACACCACATCCACTGCTCTTCCTTCATCAATGTGTTTTGTCACATCTTCAAAGAATTCAATAAGGCTTGTGAGGCATGACCTGCCCCTCACAAAGCCATGCTGACTGTCTCTAATCAAACCATGCTTTTCCAAATAATCATAAATCCTGTCTCTCAGAATCCTCTCCAATAATTTGCCCACTACCGACGTAAGACTGACTGGTCTACAATTCCCAGGGTTATCCTTATTCCCTTTCTTGAACAAGGGAACAACATTTGCCACCCTCCAATCATCCGGCACTATTCCAGTGGACAGTGAAGACGCAAAGATCATCGCCAAAGGCGCAGCAATCTCTTCCCTCGCTTCCCGTAATATCCTTGGGTATATCCCATCTGACCCCGGGGACTTATCTGTCCTCATATCATTCAAAATTTCCAGCACATCCTCCCTCTTAACCTCAACCTGTTCGAGCATATCAGCCTGTTCCACGCTGTCCTCACAAACGACCAGGTCCCTCTCACTAGTGAATACTGAAGCAAAGTATTCATTTAGGACCTCCCCTACCTCCTCCGACTCCAGGCACAAGTTTCCTCCACTATCCCTGATCGGCCCTACCCTCACTCTGGCCATCCTCTTGTTCCTCACATAAGTGTAGAACGCCTTGGGATTTTCCTTAATCCTACCCGCCAAGACTTTTTCATGTCCCTTTCTAGCTCTCCTAAGTCCATTCTTCAGTTCCTTCCTGGCTACCTTGTAACCCTCTAGAGCCCTGTCTGATCCTTGCTTCCTCAACCTTAAGTAAGCTTCCTTCTTCCTCTTGACTAGCTGTTCCACATCTCTTGTCATCCAAGGTTCCTTCACCCTACCATCCCTTCCCTGCCTCATCGGGACAAACCTATCCAGCAGTCGCAGCGTGCTCCCTAAACAACCTCCACATTTCTGTCATGCATTTCCCTGAGAACATCTGTTCCCAATTTATGCTCCCCAGTTCCTGCCTAATAGCATTGTAATTCCCCCTCCCCCAATTAAATATTTTCCCATCCCGTCTGCTCCTGTCACTCTCCAGGACTATAGTAAAGGTCAGGGAGTTGTGATCACCATCACCGAAATGCTCTCCCACCGAGAGATCTGCCACCTGGCCTGGTTTGTTGCCAAGCACCAAGTCCAACATAGTCTCCCCTCTAGTCGGCCTATCTACATATTGAGTCAGGAAACCTTCCTGGACACACCTGACAAAAACTGCTCCATCCAAACTATTTGCACTAAGGAGGTTCCAATCAATATTAGGGAAGTTGACAGATTTCTAAATACTAATGACATAAAGGGATATGGGGATAGTGTGAGAAAAGGGCTTTGAAGTGGATGATCAGCCATGATCATATTGAATGGTAGAGCAAGCTCGATGGGCTGAATGGCCTACTCCTGCTCCTATGTTCCTATCTTCAGAGAGGGCATGTTGCTCATGTTTTCCCTTGTGAATACTTGGAGGAAGTAATCATTCAGAATACTTACTATTCTGTGTCTATCCTCAGTTTCAAACTATTTTCATCTGTTATGCCTTTCACCTCTTGTCTGATTGCTCTCTTAGTTCTCCATTTAATACGTGTCTGCATACTCATCACAGTAAGCCCTTCTCCTTTATCTTAATGCGATTTGTCCGGGCCCTTTTCCCTCCTTATCCCACTTTTAATTTGTTTGTTAATCCATTTGGAATCGTGTTTATTTAGTCCGAGCTGTTTCCTTTTTTAAATAAGCGTGGAAGTATTTTTAGGCACTAAAAGTACCTCTATCTTTTTCAAATATTATTGATAGTTTTCCTGCCTTGTTGTAGCCATTCAGAAAAAAATCCTCTAATCGCTGGTCAAGCACGAGTCTTACCATTTTCCTCGCCATTTCCTTATTCTTTAATAATAACTGAAGTTGCAAACTAAATATCCTAATATCAATTTACATTCATGTTCAGCGGATTGTTAAAATGCAATGTTGCTGGCGCCCTGTGTGAGTCAGTAGGAGACGCTGTTGTTTGCAGCCAGCGTTGCTGTATTTGTTGGAAGGTGGGGGATTGGCGCGGACTGGGAGGATACGAACTGCTGCAGGCTTGTTGATTACACAAGGGGACGCCGATCCGATATAGTCCGGTCCGGTCTTTCCTGACTGGTCTTCTCAGTGCCAGTCAAGCAACCACTGTGATGTGAGTGTGGCTGCTCGGCACCGGAGCGCAGGTAGCGGCACTTCACACTGATCTCAGCTAATCTGCGAGGGAAGGTATGACCACGGTGTATTGTTGATGCACGAAAGGAAGCCAGAGTCGGGCAGCAAGCACTGATTTGCGGGAAAGGAATCAAAGGTTGCAGTCTGAGCAGGGGCAACATCTGCAGAAACACCACAGCTGTCAGCTGGAATGCTTTGTGGGCAGATGTGCGAAGTACAATAACTACGCTTTCCCTGTGTTATTTCTTGCGGAAAAGCGGCAATTTGCTTTCAGTTGTGTTTACATAGCTAAAAGAGGCGAATTGTGGCTGATCTTTAAATCTAAAATTTCCAGGAGGGAACCACATTCTCAAAATCGCAGTTGATTTTCTCCTAATATTGAAAAGTTGTGTGGGTTTCGAGAGGGAGAAACAATAGCACCGAGAAAAGCCTGAAGAAAAATCTATTTGAGATTATCATTTTGGTTGGATATTGGAGGGAAACTATCAGTAACAGGCTCGTTAATAAATACAGTTTATTTATTGTATAAATTCATCAATTTCATTGCACAACTTTTTGGAGTTTGACCAACAGCTTCCACTACAATAACATATTCTCTTTTGTTACAGGAGTATAACGTTGTTTTAAGATCTTGAGGGTGTTTTTCGCCAATAAACATCCTTTCTACTATTTATGGTAAGTTTCTTGTCGCTCAACTGTGGAACTATTTGTACATTAACTGCGTCTTGTAATTCACGTGAAACTAAGGTGTCGTATTTGAGATATAAAAGGGTCAAATTATTGAATGCTTTGATGGGCAACTCTTACCTGACGCTCCTGGTTTGGTACAGCTCCCAATTTCAGTATAGTATAGCTTTCATTCTGCTAAATGTCTGTCATGGTCTATTTGATGTATTCTGTAGCTTCGAACATAACGACCTAGTTATTTAATCTATTCGTTCTGCTCCAAGTAATGGTAAGATAAGTAATAAGGGAGTTATTTTGGCAAGGCAATGCTGTTACAGTTTTATCACTTGAGGGTGAGGGTAAATGTCAACATGCTTAATTTTAGTGTTTTAAGATGTTAAATATAGAAATGCTAAATCCTTAACTGTGTAGCTGTAGTGAAACAATGAAATGTTGAAATGAAATTTTCAAGTGAGATAATTTCCCAGGTACATTAAAGGGCTAGCCATTGTCTAGTTCAGGAGATGTGTATATTACAACATAAATATTTAACATGTGCTTTTCTGACTTGCTAATCTCTTTAGTTGAACACCAGTATTGATACAGCCTTAATTGAAGCTGTTGAATGTCATAGACAATACAATTGTGCATTTTTTCTTCCAGGAGAATTATTTTCCTAACATTCTCATACGTGGCCTCCACCTTTAGTGCCTGCATCCAATGATCAAAATTAATTTGATTTACCCTCTCAAATTCTATGTAAGTCTGCCCAGGCTGTCTCTGGAGGTTCCAAAATCACTGCCTGTGTGCTTCAGGGACAAACTCATAAGCAGCAAGAATAGCCTTTTTTACCATCTCATAATTTGCAGAAGCCTCCTCAGAAAGCATAGCATAAACTTCAGGAGCTCTGACAATAACTTGCTTTGCATAAGCAGTGTCCAGTTTTCTTTCAGCCACTTCATCGGTTTAGCTAGCTTTTCAAAAGAAATGAAAAATGCCTCTACGTCCCTTTCCTCGAACCCCAGGAGGGCTTGCACAACTTTAAACAGCTCTCCACTGGGTCCTGGGCTGGAGTCAGATCTTTCCTCCTCAGAACTTTCACTGGAATCAAAGCCAGCGTTTTGTTTTAGTTCCAACTTTTTAAATTTGAACTCCTTTTCTTCTCTTTCTCTTTGAAATACTCTCTCTTTTGCCCTTTCCTCTAAGTCAAGTTCAAGTTTTTTCATTGTCAAATCTCTTTCCTGTTCAAGCTTATGTTTTTCCAATTGCAACTGAATAATAGCTAATTCAACTGCACTACCATCTGGTTTGCCTTTTTCTTCTTCCAATTTCAAATGGTGTGCTATTACCTCAGTTATATCTGCTTTCTTAGCTCCTGGCTTTAACTGCAACACCAACTTTTATGCCAATTCCTTTAGCCTAACTATGGTTAAATTTCTCAAATCACTCAGGGATACATCCTCCTTCCCCAGAAAAGTTGTAACAACTGACAAAGACATTCCGGTAGAGTACTTTACTCTAATACACAAGAACCCTGTTTTTCTTTACTTTTCCTCTTTTCAATTAGCATTAACCCACTTACAATTACACGTCGTCAGCTTTGGGTATCCCAGAGGATGAACCCCCAGTTATATGTTACAACCGAGGCAGGAGGATTGCATTGTCTTTTCTAGTTCCACTTCTCCACAGGTCACAACATATATTTAAATGTTTACCCTGTTACTGATACAGCCAATCATATACTCTATTTTTTATCCCAGAATAAAATACACCAGCCAGGTTTCTTTAATAAACAACAAAATTATCAGTTTATTATGAAACAAGACTTAACCAATAACAAAGCAAAGCATTAACACACAGATTGAAATATGAAAGTTCCCTTTTTAAGTTCCCCAATTACACACTGGAAAAAATACAGAAATTCTCCCAGCAGCGATCTGTTACATGTCCCTTTTTTGGTCTGGCATCCGGGTATACGGAGACAGATCACTGGGATCGTTTCAGAAGCAGTCCGTTCTGGAGATGTCGAAAATTATTCTTGTAGGCTTTCTAGGAGAAATATGGCATCAGGGTTTTCCACCAGCATACACTTGAATCGCAGGATTTTTTTCCAGCTTCTCAGGAGCTAGGCAACAGTAGGGATTTTAGCTCTTCCACGCTGGATCTTTGCAGGATTTCTTCAAACAGGCAGAGAAAGAGGTGAGCTGGTGGGTTTCTTTTTCCTTAGCAAGTAAAAACACCAACTGTCTTCAAACAGGCCACAACCAACTAAACTGAAAACAATATCCAAACCACAGAGAGTCAACCTCCTGACCTCCATAAACCTTGGCATGTGGCTTCTTTGTAACTATTTTTCCCCCAGGTCACCAAGGGTTCTGTTGTTTACTGAGCCCAAAGCACATAACTTTCAGCACAGGTGGTTTCTAAACAACATCTCAAGTGTCCTTTCGGTGAATTTGGTAAAAAAAAACACATCCATGGAATCTTTTCGGTTTTAACAAAAGTCCTCAAAAAATAAAATATTTTTAAAAATGGAAGCACTTTCATAACACCTGTTATGTGAGATGTGACTAAATGACATATCTTTCTTTAAACTTCTGTCGAGATTCTGTTCACTAACACCAGCACATGAGCCAAGGTAAATGCAAATAAAAAGTAATTTATTTTATGAAACTATCTTATTGACTTCTGAGAGGAGCTTGCAGTGTCCTTTCAAAAGGATTTCAGATTCATTTATATGTGGGATGCACAGTGGCTCAAAATGTTGAAACTCCAATGGTCCATGCTACAGAGTGACACAATGCAGTTTATGCCTGTCTTTTTCCCACAGAAATGGCAAGAAATCAGCAGGTGAGTCACTCTGGGCACTCACATGCACACCTTAGCACTTAGATGCAAGAAAGCATTGACAAGGGCCAGGAGCAATTCATCTGCCCACCCACTTGGCTGGCTGATACATTGAATATAGTGGGAGATTCAGACAAGGAAGCAAATTCTTTTGAAAAGAAAGACTTACATTTCTATAGCACTTTTCATGACCACCGGACATCTCAAAGTGCTTTACAGCAAACAAAGTACTGTTGAGGTATAGTCACTGTTGCAAATTAGGAGTTGCGGCAGCCAATTTGCACATAGCAAACCCCACAAACAGCATTGTGATAATGACCAGATAATCTGTTTTTTGTGCTGTTGATTGAACGATAAGTATTGCCATGATACCTAGCCCCTGCTCTTTTTCAAGATACTGCCATGGGATCTTTTACATCTACCCAAGCAGGCCAACAGGGCCTCAGTTTAATGTCTCACCTGAAAGACAGCACCTCCAACTGTGCAGCACTCCCTCAGTGCTTCACTGGAGCACCAGCCTTGATTTTTGTACTCAAGCCCTGTGAACCCAGACCTTTATAACTCAGAGGTGAGAGTACTACCCACTGAGCCACAGCTGACACTAGGAATATCTAAAAATTATTTTTTGCACTGGTCAAGGCATGGCTCCTTCAATTCCACCACCATCACCTCTAACAAGTGTAAGGAACTCATACACTTCATTGTCAGCAAAGAACCATATGTTCAGCTGTTGATGCCCCCTTCCCCTCCCTACCAAGGCAAACCTCCCATGCGGCCTCTCAACCTAGCCTAAATCCCCTTTTCTCTCTAGTTTAACTCCCATCTCCAGATTTGCCTTCTTCGAGCTTATCTCATCCATGAGCCCCACCTCCTGCTCCTTCAATCCCATTCATATTCAACTGTTGACCACCCAGCTTTCTTTTCTAACCCCATGCTAGCTGAAATTATGAATAGGCCTCTCTCCTCAAGTATTGATTCCCTTCCTTTCAAAGCTGCTGTCATTATCCTGCTTCTTCAAAAAATCCACTCTCATCTCATCTGTCTTTGCAACTATCACCCCACCTGAAATCTGTATTTCCTTTCCAAAGACCTTAAACGTGCTGTTGCCTCTCAGATCCATGCCTATGTCTTCCGTAACTCTCTGTTTGAATCTCACAAACAAATTTATGCTTCCCTCCCACCGTCCCATAATGTGTCTGTTTTGTATGACATCTGCTAGTAATTAGACAGAAATTACTGACAAATAATTATGAAAGTTGCTTATTTTATGAGTTCTGGTATTCGTCATTAGTCAGGAATGCTGTTTAGTGATAACAGAGATTTCCAATGAAACCTGCACTTTTAAAAAATGAATGCACATTATGATGCTCTGGTATGGGCATTTTGTAAATAGATTTGATGGTGTGGTGAGAGCGTAATTTTTTGTTGCTTTTTTATTGGTTATTCATATAAGTTAGAAGGATATTAAAAAGTCAAACCAAAACACAGCTTACTCCAACTCATATTAATCAGAGCACAGTAAAACAAGAATATATCTTGTATTTTAACTAACCTGAAGCAATGGAGGGAAGACCTGTTAATTCTCTTTTTTTTTAAAAGGCCCGTTTTGAAAAAAATCATCTTCCGTTGAACTGGACCCCAACTGCACTCAATTAATAAATGAGAATCAGAGTCTGCAATCTTTTGAAATTCATATAACCTCAAACTAAACCTATGATTACTTGATTATTCTAGATGCAAAGTAAACATCGGAAGCACCTTTAAGTCTGTGCGTGCTGCCTCTCACCAGGCATCAATGAACTAAGCAGCCAGATTGGCTGTCAAGGAGAAATACCTTTCAGATGTGCTAGCTGTAGGAATACTCTTAGAACCTTCTCCTAGACTGACAGATTCCAATAATACAAGTTGAAATTCATTGAAGGATTGGTTCCTAAACTGTATTCAAATTGAGTCTTGGCCTCAGACATGGGTAGCTATCTCTGTTAACAAGCTAGCAGTTGTTAATGTACTTTGAACATAAATGTATTTTCATGTCATCATTTAGAACTGTCCCTCGTATGCAGAAGGTCAGATGAAGAATTAATCATTACTTGATGAACCAGCATTGTACCAGTATGCATTAGACTTTTGAAAACTTGTAATTTACCCACTGGTACTTTCAGTACAATGTCTCCAAATTAGTTTGGAACCGCTATTGTAAATTTGTGATTTATCTGTCTTTGTTGTCTCCATTGGCACACCATTTTTATATTATCTACATAATGTACTCAAAATTTAGTGCTGCATGTACTTTCTGTCTATGAAACCTTACTTCCTGTTGTTTTGTTTTGCATACTTGAGTGTAAACTTTTTCTGTTATAAATTTCTATGAGCATATTTGTGATGCAAACTGCCTATGTAAACTATTTGTGCTGTAATTGCACCCTCCCACCAGAGGTGATGCTGTAGTACCTTTTGCATCACCCAGTCCTCAACTAGTTCTGCAGAGCTATGCTGACCAACTCATTTTCTCCGCTTCCCAAAATTACAATTGTTTTTGCAATTTAACTCCAGATAATATACGGTCAATGTGCCATGTAAAAATAAGGATAGAATGTCCGGTTCCACGTATTCCCTGTCACAGCCTGTGATGCACATAATATTCCCTATTTTCTAATCATATCCTCTGGTTGCACATAGAAACATAGAAAATCGGAGCAGAGGTAGGCCATTCGGCGCTTTGGGACTGCTCCGCCATTCAAAAAAGATCATGGCTGATCATCTAATTCAGTACCCTGTTCCCACTTTCTCCCCATATCCCTTGATCCCTTTGGCATTAAGAAATATATCTATCTCCTTCTTGAATATATTTAATGACTTGGCCTCTACTGCCTTCTGCGGTAGAGAATTCCACAGGTTCACCACCCTCTGAGTGAAGAAATTTCTCCTCATCTCGGTTCTAAATGGCATACCCCATATCCTGAGACTGTGACCCCTGGTTCTGGACTCCCCAGCTATTGGGAACATCCTCCCTGCATCTAGCCTGTCTTGTCCTGTTAAAATTCTATAGGTTTCTATGAGATCCTCTCTCATTCTTTTAAACTCGAATGAATATAGGCCTAGTCAACCCAATCTCTCCTCATACGTCAATCCTGCCATCCCAGGAATCAGCCTATTAAATCTTCTTTGCAATCCATCCTTGATAAGAACATCCTTCCTCAGATAAGGAGACCAAAACTGCACACAATACTCCAG
This sequence comes from Heterodontus francisci, assembly GCF_036365525.1. Taxonomy (NCBI): domain Eukaryota; kingdom Metazoa; phylum Chordata; class Chondrichthyes; order Heterodontiformes; family Heterodontidae; genus Heterodontus; species Heterodontus francisci. The sequence goes on along the minus strand of NC_090376.1, from coordinate 43,101,258 downwards.
ATGTGGTCTCACCAAGGCCCTGTATAACTGCAGTAAGACATCCTTGCTCCTGTACTCAAATCCTCTTGCAATGAAGGCCAACATACCATTCGCCTTCCTAACTGCTTGCTGCACCTGAATGCTTACTTTCAGCGACTGGTGTACAAGGACACCCAAGTCTTGTTTCACCACCCTTTTTCCAATCTTTCACCATTTAGATAATAATCTGCCTTTCTGTTTTTACAATCTAAGTGGATAACCCCATATTTATCCACATTATATTGCATCTGCCATGCATTTGCCCACTCACCCAACTTGTCCAAATCACATTGAAGCCTCTTTACATCCTCCTCACACCTCACATTCCCCCCCAGCTTTGTGTCGTCTGCAAACTTGGAAATGTCACATTTAGTTCCCTCATCCAAGTCATTACAATATATTGTGAATAGCTGGGGCCCAAGCACTGATCCCCGCAGTACCCCACTAGTCACCGCCTGCCACCTGAAAAAAGACCTGTTTATTCCTACTCTCTGTTTCCTGTCTGTCCGCCAATTCTCAATTCATGCCAGTATATTACCCCCAATCCCATGTTCTTTAATTTTGCACACTAACCTCTTATGTGGGACCTTATCAAAAGCCTTCTAAAAATCCAAATTCACCGCATCCACTGGTTCTCCCTTATCTATTCTACTAGTTACATCCTCAAAAAACTCCAGTAGATTTGTTAATGCATGATTTCCCTTTCGTAAACCCATGCTGACTTTGCCCAATCCCGTTTATGCTTTCCAGGTGTTCTGCTATCACATCCTTTATAATAGACTCTAGCATTTTCCCCACTACTGATGTAAGCCTAACTGGTCTGTAAATCCCTGTTTTTTCTCTCCCTCCTTTTTTAAATAGTGGGGTTAGATTTGCCACCCTCCAATCTGTCGGTACTGCTCCAGAGTCTATAGAATTTTGGAAGATGACCACCAATGCATCCACGATTTCATGTGCCACTTCCTTTAGTACTCTGGGATGTAGATTATCAGGCCCTGGGCATTTGTCAGCCTTTAACCCCATTAATTTCCCTAGCCCTATTTTTTTTACTAATTCTGATTTCCTTCAGTTCCTCCCTCTCATTAGACCCTTGGTTCCCTAACATTTCTGGGAGGTTATTTGTGTCGTCCTTTGTGGCCACTGGGTTCCAATTATTTTGTTTTCATTTGCCATTTTCTTCTGCTTTGTAACTAAAAGGTCTAATGTTCAGAATAAGCGTTTAAACTACACAGAAATTCACAGGCTCACGTAATTCAAAATAACAGTATTACATTTATCCACTGAATTGCCTTTTATGGCTTTTAGTGCCTTTACTTAAGTTTTTATTTGCAGGCCCTCAGACTCTCTTTTAAGTCTGGATTTGGAGGTGATTTTGTTGCCCAGAAATAGAACAAAGAACAAAGAAAATTACAACACAGGAACAGGCCCTTCGGCCCTCCAAGCCTGCGCCGATCCAGATCCTCTACCTAAACATGTCGCCTATTTTCTAAGGGTCTGTATCTCTTTGCTTCCTGCCCATTCATGTATCTGTCTAGATACATCTTAAAAGACGCTATCGTGTTTGCATCTACCACCTCCGCTGGCAACGCGTTCCAGGCACCCACCACCCTCTGCGTAAAGAACTTTCCACGCATATCCCCCCTAAACTTTTCTCCTCTCACTTTGAACTCGTGACCCCTAGTATTTGAATCCCCCACTCTGGGAAAAAGCTTCTTGCTATCCACCCTGTCTATACCTCTCATGATTTTGTACACCTCAATCAGGTCCCCCCTCAACCTCCACCTTTCTAATGAAAATAATCCTAATCTACTCAACCTCTCTTCCTAGCTAGCGCCCTCCATACCAGGCAACATCCTGGTCAACCTCCTCTGCACCCTCTCCAAAGCATCCACATCCTTTTGGTAATGTGGCGACCAGAACTGCACGCAGTATTCCAAATGTGGCCGAACCAAAGTCCTATACAACTGTAACATGACCTGCCAACTCTTGTACTCAATACCCCGTCCGATGAAGGAAAGCATGCCGTATGCCTTCTTGACCACTCTATTTACCTGCGTTGCCACCTTCAGGGAACAATGGACCTGAACACCCAAATCTCTCTGTACATCAATTTTCCCCAGGACTTTTCCATTTGTGATACTATTTTGCTGTCTGAACCTGTGCATTGTACCTAAATTCCTAGGATGCATAAATATGGTTCAGTCAGCTGAACTGATAGAATATTCTAGTAGCTTTTGCTCAAATGTTTCTCAAAATTATTTGAAGAAATGGTAGAGGATAAACTTCAAAATCTTTATCCAGGTAAATTTGCCTTTTTACCAGGTGCATGTGTCAGAAAAAGTATGCTGTACCAATTTAGACCTGTTATAGCTTTTGTTTTGTGTTCTATAAACTAGAGAGAATAGTTGAAACTGATAGATAAAGAGAGACAGAGAGACTAGGATGAGCGAGAGAGACTGGAGTTACAGAGAGTGCTGAAAGTAAGGGAGTAGAGATAGAAAGTGTGTCTTTCTTCACTCTAATGGTTCAATTATGAAAAACAAACTTGAGTTTTGGTCAATTTAATGATCTTATGTGTTTTGTCCACAGTTAGGAAATGTTATTGCTAATAGTTTATACCTCTAAGGCAGAGAGAGAGGCAGTCTTTCCTTTTTCTAATCTGAATTTTTTTCAAAATGCGGTTGAATTTTGTGAGCAAATTGAAGGAATTAGAAAGGGAGAGGAGGGAAATGGGTTAAAGGTGAGAGAGCCTTTGGCCTCACACCACCTGCATTTGATGGGAGTGAGTAGCAGTGGGAGGAATCAGTGGAGGGTTAAAAGCAAAATGAAAGACAGTAGAGCAAGTGTAAGGAACATACAGAGCAGTTTGAAGGGGAAGAAATGGGTGTCATGATGAGAGAGAGGGCTGGAGTAGTGGGAAGGTGAAATAATAGGAGACATGATGGGAGAGTGGTTTCACACCACAAGCTGTTGTGTGACAAGTTCCAAGAATCAGGAGGCCAATCACAAACAGGGAAAAAGGGGAAACCAAAGGCAGGGAAGTGGGGAAACTGAGGGTAGGGAAGAGGGGAAATCAAAGAACCTCCCCCATTTCAGAGACTCACCCATTTCATAGACCCTCCTCATTTCAGAGACTGACCTCAATAAGTAATTGAATGAGGGGTTGGGAAGGGAGCTTCTGATGGCTACATGTTTTTCACAACCTTCACTTCAACTGCAGCTTGCAGCTTATTAGTAGCTCATTTCTATGCCACCCAGGCAAAAGCAGAAAACAAGAAAAAGGCAGTCTGAAGCAAATAGAAGAGCTATGGAAGGAGAAGCAGAAATGAAGGTAAGGGGAGCAGAAGTGGAGAGTCAAAGAGAAACAGCAAAAAAAAAGGGTCAGATGAAAGAGCACCCATATTCCCAGATTTACCATGTGCAACACAGGGGAGATTGACTAGTATCTATGTATATAAATATTGAAGCTCTGATTTTTGGAGGCTTTTCCAAACAGCTTAGCGCTGCTCTGATATTGAGTGCAGATCATTATATCTGACCCATGACTAGCGTTGCCAACTCTGGTTGCAGGTATTCCTGGAGGTTTGATCATGTGACATTCTGGCCACATGACATAACCATGTGACACCTGATTCACATGATATATGACCATGTGAGGTCTAATCATGTGTTATCTGATCACATAACTTCTACAAATGTTATTGCATTTAAAGGTCAGGTACCCAGTCATTGTGTATTTTTACTTGTGTGACAGGTTCCAAGAAGTAGGAGGCCAGCCATGAACAGGGAAGAAGGGAAACTGAGGAACCCCTTCCTCATTTCAGAGAGCCCCATTTTACAGGATTCCCCTTTGATTTCCAAGAATCCCTAAATGCTGACAGCCCCCATTCCCGACTCTCCAGCCCCCTCGCAACTGCACGCCACGTGGTCGCAGCTCTCTCCAGGTGATGTCACCAAACAGTGGCGAAGGGGATGGGTTGTCGGGTGCTGCATTGTGGCAGGAAATTTAAATTGCTGATCTCCTGGGCTGCTAGGGGTATTGCGCAGGGGAGGAACACCTGATTCCAGGAATCTCCTGGTCATTCTGGGATGGATGGGAGGCCTGCTCCTGACCCCACATGCCCAATTCATGCCATGCCCAATTTTCATAACTGCCAATTTCAAATAAGAAAATGTGGCTATGTTATCAGCATGCATGTGTTGCCTTTCAGCTTTTAAGTGATTATTAAAAAAGGAAGCTACTCGTGAAATCTCCCAACTTGGGGCAAGGCTCTGTCAACAATATATATCATATCCATATAACATGGACATGTTGGGAGTCCTGGGACATGTCCTGCTCAAGTTAGGCTTCTTAAAGGGAAAGTGTGGTTTTTGTTGATGGTAAAAGTTTATATTTTCAACCTTTCAAATACAATTTGCTGCATTTTGCTCCATGGTTTTACTGAGTATTCTGCCTTTCTTTTGTTTTTATGATTGATTTTCCTGCTGATACTTTCATTAGTTGCTGCTGCCATTTAAATTGTACAGTAGAAAATGGAAAGGGAACCTGCCATCCCTAGCTGGTCTCGCCTACATGTGACCTTTGTCCCACGTTACGTGATTGATTCTTAATGTGCTCGGCAACCTAGGAGGGACAATAAATATTAGTCACAGGGCGTCACAGTGGCACAGTGGTTAGCACCGCAGCCTCACAGCTCCAGGCACCCGGGTTTGATTCCAGGTACTGCCTGTGTGGAGTTTGCAAGTTCTCCCTGTGTCTGTGTGGGTTTTCTCCGGGTGCTCCGGTTTCCTCCCACAAGCCAAAAGACTTGCAGGTTGATAGGTAAATTGACCATTATAAATTGTCACTAGTGTAGGTAGGTAGGTGGTAGGGAAATATAGGGACAGGTGGGGATGTTTGGTAGGAATATGGGATTAGTGTAGTATTAGTATAAATGGGTGGTTGATGTTCGGCACAGACTCGGTGGGCCGAAGGGCCTGTTTCAGTGCTGTATCTCTAATCTAAATCTAGTTTGCCAGTTTCACCCTCATCCCAAGTACAAATGGAATAAAAACATCACCATCTTGGGATCTGAATTTATAGATCCCGCCACTTCAATCTGTCATGTCAACAAAGTCTTATTTTCAGTCATATATAAAAAATAATTGTTTAGCATTCAACAAAAATGGTACAGTGGTTATTTAGTATACAGATGAGAGTTGTAGCATCTGCTAGTGGATAATTATCACAACATGAGAGTTACATGCCACAGTATCCTTCCAATCCACCAAGCAGTCTGCAGCACAGACCAGTATCAAACAAGTGGCAAATCTTATTTTGATAGGGTGTGATGCCGTCATCACTTCCCTTGCGAAAAGGAGGTATTAACCAATTAACCAATCAGTGGGTGTGACAGTTCCCTTGAGTGCAGGCTTCCTTATGGGCATCAGAGCTCTTTGTCTCAACTCCATTCACAACATAAAGAGACAATATTACTGTGCTGATGGTATTTGACCTCATAAAAATTATTATTCAGTAGCTATCATGAAGGGAGCATTCATGATGCCTTTGTTGTGTGGCAACCTACAGTGCCCATATTATTTGTAGGAGGGGTTCTTGGTTCTTTGGAGAACATGACTGTCTTTCATCCACTGTTGTTGGCCCCACTGCAAAATTTTTAGCGGCAGTGAACCATCTTAGTCCTTACATTTCAGTACGTGATTACTGTTCCTTAGCTGTACCTTCTATTTTCGAGAATACAGTGCCACGCAGCTTAGATCACGCTGAAAGAAAATGTGTAATGGGGCAATGGTCATGTACAGTAATTGAAATGGTACCCAGCCAAAGGGCATGGGAGGTCCGGAATTAGGTTTGTGCCATGGTTAATGAGCCCTGCAAAAAATGTGAACAAAATCATGGCGAACAGCTTTTCTTCTAATAATAGCAAATTTATTCTTCATTTGTAACCAGTTATGGGGGAATTAAGATTACTGCACTAACTCAGTAGCTGATCTCAATTCATGCAGCTTGCACCTGTGCTTCTTGACTGGATGGTAGTTTACATTGAAATGATTCATCACCACCAGCACATACCCCCATAAATTATAAAGCTCAAGTGTATAACATCAAACATATATTTTCTACAACCAGTCAAGTAATAGAACTCAATCAGATGACACAATGTTTTATATTGAGAGATTTAATAACATGACAATCCTCTCGTAAAACGCAAAAAAGTATATTTTCCAGACCTTGCAATCATAATGGCCACAATAGGTAGAATAGAATCTTCAGAGCACTGTAGAAAATTCAATACTTCTCCAGAATTCCTGCAGTGATGTCCTGGGACTGAGATGATTGACTTCCAATAACCACAACTGTCCTCCTTTGTGCTAGGTATGACTCCAACCAGCAGAGAGTTTTCCCCCTGATTCCCCTTGACTTCAGTTTTGCTAGGGCTCCTTGATGCCATACTCAGTCAAATACTGCCTTGATGTCAAGGGCAGTCACTCTCACCTCACTTGCTGGTCTAATTGTAACGGCGGTGACATGAAGACCTTAATTAGACATTAATTGCCCACTTAAAGGATTTAATTGGCAGCGGGGCAGGAAGGCCGTCCCTGCCTGGGAATTTTGGCAGAGGTGATTACATGCTCTCCCTGCCTCCAAACCCAGCATGGAGGAGAGCATAAAATTCGCCCCAATGGGCTGGATTTTGTTCCCAGCCCGCGTCGGGTTCTGTGGTGAGTGGGGGAAGGGGTTGCAGGGGTGTGGAGAATCGGAGCGGCAGCAGCCATCCTGGAACCCAGCGCCGGGATTGCCGGACCCAATCTCGCCGAGGGTGGAATAGGCCGAAGCCGGCCTTGCCACCCAGAGGCCAGTTGAAGCCCTAAAGTGGCTATTGATGGCCAATTAAGGGCCTCTTCCTGCTGCTGCTGGGATCTTACTAGTGGTGGGGGGTCTCCGCCGTGTGAGGAGGATGCTTTGGAAAACGAGATACCCTCCCTGTGGGCTTGGAGTGTCCCTCCTTCATGGGCAACTCGTGACCCATGGAGGACCCCTTCCAGGAACCACTGTACCCCCCCGGGGACTCCCCTGCCACGGGACCAAATGCCCCCCCCCACCCCACTCGTCGGGGCCTTCCGGACCGACCCCAGCGACCCTGCCTCACCTACCTCAGGCCTCTGTAGTACTGGCAGTGGCCATGGCTGCCAGTGCCACTGCCGATACTGTTGAGCTACTGGCCCTGTGATTAGCCAGCAGCTCTTGGGGGCGGGTTCCTAATCCCTGTTAAGTGTTTAAAGGGACAGGGATCCCGCCTTCTTCAACTTTGATGGCCAAAGATTGGAGGATTGCTCCGGGGGCCTGAAAAGTGCAGAGGCGGGGTTCCCCTGACTTTCGGTCCAGTGACGGGACTCCCACCTCCAATCCACCTCAATGTCTTTGCAAATCAGATGGGTTTTTTTGCAGCATGAAAATCACAGCAGATTTTTCTTTTGCCATTTTTGTTCTTAAGCTTCTGGGGAGATTATGCTGGCTGAATTTAGTGAGCCCTCTATGGATCCTGGCAACAAACCTGTAAATGGGTGCCATTCCCATTTGTCACATGGGCAACTGCCCCACTGCAATCATGTGGCTGGTGCCCATTTTGCATAATAGAGGCGTGGGGCCCATCCAATCATGTGGTGGGGGCGGGAGACGTGACACCAAATAGTAGGTCAGATGACTCCAGAGCAGGTGCTGGCGCCATATTTAAAGCCCTGCCCGTGATGCTTGCATTGCTTTCTGCATTTGTTTGTTGCTAGCTTCTCAAAACTGTGACCCATTTTGCACTGACTCTGAAGTCCCCAAGGCAGACCCCGCAAGATGGCAGAGCCAAGACACAAGGTGGCCCTCCCGGTTTAGTGATGTCTCCCTCCAGATTCTCCTCCAGGCTGCAAGGGAAAGACGGGAGGGCCTCTTCCCCAGTGATGGCCTGGATTGAAATCACTGAGCAGGTCAGTGGCCTTGGGGTCACCCCCGGACATGGGTACAATGCTGCAAGAGGATCAATGACCTCCAATGTTCTGTCAAAGTGAGTGCTGCTCACCTCTCCTTTTTAGTGATTGCAAGTGGCTACAGAGGAGGAAGTGGGACATGGAGAGGTTGGCATTACCACGGTGATGGCAGAGGGAGTTAGGCATCACCTCGTCCTAACAGATGCATGGCTGTATCTCAACCACAGGCCACCTTCTTTCATAGATCACCCCCCTTTAATTCCACTGAGAGTGGATGGCAACATGAGCTACATGTGAAAGCCTGGTAGAGGACGAGGGGATGACACTAGCAGAACTGTCATGTTGATCTTTCTGTGAAGTATGACTATCTTCACCTTTCCACTTGCAGGACATGAGGGCCCATAACAGGAGGGAGACAGCCTGAACAGGCGGAGGCATCCCAGACCTTTGGCCCTCACCACAGCCAAGGAAGAGGCATTAGAATTGGCATAGTCACAGGGTGGCCGCGCCATATTCGATGCTGAATATCCACGCAAGAGAGTGATGATTGGCTTCCATTGACATACAGTTCACTTCTGGAGACCCACGACACATGTGGTTGGTGTGATGAGATCTGTACAGCCTAACCCACACATGTTTGTGTTCTCTCATGCAGGTCGGTGTCCGCAGGAGACTACAGCCACAGAGGGACAGCCATTCACTTCAGAGGAGGAGGAGCACTCATAGGATGCATTGTCCCATGACTCTCCTGCACCTTCCACCAGCGCAGATACTTGCACCTTGGTGGGATTCCACTCGACTTTAGAATCAGGGTCATCAGCTGGTGAGAGCACCACACATGGGCCCGAGCAGCTGGCTGAGGCTGAGACAGCCAAGGCCTTTGACAGTCGGAGAAGTGTGGGTGGTCAGGCCCATGGTGAGCCCCAGGCTCATGATGAGCCTCTGATGTCAACAGCACAGGGCTTGCTGGAGTTACAGGTAAGGGAATATCTGGTGGAGAAGCCAGAGGCCAAGCGCAGCCATGAGCAGACATCATCCGTTCATGCCATGAGTGCTGCCATGTCTTAAGCATGTGAGTGCATAGCTTCCTCCATCGAGAGATTGGCGACTCTCATGGAGAGACTGATCCCACAGATGCACGCAGACCTGCACACCATTGCCTCGGCGCATGATTGGCAAGGCGAGAGAAGGACGAGACACCTGAAGTCTTCTCCAGCTCCTCGTCCTTCTCAGATGAGCAGAGAGGTTCAAGTGAGCCTTGAAAGGGAGGAGGAGAGGCTGACTTCCACAGCTGAGGGCTCCCCTCAGGACACTCCGAGTTGGACAGTAGCTCCTCAGCCCCTCTGCCAGCTCCAGCAGCTGCAATGCTTGTGGAGAGTGCTGCATCTGTGCAGGAAACCCTCAGACAGCCGGGATCCTCCAGACCTCAGGCAACCAGAGGACGGCTGCTGAAGTCATCACAGGCCAAGAGGCAGCCTGATCAGTAGCCTCCCTCCAGCCTAGCAGCAAGCCCAGGGGTTACACCGCATAGAAGCACTCGTAAACGTATAAAGAGAAGCACCGAGAGACACTTGCAGGTTCACGGGCATTTGAAATTTGACATGTGGTGCTTCATATAAAGTTCTTTTGTTCAAGCCATTAGCATTCATTGTGTAAAAGTGATTATTTTATCATTCCCTAATTGTGAACTGCTGACTTCCCCTTTCCCCTTTAGTGGATTGCCAATGTAAGCACAGCCCTCATTTGAATGTGATCTCCCGTGGGTAATAGCGCGTGTTTGAGCTGGGCACTAAGCACGGAAACATAAGTGGGAAGGAGTCGACAGACGACATGCATTGAGATGAGTCTTTATTGGTTTCTCTGCAAGTGGACATCAGAGTGGTTGGAAGTGGGTTATTATGAGATTGTATCTTTCCTCCTTGGCATGTCGCTCAATCTGCTTGGAAAGGGCTTCAATATCCAGTGCTGCCTGCTCATCTCCCTTTTCTGTAACCTCCCCGTCAGTGGAGGAGTGTCACTCAGGCATCTCATCATCATGCAAGGCGTCCCCCTTCTGCAGTCTTAGATTGTGAAGAGCGCAGCAGACCACCACGATGCACGAGACCTTCGCTGGGGCAAACTGCAGGGCTCCACTGGATCGATCAAGGCAGTGGAATCTCATCTTCAGCAGCCCAATGGCCTGCTCAATGGGTGATGCATGGGTGGAGCCATGGCAATTGTTGTAGCTCTCCTCGCTGTATTGCGAGGGTTCCTCACAGGCGTCAGTAGCCAAGTCTTCTTTTCTCTGGGAATCCAGCCCTGAAGGCGAGCGGGATGCCAGAAAAGCTGCAGTACCTGGGACTGTTGAACTATGTAGGTGTCATGGCTGCTTCCTGGGAAGCGGGCACATACCTGCAGGAAACACTTTCGGTGGTCGCAGTCCAGTTGAACGTTGATGGAATGGAAACCCTTCCTGTTGATGAATGCAGCTGGCTGGTCCGTTATAGCCTTGATGGCCACATGTGTGCAATCTATCACACCTTGGATCCAGGGAAATCCAGCGAAAGCCCCAAAAATGCGATGGCCTTCTCAGCCTAACTGTCATGGTCAGTCCTGTAGTGCACATAGTTGCTGGCCCTCTTGAACAGGGCATTGGACACCTCCTTAAAGCAGTGGTGGGCTTCTGCCTACGAAACCCCACACATTACCCCGGTGGATCCTTGGAATGATCCAGATGCATGAAGGTTTAGTGCCACGGTGATCTTCAGGGCCACTGGCAAAGAGTGACCCCCAAATCCCAGAGGTTGCAACTCATCCTGCAGCAGGGCGCACAAGTCAGTGACAGCCTCCCCAGAGAAGCATAGTCTTCAACCCAAGGTCCGCCTTGCAGATCCCCTAGACCCCAGCCCCCCCTTGCAGAGCCTCCAAAACCCTGCCTCCCCCCTTGCAAAGCCCCCGAGATCCTGACCCCCCCCACCCCCCTTGCAGAGTGTAGAGCACTACAGTCTAACAATGGCCTCTGAACCTCCCTCTTCCCTATGGAGCACTGTTCATGGCTGCTTATCCGTCGCAGCACTGAAGCCTCGTCTCGGTGCCATCAGCTTTTAACGGCTGTTGAGTACTGCCCACTGTCCACTTAATCCCAAGCCCTCATTGAATCGCAACGAATTAGATGGAAATGCATTGAAATTAACTGCTCAGCAAATTAAAATACATTCCCGTCACGTCGGGGTGGCGACTCCACCTTGGTGCTTTCCTGTCACTGACTAAATCCGAACCAACATCACAAAGGCAGATTTTGGGGCAGACACTTCAGACTTGAATCCTCGGCCCCCCACGCCATCATTCCCCCTTCAACCGGCCACACAATATTCTGCTCACAACATACAATGTCCAGAGGTTATCAAAGCTCTGATGCTATGTGTTTTTACTCCTTTCTGGAGAAGCAGAAACATTGTACTCATAACACAATACATGACACCTCTAAATGTTTTTGTGTGTGTGTGTTTGTCTGTGTGTATGTGTAAATGTTTCTACTCCCTTAACAGGTAGGTGATCAGTGATGCATACAATATTAATATGCTGATTATAGTAAATGCCATGGTATCATACATGGCCATTTAATGCATTGCTATGACGAGGTGAGAAAGAGATCTAGGGTTCCCTTTTAGCCTTCACCTGGTCTTACTGTAACAGGGTTTTATTTTTAAACACACTGTTTTTAGCTCCACCTTGGTGAATCCTTGTTCGCCGCTTTCCAATTATAAGGCAAAGGAACCAGCACAAACGCAGGTTTTCTTAGGTTTAAAGAAGGAAGATTGAAATTTATTAAACTTAAACTCTAATTCAGTTAACATCTACGGATACATGATGCGCTCACACTAGCATGCATACGTGATACACACATGCAGATAGGGACAGAAAAGAACAGAAGAAATAAAGTGGAAAAGTTTGAGGCAATAGCTGAAGACTTTTTGTTATAGGTCTTCAAACTCACTGTAGAGTCCTTGTTTGTAGGTAGAGCTTGTTTTTTGTTGGGGCCCACTATTCTTCTTAATCCTTGTTCACTGTAGGATACTTTTCTCCCTTGGGGTTCATGTGTCTTCAGTGGATTCAGAAGCTGGTGAGAAAGAGATGGGAACTGGCAGACAGACAGGAGGTCTTCTTCAGTCCAGGAGCATTCTGCTTTCTGCTAGTTCAAACACTGTCTCTCCAATTTAAAACTCTCAGTTCAAACTCTGCAACAGCCAGTTAGTCATGTGACTAACTGATCTGACCACTTCTGTTTGTGGATTGAATTGGAGCAGGGAATAACTCCTTTGCCTACAAGCACTGTCTGTTAATATGTAAATGTGCCTTTCCAGCCAGGGGCCTGGCAACCCCTTGTCACAGGCCTTCTCTTCTTCCCAGCAACAATTTGAAATGTAATGTCCATGTGGCGAAATTAATGTGCGTCATTCTTGGCAGGTGGGGGCCTGCATGACAGCATGTAGACATGAATAATTAATAATTAATCATAAACAACACATTTATATAGCGCCTTTAATGTAGTAAAAACACTCCAATGCAAGAGTGTTATCAAACAAAATTGACACCGAGGCAAATGAAGAGATGTTGGGATGAATTTTAAATTGCAGGAGCAGGTGGGCAGTTAAAAGCACTGAAATTGATAGCTGTCATACTCTCAGTTAGGGCCCCTTTCTCTGCATTGGCCTTATGTACCCCAGTAAGTACCATGGATTTACCCTGCAACGTCCAGCATTCTGCACGAAGGTGTCCCACCTTGTGGCAATGGAAACACTTAGGCTTTCGGACCTCACCTCCACCCTCAGCCTCTTCCTTTCTGGCCTGAGGAGGAAATCCTGGGATGTTCCCAGCTGTCCCTTCTTGTCCCCGGCTACCTGCCTTCCTTTCACCCTCCCACCTTCTATCTCTCTCAGGTTTGTGGGGATAATGGACAAAGGGTTTGGGCTTGTAAATAAGCTTGTAATCATCAGTGATGTCAGCTGCCTGTCTGACTGTTGAAACCTTCTGGTTCTCTACATGGGTTCTTACTAACGGAGGGAGTGAATTTTTAAAAATTCTTCCAGGAGAGTTATTTCCCTAAGGATCTCATACGTGGCCTCTGCCTTTAGTGCCCACATCCAATGATCAAAGATAATTTGCTTTACCCTCTCAAATTATATATATGTCTGCTCAGGCTGTTTCCAGAGGTTCTGAAATTTCTGCCTGTAAACTTCAGGGATTAACTCATAAGCAGCAAGAATAGCCTTTTTAACCATCTCATAATCTGCAGAAGCCTCCTCAGAAAGCATGGCAAAAACTTCATCAACCTGCTTTGCTTAAGCAGTGTCCAGCTTTCCTTCGACCACTTCATCTGTTTGGCTATCTTTTCAAAAGAAATTAAAAATGCCTCTACATCCCTTTCCTCAAACTTCGGAAAGGCTTGCACAAATTTAAACAGGTTTCCATTGGGTTCTGGGCTGAAGTCAGCTCTTTCCTCACCAGAATTTTCACTGGTGTCAAAGCCACCCTTTTGTTTTAGTTCCAGCTTTTTAAATTTGAATTCCCTTTCTTGCTCCCTTTCTCTATCCTGTCTGCCTTCTCTTTCCTTTTGAAATTGTAGTTCAAGTTTTTTCATTTCTTTGTCCTGTTCAAGCTGATTTGGAGGTTGTGAAAATTATCTCTCAAGTACTGTAAATGAAGCCTTTAACACAGGCAAGAAAACAGTTGTGAGGTTTCAGTATTTATTGGCATATTTCCCTGTCAAGTCTTCAGCCCCCTCAAATACTTTTGTGTTCTTATCTTGCTTTCACCAGCAAGTTCCAGGAAACCTGGGAAACCTGTAAACGCACAGTTAAATATCCAAAGCTATATTAATACTGCAGTAATTGAACAACTAACACATTGAATTTGCCAAAATGCCTCTCACAAGGGAGTTGCTTGCACGCAGTTTAACACACTGCTGTTAAATGTGGAAATCATTGGGTTGGACCCAGATTCCCGGTGCACTGTGTTATAAAAGTGCTTCTATTTTTTAATATTCTTTTGAGGACTCATGGTTGAAGATTGTGGAAATGGATTCATTTGGGACTGAAGTGATTCCTTAAATGCTGGACTATTTTTAAAAAGATAGGTCATTGGAAGGACTTGAGCTTTCTGTTTAAAACAACATTTACTGGATGTCACATGTCTTAAACTAAATAAACAACAGAAGCCTTGGTGACTAGGGGAAGTTGTTTACAGAGAAGTGACATGTCAAGATTTATGGTGGTCAAAAGTTGGTTTCATTTTTGAATAATGTTTTGAGTCAGTTGGGTTTGTAGCCTGCTGAGAGAAACACCCAGCTCATCTTTTCTCCACCTCACTGAGAAACCCTGCAAAATCCAGTGTGTGATAGCTGAAATGCCTGATGCTGCATTTCTCCTAGAAAGCCTGCCAGACTAATCCTCAACATCGCCTGAAGAGAACTGCTCCAAAAAGATCCCAGTGACAGACGTCTACTTTTATTTGGTACAACGGAATAAAGGAGCAACTGATATCATTCCATATCTTCTCCTTCAAGAATTAACAAATTTGGCCAAAGTTTTGTCTGTTTTATAAAAAGATCTCTGCAGAGAAAACTTCTTTATTTTGGCCAAAGCCATTTCCACCCATTCCCCCAACACAAACTGACCTGCAAACAACCAAGCATCCCTTTCACAGCCTGTCATCCCTCAGCATCAATTCTTGTCTTACCATTCATCACAAGTGAAAAGGCCACTTGCTAAGCAGAAACCAAAAATAGGCGGCACAAGGAAGTGGCGGAAACTAATTTTTGAACCACATAAATATTATTTAGCGGCAACTTACCAATCTAGCATTATGTAATATATCCTTGTGCAACTACAAATCTTTACTCTTCCTTTTCCTACCACTTCTACATTGTGCAACCCCTGTGGCTTCAGCAAAGGTCGAGTCAGGCTGCTCAGATCCTTGCTCTGACTGCTGAGATGCTCTTGGTTGATGGTCTCTTTGTTTTGGAGTCCATAGAGGCCCTGCCAAAAACTGCTTCATCCACGTCTGTTCCGGAGCAGACTGGGCCATGAGGACACAAGGCATCATGTGGGGTACTGAGGGCACTCGTTTGATTGTCACGTTTGATGCTCCATGCCGGTGGCCATCCATCCATCCATGAAGACATCATTAAAAAGGCCTGCGGCATCAGGCCACCCATGCTTGACATGAACTCTTCCAATTTCTCTGCAAACGTGCATAGTGCAGCTGGAAAGCCTGCCATGTATATCGCACATTCTTTGCTGTGCTCCAGAAGTATCCTCTTTGTTGACAGCCCCCAAGGCTCAGCATCTGCCTCCAGTTGAAAAGAGCATGGAGTGTCCTTTGGCCTCCGACACTGGACTCATTATTATTCTTGTCTCCACCATCTGCTGTTGCTCAATTGTGATTCACAAGGTGAAAACCCAACTACCTCTATTACTGCTCCCACCGAAGTGTGAGTATCTGAGCTGGTGCATGGTCTACTTGAGTCCTGTAATGGTGCACCCTCAGGGAGAGTGACCTCCTCTGAGGAGTTGTGTCAAGTGAGATGCTTAAAGGTCTTATGCTCCCCATTCTGTAACTTCATTCCTACCAACTCCAGAATCCATCAAATTTCATGTTTGCAACACCCATTTAAGAACTGGAGTTGAAATCAACTCATATGGGTCATTATCATGCCTGCTCAACCTAAATGGTCGGGAAACCTGTAAATAATATTTTAATGAAGTGACTGGGTTAAAAAGCCCCTGGCAAATGCGCTGAATTTACTTCTGGGTTTCCTGTGAACAGTCAGGCACTTGCAGTTCCCTTCCTCCACTCGCAGTTTGTTGGCAAATTAAAATCCATCCATTCGGACAGGTGACCAAAAGCTTGGTCAAAGAGGTAGGTTTTAAGGAGTGACTTAAGGAGAAGAAAGAGGTGGTGAAATTTAGGGAGGGAATTCTAGAACTTGGGGCCTAGACAACTAAAGGCTGGGTGCCAATGATGGAACTCTGAAAATCAGGGTTGTCCAATAGGCCAGAATTGGAGGAGGGCAGAGATTTCAGCAGGTGGTAGGGCTTGAGGAGGTTACAGAAATAGGAAGGGGTGAGGCCATGGAGGAATTTGAACACAAGGATGGGAATTTTAAAATTGAGTGTTGCCGGACAGGTGCCAATGTAGGTTAGTGAGCACAGGGACGGTGGGGGAATGAGGAGGATATCCAACTCTCAGAATGGCTGATGGGAGACCAAGGATCTGAAAACTGTATGGATTTCACAGAATACTGCTGAGCGTAATTCGAAGCATTGGATATAAAATCATAAAGCTGGCTGTTACATCTACTTTTAGAATGTTGAAACAGAAATGCAGATCTCTTGATCATTTTCCCTGCTGCTTATTTTATGGCCCAATAAAGTTCTGAAACATTTTTGTAGATTAATGAATGCTGCATAATCTTGCAACACAGAAGTGATCGCAGCTACAAATTAACAAGAGACATATGCATGTAGTGCAATTCAAGCCATAGAACTTCAGCAGCCTGCTCCAGAGGATAATATCATGGTACTAGCTAGGGAAATATGTAACCCAATTCCAGAAACCTACTTTAGTGGTGCATATTAATTCAATAAAGGCAATAAACTACCCTTTGCAAGCACATATTGTTACCGATATATGGTGATATTAGGTAAGTATTTCTTACAATATATTTATTTTGAATTATATGGAATAACCACATAATATGTCAATCATATCAACATCAGTACAATGTCCAAATAACCTGCATAACAAAGCAATTATTTCATTTATTTCATGTGGTATGCGTATTCTGTAGCGATGATGAAGAAAATATGAGAAATTAAGTGCTAAATCACATTTAGAGATATATAAAATGTATGTGTGCCTGTTCTTTGTATGAAACTATTTTCCCAGTAAACTTAGCACTATTATTAGCAAGTGCCCACAGTAAAGGATGTGATTCTGAATAACCCCTGTCATATCAGCACCACCTGAAGAATGAACAATGTTAACTGGTGGATGTCTAGTTTGTGAGCTGTGCATAATGGATACAACAGCAGCAATGGATTGATGTTTGGACATTAGGATAATGGATGTTTTCAACCGTCTGTATGGAGGCCTGAGTCTTTGATTTTATGCTTCCATGAATATAATGCATGAGTTAACCATTGCTGGCGACAAATGGTTCATGACAATTTCATCATTCTGCCTGTAAAATCCCACTATTTTTTTCATTTTTCCAAACTTCGTTTGAATGGCATCTTTAATTCCTGCAAAACCTTTCCTTATTGTTCACTGCCAGCAAAGCCTTCTAGAGTTGATGCTAAATCGCTCACTAGATGATGATGATGATGACAGAGAACTCTACAGAAGCTATTATGTTCCATGAATTATCATTTATAATGGATTTCACTAAGGCATTTTTGGAGGCTCATACTTCATTCAGACCTTCCAAACTTCTGCAAATATCTTAGTGGTGCAATATTAGTCTTGTTTTTGAAGAATACTTACCAACATCTGTATGCACATTCTCCTGATCTTGTACAGACTTTCTATGCTGCGGGTGATTGTAATTCACCTCCTCCAGCTGGTGGTGCCAATTCTTCTGTGTCAGTTAAATGCTCACATTTAGAAGCTCTAATCAGTATTTGTGGGGGAGGTGAAATTGTCTGGCTCACTTGAGCAATGCCATGTGAGATCTCATAGTATATAAATAAAAGTCTTGGCCCAGGAATTCAATATGGCGAATTACACCAGATTTGTACTAGTGAGTTGGGACTTGCACTTGCTAATGCCCTGCAGAGCTTAATTGCCAGGATTTGCAAGATAAGCTTGTTTAAATATCCACTGGCAATTCTCTAGTGAAAATTCAACATTAAATGGGAATGCTTTGCTCAGGGTTCTTGTAAATTCGTCTGCAGCCTTTAAGAAGCTAAGTCTGTTTGAAATTTGCAAAACTAAGCTGGGGGGCAGGAAAAGTAGGTAATTGGGGAAATATTTGGCTCAGTGAGCTGACTGTCAGGTGAGCGCACTGAATTTGGTCTCACTTTCCACAAACATTTTCCACTGGAGGGTCTGGCAGAAGCAGCCAAAGAAGGACCAGAGCCTTGCAGCAAATAGCATACAATTTAAGTGAGATGGACTTCCAAATGCTCTTGATGAGTTCAGCAAAAGAGACAATGAATGTTCATGGGAGGAAACCATAAAAATAAATGCCATGTATAGGAAGGTGGTACTGGCACTAAGTGCCAATTCTCCCAGCCCCAGAATTGTAGACTAATATGGGAAGAATTCAATGACCTGACAAGGTCAGTCAAGGATTACAGCAGCTACTCTCTCTTTTCTTCCATGCCACCCAGCATATTTCACCCTCAAAAATTAAGAACTGCACAAACAAACCTTCATACTGCAATCTGGATTAGGGAAACATACTTTGAAATCTTATGTATTACCATCTCCTGCATGCAGAACCCCAAAACCCTGTTTCTATTTGAATAAGCTGATCGTACCAGAGCTCTTACACCATATGTCCATTGCCACCTGGGAGACCATCTTAAATGCCACTCTTGACTTAACCTTCTTGTAAGAGAAATTCATGCACAATGCCTGTGCGAGGCAGGGAACTAGAGTGAGGCAATCAACCTCATGGACCATGATAATGATGATGCATGGAGTTTGATGATAATGCTGAGGGAGAGAATGTAAAGGTAAGTTCACCGAGACCCTGGACTTAGTTTAAGCCCCATGTTCCTCTGTCAGCATTAAAAACAACAACCTGCATTTATATAGCATCTTTAACGTAATGAAATATCCACAGGCACTTCAGACAAAATTTGACACTGAGCCACATATTAGGGCAGGTGACCAAAAGCTTAGTCAAAGAGATGGTTTTAAGGAGCTGCTTAAAAGAGAAGAGAGAGGTGTAGAGGTTTAGGGATGGAATTCAGAGCCTAGGGCTTAGGCAGCTGAAGGTACAGCTGCCAATGGTGGAGTGATGAAAATTGGAGATGCGCAAAGGCCAGAAAAAGTGCAGAGATCTTGGAAGGTTGCAGGTCTGGAGGAGCTACAGAGATAGGAAAGGACAAGGCCATGGAGCAATTTGACCAAAAGGATGAGCATTTTAAAATTGAGACTTTGCCGGACCGGGAATCGGTGTAGGTTAGCAAGCACAGGGTTGAAAGGATATGAGAGAGGATAGAAGTGGGAGGCTGGGCAGAAGAGCTTTGGAATAGTCAAGTCCTGAGGTAACAAAGGGCTGGATGAGGGTCTCAGCAACAGATGAAATAAGGCAGTCTTTCTCTTTTCCATGCGTCAGCTCGTAACATGGGTTGGGTAGAATTATGTAGTGCTAGTGAGGATGTGGCACCAGGTGAATCACAGAGCACAGTGTGAAAAGGCTGCCCACAGCTTCAGAGTTGTGAAAGCCATAACTCATGGTACTTGCCTGAAAAGAAGAATAGTTGAGAACTCACAGAGAGCCAGCACAGACACGCGGGGCCGAATGGCCTCCTTTTGTGCTGTAACCATTCTATGATTCTATAACATATCTGTGTTCAGGCTCTGATCTCAGTATTTGAGGACATGTAGCCTTTGTGGCTCTGAAACTTACAGCTCTTATTTGGAGCAACATCAATTTTTTGTTCCTAGCAGATATTAATGGAGCATATGACAGCTTAACTGGAATCCAGAACAGTCTCTGTCCTAAGAATCACACTGGGACCTGTCAGTGACATCTCTTCCACAGAACCACAGACTGCAATAGGAGATTGGTTTCTGCACCCTGGGAAGCAGGATGCAGCCTGTCATTTCTCAAGACTTTCAAGATCTGATTGCTTCCATTAGCTAAGTCATCCTGAAGATCAGTGGGGGCACAGATCCAGGGCCCAGTGGAACGGGGGTGGGGGGTGGGGGTGGGCTGGTGTGTGGGGGGGCTGAAAATGAGCTGTATGAGGCTGCACCTTTTCAGAACAGCAGCACATTTGTCCAGTGAAACATTGAAGACATTGGGCTGGATTTTAAGAAGTCCTCAATGTCATGATCCGTGGCAGGTGGGGTTGAAAATGGCTCTGGATGAGGCCCATCACGGCCCTTGACCTGGCAGGGCCCAGCCCAATCCTCCCCGCAGCGGTGAGGGTCTGTGGCAACCCCCCAGGCCACTGGGTGATGGGACCACAATTTGAATATTCAAATCAATAAAATAAATTAATTTACATAGACTTACCTTAGACCTTGAGGGCCCACCACAATTTTTGGCACGGCAGCCGGCACTCCCGTGCCTTCAGATCCCCGTCCGGGGAAACGAGGCGTGACACTTGTGGGGAGGTGGGGTGGGGCCAAATACATGTAATGGGTGAAAGGAATGGTGGAAAGGGTTGAACTTTAACCTTTATGTAGTTTGGTGGGGGGGGGGAGGTGTGGAAGATCAGATGTAAAAGGTAAGTGTTTTGGAGGGAAGGGCAAATAGTTATCGTAATTGTTATTGGGCGGGTGCGAAAGGGGCAAAAGAAATGTATTCATTTAATTCTGATGTATATTTCTTCAAATATTTAAATAAGCCAGCAGGGCTGACTGCCCTTTTAAAATGGTGCCTGCACACAAGCAGCTGATGCCACTGCTGGGGACGGACAATCCACCCCCTCCATGTGATTAGCGGGGGAGGGGTTGGGCCCGGGGCGGGGGTGGGGGTGGGGGTTGTGGGTGGGCATGCCCCAGCTATTTAAATGACCCACCATGCTAAGGTCACGGTGGCTGTTTGGTGTGTCGCCTGCACGGGCAGGCCACCATTTTTTGAGCTCGCCGCCGAAATCGGCGGGAGGTCATAGAATCCAGTCCATTATGTTTGGCCTACTGCCACAAGCTCCGTACCTTTGTATCTGATTCCGTCCAGACTACAGTCTAGGATGCTGTCACTGTCAATCTAGTACTTCTCCCAGGTGCAGCCTGAGGCATGAGATGAGCTTCCAATCCCATATTCTTTCTATTACAAAGACTGCCTACTTTCACCACTGTAACATTGCCTGCCTCCACCCAAACCTCAGCCCAGCTGCTGCTGAAAGTGTCATGCATGCTTTTGTCCGCTCCAGATATGACTGTTCCGATGCTCTTCTGGCTGGCCTCCCATCCTCCACCTGGAATAAACTTCAGCTTATCCAAAATTCTGCCTGTATCCTATCTCTTATCAAGTCCCTATCACCCCTGTCTATAATGATCTGTATTTGCTCCTGATTTCCCCACTGCCTCCAAATTAGAACTCTGATCTTTGTATTTAAATCCCTTCATGGCCTTGCCCCACTTATCTCTGTAAACTTTCAGCTCAACAACTTTCCCAGAACTCCTTCTTCTTCCAATTCTGACCTCGTGTGCATCCACTCAAGGATCCAAACCCTGGAATTTCCTCCCTAACCCTTTGGTCTCTACACCTACTTTTCCCTTGTTCAAATCCTCCTAAAACTCATGTCTTTGACCAACTTTTTCGTCACCCCTCCTAACATCTTACTTCTTGATGCAGTGTCCATTTTTGTTTGCACCTTTGTGAAAAGCCTTGTAAATTTTTTCTGCTATGTCAATGCAAGTTATTGTTGTTTTAGTAAGATCTTTCTTAAGTCACAGATGATCCCTATTTATTTAATTTATTAATTACCAGGATCCATCTCCGTACTATTTCATTTCAGCTAGTTCTCTGCTAATTTATAACTCTGACCTGTTTATTGTTTGTTGATTTCTGTACCCACTTTATTCAATTCACTTCACATGACTCAATCTTAATTCACAAAGTTCACATTAATTCATTTATTTCATATGTAGATACATAAATACAAAATAAAAAGGTAATTTGTCTGTGGTTTCAATGGAATAAGTCACAAAAGTCAATCCTCAAAATGCTACTAAAAGTCCTACCTTTCGGCTTAATTAAAAATGTGATTTCAGTTCTTCAGTACTATTAACCAGTGGTCTGAATATCACATTGTACATCACAAGGGAGCAGCAAGTTCGAGGACCATACTTGCTCTTAGAGGGAAATGGTAGGTTTTTAATAAAGTTCTATTTTTCTTTACATTTCTGTGCACTCCTTGCTGCACTTTTGTGCATGCCTTATTTTTGCTGGATAATCATATATTTTAAAATCTTTGGGTCTTTTACTTCTAGCATATCTTTCTCATACTCCTCAACCGCTTTCTGTTTATCTGTTCGCTCAGTAAAAGTACTGCCCCAAGAAAATATTGAAACATAATGTACGAAATTTGATATTTTTCTCTTGCCCCCCCCAAGCTTCCAGTTTCTTTCGCCTTGTCATTTAAATGAGGTTACTAGCCCTTAGGAAAGATTCCAACTTAATAGGAAATATAGGTTGTCATCTGTGGCTAGTCGATAGTCATGCAGCTTCATATAATGATTTAATTTAAAGTGCTTGTTAATGAGAATTTATTTAACTTGATTATGCAAATTAGGTGCTAGGCTTGAGGTAGCAGAAATATATTAGCTGTTGAAGGATTAACAACTGAACAATTTATCTACTTTCAACGAAACCGTTGTAGCATTTTACATCTATGATTTCCCACAATATCTGTGACCAGATAATTCCACTGTAACAAATGGTTAATGCAATGTGTGACATCAAACAGACTAAACAAAGAATTCAAATCTCACTCCTCTTTGATGTGGAATTGCACATTTCCCCTATAGTATAGCGGGGAAAATATTGCAAAGATAGCAAAAAGCTTAGTTTATGCATATTAATATTACACAAAAGCACAAGAGTAGTAATGGTATCACTTTAAGTAAAATCTTCTTGATTAAAAGAACAGACTACATTATCCACTTTAGAAAAAATGGCATTTTAAATTATTATTTTCATTTCACTCTTATTACAGATTGTTTTTAATTTAAAAAATATGCAACATTGCCATATTTAATTGCATCTATTTTCTGCTACTACAGTATAAAGGTTATGCTTGCTCGGGATCGTTTCTATTCTGCTCTGAGCAGTTCAATTTTTAATGAACAGTGCTGTTTAGTGCCTGTTTCTTGGTGGCCAGGATGCTAATTAGGAGGGGAGATGTTTGGTGGTTACACCACAGGGGACCTCTGTGCACCACTCCCCAATTTTAACAAACAATGGAAGCTAGTATAATTATTGTTGTCTGGGATTGCAATCTGTTTTCGTGTAATATTCAAGGATACAATCATTAGCATATTAGCACAGGCCCCCTGCTATAAATTAATGCTTACTTTGAGTGTTGGATGCTTAGGAAGGCTCTTTGCTGATCTAAAGGTATAGATCCTGTTTCAAATAATCCAGTGAAATAGGAAGCTTGGAGCTCATGGTTGACATGTATATTTTTTGCAGTTTATTGAACTCTATTGGTATGTTTTGTTAGAGTTTTTTTTCTTCAAAAATTATTTTTACTAGTCATATAGTAATGCGAATTAAATGTTAAAACAAGGTTATAGGAATTACTTTGGGACAGTGTTTAATGTTCTCAATTTTATTTGATATATCAGGGCAGTGAGATTTAAAAGGGATCATTTAAAAGGACCATATTGGTGATTCTTAGATGATTTTGGTCAGTAGCTTGTGCAATTTCTCATGCTATGTTGATGATTATTGGTGTAAAGGTAGGCATAATGCTCCCTGTTGTTCTTTTAGGATTTGATTTGTTTATCTAAAATGATATAATAATTCACTGTTCAGCTTGCTGAGTGAGGGATACAATAGGATTTGTGAAATGATTATGTTAAAGATGCTTCATATACTGTAGGAAGTATGTTAGCATTTGTTTGCTGTAAAACCCTTTCTTTTGCATGCCAGAACCCTGCCGAGATCATATTCAAGAGTTGATAAATTTTTAAAGAGGTAAGAAGCGTATGAGGATAGTTGAAAAAGTACAGTTTGTCAGGCTGGTCATATGACAACATGAATTGAGTGGAATCACTTTCATATTAAATCTCTCCAAATGCAGAACCTATATTACCATAAAATGATTATAGCAACTGTTTTGCAAATATATGTATTTCATTTTATATTTCTTTAATTTATGGATAGCTATGATTATTTATATACTGCCATATAGACAAAATAACAGAATTGGTGGATAGTTTATTTTACAGTTAGACAGCCTTGTCTCTGCCAAGGTTGCTGTATTGAACAATTGGTAGTTTCTGCATATTATATTTGACATGTATTGCCATTGCAATATTGCATGATGATTAATGCAAATTATAACTGGTTTAGCTAGCAGTCTCCTGGTACAATGCCAGCTCTAGCTACACAGCAGGTATAATAAAATATGGTGAATAGATTGAATCTAGAATTGCTGATTACTTGTGCAGGATAGTGCCAGTAAATTCAGCAATATATATCCAGTAGAAACCATTGCAACAGAGAAACTCCTGGTAATATTTGTTAACGTACATGCAGTTAGGTGTGGTGTAAAACACTAGTATTCAATGGAATGTGAAAAAGACTAATATAATGAAAGCCACTCATAAAACTGTGCTCTGAGTACAAGGCATGATATTTTCCCGTCAAATAATAGTCAAATAAAATTTTATAATTTTAAAAATTACTTGGGTTGATCATGAAGTCCAGTTGCAGTTGTGTTTTATCCATATGGTTTGAGACATCTGTGAAATTGACATTCAACGCTTTACTGCCTGAATTTCTTCATCAGGCAAGCATTTTTTTTACATGCTATAAAATTGCTTTCAAAGGAGTAACTCAGTTTTGGTCCATCTTGACAGATGCTGCCATTTATCAGTTATTCAACACAGCCCATCAGGATCCCAACTGTCCATACTCCAGTTAACACCTTCACTATTATCTGCCAGAGGCTCTAGCAGGGTGAAATATCATTTAACCCATGACAAAAGAGGTCCATCCTCCAAATTAGGCTTCTGGGTGAACTGTGTTTCGAGTTATTGTGAACTAGCTGTAGTTTATTCTGTTACTTTGACATTTTAACCAATGCATTTTGAGAAGTTGGGATCAGGACAATTGCTTGTCTTGAAATACATTTACCCTAACCTGGAAATCTGTTATTTTTGTTCTCCACTTTTTATTCTAGCAAACCCTATAACCAGGGAAGTAGAGAGGGCTTTAAACTAAACAAGGGGTGGGGGGTGGGTTGAGGAATCAAGCTTGAGTAGATGTAGCAAATCAAGGGGTAGAGTCAAGGCAGAAGAGCAGAATAGTAATATGGGAAATGAAGGTCAGAGAGTGGCAGGAAGGGACAGAGAGAAAAAAACCGAATAACACATAGTCGAGACTAGATGTTACAAAGATAACAAAAAGACAAAATTAAAGGCTCTGTATCTGAATGCACATAGCACATTGTTGGAGTTCTTTGATGGAGTGACATGTGCTGTGGATAAAGGGGAACCCGTTGATGTACTTCTTCTTGGATTTCCAGAAGATATTTGACAAGGTGCCACATAAAAGGTCATTGTGCAAAGTAGGAGCTCATGGTGTAGGGAGTAACATATTAGCATGGATAGGAGATTGGTTGGCTGGCAGAAAACAGAGAGTATGCATAATTGGGTCCTTTTCTGATTGGCAGGATGTGACGAGTGGAGTCGTACTGGGGCCTCAACTTTTTACAATTTATATCAATGACATAGATGAGGGGAGCAATGGCATAGTAGCTAAATTTGTAGATGGCACAAAGATAGGAAGGAAAGTATGTTATAAGGAGGTTGCAGACTGATATCGATAGGTTGAGTGATTGGGAAAAAATCTGGCAGATGGAGTATAATGTGGGAAAATGTGAAGTTGATCACTTTGGCAGGAAGAATAAAAAAGCAGAGTATTACTTAAACGGAGAACGGCTGCAGAATTCCGAGGTGCAGAGGGATCTAGGTGTTCTAGTACATGAGTCACAATAAGTTAATAAGCAGGTACAGCAGGTAATAAAGAAGGCTAATTGAATGCTATCATTTATTATGAGAGGAATTTTAAAAAAAATTAAGGATGTTATGCTTCACTTATACAGGGCATTGGTGAGACCACATCTCGAATACCGTGTGCAGTTTTGGTCTCCTTATTTAAGGAAGGATGTAAATGCATTGGAGGCGGTTTAGAGGAGGTTTACTAGATTGATACCTGGAATGAGTGGGTTATCATATGAGGAAGGGTTGGACAGACTGGGCTTGTTTTCACTGGAGCTTAGAAGAGTGAGGGGAGATTTGATTGGAGTTTATAAAATCCTGAACGATCTTGACAAGGTGAATGTGGAGAGGATGTTTCCTCTTGTGGGTGAGTCCAGAACTAGGGGGCACTGTTTTAAAATTAGGGGTCGCCCTTTTAGGGCAGAGATGAGGAGAAATTTTTTCTCTCAGCGGATTGTGTGACTTTGGAACTCTCTGCCTCAGAAGGTGGTGGAGGCGGGGTCATTGAATATTTTTAAGGCAGAGGTCGATAGATTCTTGTTAGACAAGGGGATCAAGGATTATCGGGGGTAGATGGGAGTGCGGAATTCGAAACAGAAACAGATCAGCCATAATCTTATTGAATGGCAGAGCAGGCTCGAGGGGCCGAATGGCCTACTTCTGCTCCTCGTTTGTATGTTTGTATGTTGGTATTTAAAGATACTCTGACAATTTATGTTATGGAAATGGCTTTTATGTGTCACATTCACTTACACAGAAGTTGATACTTTAGGAATGGAGCTGGGAAAAGTTGAGGAAGCTGGATGATGAAGTGTAGTCAGGCAACACCATGTGCTTGGTTTTATGCTTAATACTGACTTTTTCACCCCTCATGTTATTCTGACTTGGGCCCCTCCAGAATCACACTCAGCAAGTCCAAAAACTGACCTTGATGTAAATAAACAAAACAATTCCATAGGACATAGGGCTGAATTTTACCAGTCCCCCGACGTCGGGGCATGTGGTGGGAGGGCCCAGAAAATGGCTCCAGGAGAGGCCCACCATGGGCCACGACACTGGGAAGGCGCGCCCCATATTGCCGGCGGCGGCGAGGCCTCATGGCGACCCCTCCGTCACCAAGCAACGGGGCCAAAGTTTAAACATTTAAATGTATGAAAATGATTGAAGTAAATACTTAGCCGCTCCCGCCATCCGTTCCATTGCCATATTTGTGGCTCTGGCCATCACTCCCGCGCTGTCGGATCTCTGTTCGGAGATCTTATGCGGGACAGTGATAGGGAGGGGGGAGCCTGGTAATTATATCAGTGTGGGAGGGGGGAGCGGGGAAAACGATTGCAATTGGTGGAGGGGATGGTGGGAAGGGTTGAAGATAAAAGTTACTGAATTTTGGCGGGGGAAGGTCAGGTACTCAAGTTAAGTATTTTGGGGGGGTGGATGAGAGGGCAAGGAATGAAGCAAATGGATATTGGGGGAGTGGGAGAGGGGATGGAAACATTTCTTTCATTGTTCAAATAAATGTTAACATGCCTGTTCCTTTAAATATTGAAATTCAATGTTAGGGCTGGAAGCCCTTTAAAAATGGCGCCGGCACCTGCACGGTGGCACCAAATGTCATTGCCAGGGACGGATTTCCTGCCCCCTCCCACGTCATCGGGGGGGGGGTCTGGTCCGCCCCGGCCATGTAATGAGCTGCCATGTATAATGTCACAGTGCCTCCACGCAATAAATCCCGCAGATGCGCCCCGCCATCTTGAAGCCTATAGGGAGAATTGTATGCTAGCCCCCGTGGTGGATTTGGAGGCGGGAGAGCATATAATCGGGTGGGATGGTGACAGAGTACCCCCCCCCCCCCACCACCAACTCACCTCCATCAAAATTAAGTCCGGGGTGGGAACGCCTGTGAATGGCCTTCCTGCCCCTCCGACCCTGTCACCGCATGGGAAGCACAGCAGGAGAAGCCATGCGGGCTGCTTAATGGCCCCGTGGTGGGATGTGGGGGGTGGTTCCCTCATTAAAAGGCACAGTGCCTGAACAAGAGACCTGGCGTCAGGAAGTGGGGGGCCCGCTGAGAGCTACCCCGCTGTCCTTGCTACCGAACCCCCTGTACTCCCCTACGACCCCAACTCCATGAAACCCCTCCCGCCCTGACCTACATGTGGCCTGGGTCCAGCATCGCTTCTGGGCCTCGGGTGGGTGCGCCACTGGCAGCAGCTACTGTCTCTGTGGTGGCGCTGCTCACTTAAAGAGCTGCCAGCCTCTGATTGGCCAGCAGCTCTCAGAGGGCGGGTCTTCCATCGCCAGGGTCCTTGATCCCGTGGAAGGCCCACTGCTGTCCAGTTAAGTGCCTAATTGATTTGGCAGGCCTCCCACAGAAGAGACAGCGCGGGGTTCACGGCATCGCTTTTGCCAGAGTTCGAGACCCCCATCGCCTGGGTGAAATCCTGGCCGTATTGTTGATGTGTCTCCAGATATAAAATCTAAAAAGGTAGATCAATGGAGAGTGAATTATTTACAAAATTGGAGTTACTTCCACATTTTTATTTTTTTCAAATACTTGTGAGAATAGGGTGAATACCTTGAATTGAAACTACTAATTAAGGCATTCCTTTCTGTTTAACAGTAACTTAAATTAGAATTAAATCGTGCCCAGACACAGAATCAATTTACATTTTAAGAATGTTTGTTGATGAACATATACTCATTTTGGCAATTGTTGCTCTATAATAGTAGCAAAGTAACAGGAGAAAGGGATGGAGGATGAACAGTGTCTGCCTAAGAATATATCAGCAAAGCACCAATTATCTCACTTTTTCAGGTTTAGAGTCGGTGGAGATTTTAAGTCAGCAAATGAGTTCTCACTGACCTCTGTCAGGGACTGCAGAATGATTTAACCATCGTCAAATGCATTAGTCTTTCCAGTAGCATTGAAGGTCACAACTACCATGAACATCTTTCCAGGTTCTCAGTTGTGATTATTTAGGGATCTGTAGGTCAAACATGTCAAATTGCATACAAAATGTCACTGCTCAGGAGGGCATCCCAGTACAAATACTTTCCTAAAGCAATGAAAAGCTGCAAAACTTTACAGCTTTTCTGAGTTCCTATGTAGTAATCAGTTTATTAATATAACAGGTGTTGTGTACTGTTTCTAGTATTTGGCAATTTTCCCCATGATGACTATATACTTCTATGTGTGCTTGGTTCATTTGTCATCACTTTGGACATCTCCAAAGCCTTTGCTAGGGCCTGGCAAAGTACACTTCTGAATAAGTTACCATCATATGGCCCTATTTCAAAGCAATAGTTTCCTCTTTCAAGACAGTTCTTTTTCCCCTCAGGGAAGCACTTGCTTTTCGAGATTTGTGTTGAACACCCAAATCTCGTTGCTCCTCACAATTTATAATCTCTAGCCATTAAGGAAATAAAGTGATGATGTTTGCATGCAGTGTGCGTGATTATATCATGAGTGTGATATTCCAGGACTGACTTTCAATACCAGTTTCTGGAGGTGAAGCCATTTTAGATTTGTTCACTTGATTTTAATACTGTTATATTGCATTAAGGGATTGACTGGTCAGGGCAGAATATGCCCAAATACAAACTCATGTATGCCCTGAATTTTTGTTTAATTCAAAAGTTTTAATTTGATGCTCATTCCTAAATATCATAATCATTTATTACCTAGGACGTTCAAATACTTTTGTTTACGTTTGGAGTTTCTTAATTTGTGCGTGGGCAGAAGAGAGGTCTAAATTTTTCTGACAATGATTCCACTTCCTAATAAAATATGTGTGGTGTTTCTGGCTGTTGTGCACCTTTATCAGATTTTATGGTCGGGATTTTACGATCCCCGCCGAGGTGGGATCAGAGGCGGGGGTGGGGGGGGTTGGTGGTGGGGTGGTGTGTGGTGACATGGAGAATTGCAATGGGTGGCAGGGCGGAGGGCCTGTCGCCTCCCAGTCACCCAATGATCTTCCCAGGGGCAGGATAGGCCAACGACGGCCTCCCTGTCCAGAGGCAAATTGAGGCCCTTAAGTGGCCTATTAAGGGCCTCTTCCCGCTGCTGCTAGGATCTTACCAGTGGCACGGGGTGGGGGGGGGCGCTGCCACGTCGGGAGGACACCTTGTAAAATGAGGCACCCACCCTGCGGACTGTGGAGGGGGGGTCCCTCCTTTGTAGGCAATTTGTGGCGCACAGAGGACTCCCATTGGGAACATCTTTACCTACCCCACCCCCCCCCAAGGATCCCTCTCCCCCTGGACTGAACGACCACCTCCCTACCCCACCTCTGGTCTGGCCCCACAATCCCACTTCACCTAGCTCCGGTCCGGGGTTCCAATGTGCGCCTGGGTCCAAGGCCTCTGCAGTACTGGCAGTGGCCACCGCTCCAGGTGACGCTGCGATGCTCTGAGCTGCCAGCCCTGCGATTGACCGGCAGCTCTTGGAGGCGGGATCTCCGTCCCTTTATAGGGCTATATTTTACCAAGCCCACGATGTGGGGCTCCGTGGCGGAAGGGGGCCGTAAGATGGGTCTGGCGGAGGCCCACCATGCTGGGTGTTGGGACCTCAATTTCCATATTTAATTCAATGAAACAAAATCATTTAAATCTTCTGGACCATCACTCCCGCGCCTTCAATTCCCCATCTGGGGAAAGCAGGCATGACACTGGTGGAGAGGGGCACAAATAAGCATCATCAGTGTCAACTTTCAACTTTGTGCAGTCTGAGGGGCGGGGTGGGGGCAGGTCAGAATTCAAAGGGAAGTATTTTGAGGGGAGAAAGAGAAGAAACTTAGCGTAATTTTTTTGGGGGGGGGTTCGAAAAGGGCATTACAATTTTATTTTGTAAATTTTGGGGAGGGGGGTTCACTTTAAAAATTCAAGTTTGCTGGCAGGGCTGGCTGCTGTTTTTTGAGCTCACTGCCGGGAGCGACAGCGGACTCTTAAAATCCAGCCCCAAATTAATTTCATTAATTAGGTTGTTATGGTACTGATGGGATATCGTTCTAGAGGATAAAAGCTTAAATGACCAGATCATGTGGTATAGATCAAGGGTTAGAGATAAGATTCTTCGACAGTGTTCGTAGAAGTAGGGAGGGAGGAGCATAGAAGAATTTCATCTCAGAGCAGGTAAGAGACCAAGGGGTAGAAATTTGTCTTGGGCGGTGTGCAAAACAGGCTGTATCAGATCAGCTGCCTGTTATCTGTAGCACCTAATATTCAGTTCCATTGACTGCAATTTAATTTCTATCCCCAATTCCTTTAACTATCTTAAACTAATTTGCTGGATGGAGATATGGACCTCTCTAGGTCAGCATTATTCTTGGCAGGGGGCAGGTGAATATTGTTGTGGTATGTAAAAGTGATGTCTGTGAATTGTGTAAATTATTGGTCGCTGTCCTTTAGCTTAACTATAATTAGTTAGGCCCAGAAGAAACATAACAGGCAAATTGTTGTGTTGTGCTTGTCATTAGAAATTTTTTTTTAGGGCAATTAAAGAGTATTGAAGCTATAAAAATGTTCATTAGTTTTGAGTAACTGTTCTAATTTCCTCCCATACAACACTGAGCACAGTTTTATTGTTTTTCTTTTCAAAATCAAATCCTGCTTGAGTACTTAAACAGGGAAGAGTTGAAATTCTTGTGTTGGAGAAGACAGTAATAGGGAGTTACACTTGCCATGGTAGGGACAGGAATTTAAGATGCCCTAATCTGCTAGGTTCCACTCCAGGAGCACTAAATCGGGCAAGGGTGAGACATTGGTTGGGGTCCCCACATTTGTAGTAGATTTATAGATGTTCTTCAGATAACTAGTAATTCTCGTTAGACCTAGCAGAAGCTTAAACGCAGGCACAGGTTCTGTGTGGGTAAGAAGGCATCAAATATCAGAAGGAGGAAAGATTTTTTTAGAATCCAATCTTCAGCCTGTTAATGGTCACACACTCCTTTCAATGGAGCAGCAGGTTTGCACTCAGATTTTCCACTACTTCCAGCTGTTGCACCCCTATATGTGTAGCTTGTCCATCTCAAATATTAAAATGACCTTTTCTTGAGATTCAGAATGGAGTCAATGCCTTCAAGAGTTGACAATGGTACCTTGAAATTTAAGGCTAGGGGCTCATGGAAACTGGATGTTGGAGTACAGTAGAATATTGTTCTATCAACTCTGTGACCTAGACTGATAACCAATGTCCACGTTTCCCCTTCTTACAATTCAGGACTTATTACTTTTTTCATTGAGCACAAGTAAAAACTAATAAGGTCCTGTAGCTAAGCTTGCGCTTACTATCAACTGAAATTTGAATTATGCTTAAAGTATGTTGGAGATACATACCGGGTATTCAATAGCACAGCCTATTCACTGTGTCCCCTAGGTCTCTCTGTATAAGCATAAAATACCACAATGACACCATGCTTATGCCAAAAATTACTAATCCAGTATGAAAGAAGTAAATTACACAGAAGCAAGAATCTATCAGTGACTAAACAGACATAATACTTAATCCCATCTGTTCCAAAGTTCTGAAGTGTTATCAGTTCTCTCCAGTAACTTTGAACAGGAATCAGTGATGAGATAAATGAACCTCACAGAAGCTCTTGATGTGCCAACTTGTATAGTGGCAGAGAGAAATAAGAAATTGCTTCAATGTGGAGCATCAACCTGATTATATGTATCTTTTTGTTTGGATGCCTGAGATAGAACAAAGGAAGATAAGAACATTATCCTCCCCTGAACTGACCCCTTTAAATCATTTGCCAAGTGGCAGAGCAGAGACTAAGGAATCCACAGGTGTAAACAATTTCAACTAGCACTAAACCTCACCAAACAAAATTTGATTTAATTCATTTGTGTTTTAGAAGGTTTGTTTGTGCATTACCTCGAAGGACTGAGGCATCAACTTTTGTAAAAATAGTTATGAAGGACATTATATATATATATATATATATATAATCAATTTGTCTGCTAGCTTACAAGGTGATAAAAGCGTTCGTAATTACAGCAACAGTCACTTCCAGTTTAAATATTCTAGTACCTAGACCAACCTGCAAGTTCATAAAAAAAGGAAAGAAATTGGATAAGGCCCAGTAACATGCGAGGGGTTCGCAATGCCTGTTTGTTGTGATGCCGGCAGCACACATACTTTGCGCTGCCTGCTAATTTAAACGATAGTAGCGTGCAGCCTAGCACTAAATACACTGCTGAGTGACAACACGCTTCAGCAGGGAGCCCAAGTTTGTGCAAGGATAGCACCACTTAGAGGTAGCCTGCAATACTTAAAGCCAGCCTACACCATTTAAAGGAGGAGTGCAGCATGTGCTGGAAATGGTTGGGGAAGGCAGTCTGACCTGCAAGGAGATTGGAAATGGCACAGCAGGGCAGAGATTATGCTCCTCCTGGAATGTGTCTTTGCAAAGCAGGTGTGGAAAGAGATGCAGTGGTTTTTTGTCGAGGTTCATCCCAAGCAGCTCTGTAACATAGGAGTCTGTGCTCTACGGGCTGTTCCCAGGGACGCACACTGAGATAAACATCAACTGCTGCTGGAGGACAATCAATTTGGTGAAAAACACTCTTTGGTCTGCACAAAACTTGATGGTCTTCCAGCACAAAGTGTTGTCCATGACCGAGTGTTGCAGACTGGCACATTCCAAGGTCCAGGACTACGTGCGGAGGGACGCACTAAAGCTTGGGGCAGCCACTGCAAAGGCTCAATGGAGAAAGCCCACTGTGTAAGGTCCTCCTACCTTAGTGAACTGAGAGGCTGGACCCATGGGAAACCCCTCGGGCTGTATACACCAAATATGTGTTTGCTGTAAAATATACATGGCATGTAAAATGGAATGGAGAGTTGTGAGGCAACTCACTCCTGTATTGAAGAAAACGGATTTCCTTTGCACTTCTTGGAATGTCAGCTTGGTGCTGTTTTGAACTGTTTTGTAATGCATTTTTTATAGATTTTTATGAATAAAGTATATTTTTGGGAAAAAAATTATGCTCCAGGGTTCTCTGACACTCACTGGATGCCTTGTTATAGGAGGTGGACAGGAGCAAAGAGGTCCTCTATGCACAGGGTGCCAGGAGGCTTTGTTTTACTGTCAACCGCCTCACATGGCAGAGGCCCCTCCCGCCGCTGATTAAATCCCAGCGGTGGCAGGAAGAGACCCTTAATTGGTTGGTAATAGGCCACTTAAGGGCCTTAATTGGCCTCTGGGCAGGAAGGCCATTGTCAGCCTATCCTGCCCCAAACTAAATTCCAGTGCAACGGGAAGGCAGTGGGCCCTCCGCCTCCCACCTCCCATCACAATTCTATGGCTCCCGCACCTCCGACCCTGATATAAGCAGGTTTTGTCAGCAGAAAAATATTTCAGCACTAAAGACATCTTAAACTAATCTAAAGGCTAGTATCACATTTGATGTATCCGTTGATACTTTCAATCTTTTCAAAGGTCTCACTGTTCAAGATTGTGCCTCATTCATTGTAGGTATATGTGCAGATGGTCTGGATGATTAAATGATAATGCGGTAGTTTAATCAGTAAACATTTATTGTGACCCGTTCAGTCACATGTCACAGAAAGTAACAGTTCCACAGATAAAAATGATCAACATCTGCCACCACTGAATAAAATGTATCTGTGACGGCCATCAGTCTTACCCTGCCGCTGAGATTTGCAGCTTCAGATCTCTTTGCGTTTGGCCTTAAATTTGAGTTTAGTTCATATTTAGTGCCTTCTTTATTGTATATTTCACATTTACTTTGGAATAGAATCAAAAAAAAGTATAAACTGATTTGCCACCACAAGTTGGAAAATCCACTGAAATATAACAGTGAAAGAACTATCCATTGCTGAAACTTGTTAACCTTTGCCAGATGCGTAGTTAGTCAATACAGTCTGAGGCGTTTAAATGTACAACCCTATTTACAAAACTTGGCAATACCTTTCATGAAAAGTAACCACAATGAGGATCTTATTTTATTTAGGGCAGCTTATGAAACGACTGATAGTGCTGCTGTGTTTAAATATGTTTATTGTTCCTCCCAGAAGCTCGTTTAGCAGTACAACTAGAGTATGTTTTGTTAGGTTTTAACAAGTCTAAAAACTCTACAAAATCCTTCATAAATGTGTTCAGCTTATCTTTTTATATAATGACCAATAGAAGGAGTAGGGGAGGATTATCTAGTTTACAAAGAAGTGCTATTGGTGACTGTGTTTGCAATGGATGAAAGCTTATGTTCTATTTCAATTTTCTCCACCCCCTTCCCTACTTGATGAGAGCCCTGTTTTAACTCGACCAGATGAACATTCTAAATGTGCAATCCCAGGCAGCGATTATTGGTAGCCTTTGCAACACGTAGTTGGTGTGGGGGCACCAGAGTGGAGCCTGATCCTGGTCTCACGTGCCATTCAGTTTTGAGTTGGGATCACTGGAGTGATCACAAGAGGTTCTGACTGATCAAACTTACATCTCTTGATCTAATTTGGTTCAGTGCCACACCATTTAACCACTGAGGGAGTTTCAGTTGATAGAAACGACATATATTCACTGGAATGCAAAACACTGAATAATACGCACTAATATAAAAACAGAAAGTGCTGGAAATATTCAGCAGGTCAGGCAGCATCTGTGCAGAGAGAAGCAGAGTTAACATTTCAGGGCTGTGATCTTTCATCAGAACTTTTATTATATTACTTTTAATATTTAATATTATTATCATATTGCTTTTATTATATTAGAATAATGTGCACTGTTTGACCATTTACTTTCACGAGAAAATGGTTGTATTCTTGGCGAAAATATAATCATGAGGATGGGAAAGGAAAGGTCCAAAAAATGTATTATTAAAACCAGAGGATCTGTTTAATAAAAAATACCACATTGTGTTTTTCTATTCATAAAAACAAAAACTGCTGGAACTGCCACAGCAAATCTGTCAGCTTCTGCAAAGAAGATAGGCTAGTGTTTTGGGTGGAGACTTAAATCTATAAATTCCAGGGTTCTGGGGGTGGCTGGGATGGGTGGGGGAGAGGGGGTGGAGGCTGGTGGTGGCGTGCAGAGTAATCCAATGCAGTAGGAACAGAGACTTTTGTCTGGAGGTGGCCAGTAGAAGCGGAAGGGTAGGCAAGATTGGATAGAAATAAACGGGGTGGGTTGGGGGTTTAGTCTCCAGGCCTGCCTGTCAAAACTTCACTTCTGCACTGGCACAGACCATTAACTTTACATCCTGTTTCCCACGGTTGTTCGCAGCAGTGCCCAGGAGATCTATCCTCAATTCTGGATACTGCCAGAGAATAGTGAGAGTTGGAAACCCTAACCTGTCCTCTCTCATTGTTCACAATGAAGGAGTCATCGGATGTCAATCAGGAATGGGAACTCTGGTTCCTTTTTTTCCCTTCCTACCCTGCGGCACTGAGACTAAGTGTAACACTGGCCACCCATCCTGAAGTCATTAATGCAGGACAGACCAGGAATTAAATCTGGCATTTCTCATGGGATTTTTTTGCTCCAGTGGTATCCCAGTGTACATTTGGTGGGGCAGCTTTGTGCCTGCCTCATGTCAATGTTCCTGATCAGGAGAGTTTAAATTCTCACCCCCATGGTGGAGGCTGTCTCTGGAGAGGATGAAAAGTAACTGCAGCAGACCTCAGGATTTTGCTGTAGCATAGCATGGCCGGTTGGCCAAAATTTGTTTTTTAGGATTTTGGAGAGGTGGATGTTTATCTTGACCAATGCACTAGATTATTCGACTCATTCTATTTTAACCTCACCCCCATCCCCCATTGTCCCCTTAGCAACCCAGGATGCCAGAATGGAGTGATACCTAGCATTACTATAGCACCAATGCTGAAAGAACATTGTATAACATCTGCCCATCATTTGTGTAATTTTTTATTGCGCCAGCCATATTAGGGTGGACCTGCTCTTGCTTTCTCTGTCACCTGTGGAAAGTTCTGGAAGTGGTTGAATCCATGAGGAGAATGAAGGGTAGGTAGGTAGTTTGATCTTCGAGTAGGTTAAAGGTTCGGCACAACATCGTGGGCCGAAGAGTCTGTACTGTGCTGTACTGTTCTATGTTCTATGTTCAACTTTCCACCCTCCGCCCAGTGTGCCCAATTTCATGTTTGCACGGCTGAGTACAGTGAATGTGGTGCATTTTTCCTTTGGGCAATTGGATCCTCAAGTTATTCTAGTTACTCTGCTCAATAATTAACTGAAGTTCGGTGTCAGGATTTTGTTATTGTTCCTAATCTGATCATGCTTTGGTTGTCATCATCAGAGCCTGCACTGAATCACATTTTATCTCACTGTTTGATATCATCCATTATGTCGGGCATTAAAATGAACAGTAATGATAGTGAAAGAGAAAAAAAAGGGAGAAATGTATTTCCTTTTATTTGTTGCTGAACATTTGATCCAGGCTGTCTAGTTTATATTTTAATCCCTGCAGCAGCTCATACTTATTGTGCTTATATGGTGGTGTATGACTGGCAAATGGTCATTAATATGACTTGGCTAGCAGTGCCAATGGTGTTCTGTTTCTTCAGCTCACAAGCATCAGTCATGATGGTGCCATAAATATCACCTCTGAGATGATGTATCAATTTTCGTGTGTTACTGGCATATAGACAATTGAGGAATTAACGTTGGCCCTTGATGGGAAAAGCTTCAGAGTAGCCTGGTACTGTTATCTTCCATATAACCTTTCTCAATATTTTGTTACAACTCATTTAATCTGGAGGAGAGAAGATGAATGGCTGCCTTAACTGCTATCATTGGGTGCAGCTGCCTTTTCCTGGTGCTTCTGTGGCTTTCACATCAAATTAAGATTGCAAACCCTCCAAGGATGATCCTGGAGTCCCCAGGAATTAAAGATTAGTCACCAGGACACTGCTGCAAACAATGGCCAAAAAAATCACAGGGGCATTAAAATGTGCATTTTCTTTGAACTCTTGTTTATTAGTTATAAAAATAGTGGAGATGGGAAAAAGGCAGGAGCGTGCGAACACAAGCATTGGCAGGTGTGTGGGGGCAGGGCATTTGGAGTCGGGAGGTCATGTGATGAATCCTTCTGAAATTTGTCCAAGCTGAGTTGGCAACGCTACATCAAACATGTGAAAGAACATTTTAAAGCAGAATGTAAAAAGGCAGCCAACACTAAAATGCACATAGTGCTGCCATATCGAATGCATTGATAGCACAGCACTGCACAGTACCATGAACAATTGTGTTAACACTCCCAGTAATAATGAAATCTTATTCATTATACTGTAATGCCACAATTAAGTATTGTTTGTATCTACAAATACTACCTGAATCTACACCAAGGCGTCAGAAGAGGATTGGTGAAATAGCTAGAGTTAGCACAATGCTGATGGTCCTTAGATGTATTGTGATTCCTGTTAAACAGCTCTACACCTCACATATTGCTGATCATGATCCTTTCTACAACTGCATGTTGAAACCATCCATTTACTTGCATGTCAACTGTTTTGCAGGGAATGGTAAACGTTGAAAGAAATAATGTGGAAATAATACTGGTAATCCTGGTAATGCATTATGATAGATCCTTAATAGCACATTTAACAAGGAATAGCTAAGCTCTTTTCAAATACAAAATGCCAGTGCCTGGCTGTGCTGAAATAGTAATCCAAGCTTTTAAATATGATTGACTTAATAAGCACAGGGGTAGGTGCCAAATTGTCTGGCCTGTAGTACAGATATTTTCATTAGAAGTGGTACAGTTCTAAGCATTAAACTACATTTGAGTGTACAGTGATGGTGTAATTACAACAAGGAGTATCTATTTTGATTGAAAAGTATGATGTAATAGTTGAGTTTGCATGAGGAAAGAATGCAAAATAAGGTGATAGATATCAAGCAGTGGTTTGGTCCACATTTTATGAGTAGTGACACAATGGAGAGTGTTTTAAAGTAAAAACAATGGGGCTGCCATTCCTTAATGAAAAAGTAGACATGAGTGAAGGGTAGTGGAATGGTGAGAGAAAGCACCAAAAGGGACTTGGAGTTTCCGCAAATGTTGCTGTTTTTTCAGTGTACGTTAAATGCAAATAGAGTTTCTGCAATCTTCCTTGTTGTTTGTCAAAACATTGTTCTGGAAGCTGGCCCACCCACTAAACTGGCCACACCCACAGATCAGATTAATCACCATGGCGAATTTCTGTTAATTGCAATTGTGCCCATTTATGGGCCTTTGAGGAGCTTCTTAAAATTAAGTTTCTTTTTAGGCTCAAGGTCACAAATAGGCAAATTTTAAAAGCCTTTCAATAATAAAAAATATTTAATTTACTAAGAAACTGACTACTGTACTCCAATGAAATTAATAAATGGTTCTGTATAGTTTTTTAAAGACAATTTCAGTATTTAATCCACAGGTGGTGGATTATTTAGCTTGTTTTTTGTGATAAATCCAGTTTTAGGTGTATTAATAGAACTGCACCATGTTGCCACTCCTTAATATAAGGAGGAAGTTTATATTGCAAAAAAAACCAAACACAACTACATTCTAAAGTGCTGCCTCATGGCGCTGGTTCATGGATGATTTTGCATTTGGTGATATGCAAATGAGTTTGAGTGGAAACTTGAGCAAGAATTTCTCTTTGGAGAACTAGAGCAATTTTGGGCTGCATTTTACCAGGCCTATGACGTCAGGCTCTGTGGTGGGGGGTGGGGGGAGGGGGGTGGTGTTGGGGGCGGTGCCGGAATATGGGTCCAGCAGTGGGCTGCCACAGAGGCCGATGCTGGGAGGGCCCGGCCCGATCCACCTGGCGGTGGCAAGGCTCTATGGCGGCCTCCCCGCCGCTGGGTGACGGGACCAGAATTTCAATATTTAAATCAATAAAATTGTTACAACCAGGTGAGAAAGAGGTCTAGGGTTCCCTTTCAGCCTTCGTCTGGTCTTACTGTAACAAGGTTTAATTTTAAACACTCCGTGTTTTTAGCTCTCCTTTGGTGAATCCTTGTTCACCACTTTCCAATTATAAGGCAAAGAAACCAGCACCACAGGTTTTCTCAGGTTGAAAGAAGAAAAGTGAAATTTATTAAACTTAAACTTAATCTCAAATTCAGTTAACACCTACGGATACACGACGCACCCATACTAGCATGCACACGCAATACACACATGCAGATAGGAACAGAAAGAGCAGAAGAAAAATAAGGTGGAAAAATTCCGAAGCAATCTCTGAAGAGGGTTTTTTGGTGCTGTGCTTCGAGCTCACTGTAGAGTCCTTGATTGTAGGTAGATCTTGCTTTTCGTTGGGGCCCAGTATTCTTCTTAAACCTTGTTCACTGCAGGAAACCTTTCTCCCTTGGGGTTCATGTGTCTTCAGTGGGTTTTGGTGTTCCGTGAGAAAGAGATGGGAGCGGACAGGAGAGGAGGTCTGCTTTAGTCCAGGAGCATTCTGCTTTCTGCAGGCTCTCAGTTCAAACTCTACAATTCAGAAAAAACCCAGACTACCAAGCTGGTTCGTCATGTGACTAACTGTTTGACCATGTCTGTTTGTGGATTGTATCGGAGCAGGGGATAGCTCCTTTGTTCCGAATACTGTGCGTTAATATGCAAAAATGTCTTTGCAGCCAAGGGCCTGGCAAACCCCTTGTCACAGGCCTTCTCCTCTTCCCAGCAACAATTTTAAATTTAATGTCCATGTGGCGAAATTAATGCTCCTCAGTCTTGGCAGGTGGGGGGCTGCTTGACAAAATAAATACATTTAAATAAACTTACCTTCCATCTTCCAGGCCCGCATGATCCTCAGTGCGTTGGCCGTCACTCCTGCGCCTTCAATACCCGTCTAGGGAAAGCCGACGTGACACAGGTAGGGAGGGGGGGACGAGGTAAGATTTCAGAGCAGGGTGGGGGGGCAGGGTCAAATAAAGGTAATGGGTGTAGGGGATGTTTGGGAAGGGGTGAACATTGAACTGTGTGCAGTTTGTGGGGGAAGGTCAGATTTAAAAGGTAAGTGTTTCGGGGGGAAGGGCAAATAGTTCATGTAATTGTTATTGGGGGTGGTAAAGGGGCATTAGAAATTTATTGGATAAATTTTGGGGGGATACTGCTTTAAAATTCAAATTGACTGGCAGTGCTGGCTGTCCTTTATAAATGCGCACAGGCAGCTGACGCTATTGCCGGAGACGGACAGCCTGCCCCTTCTAAGTAATTGGGGGTGGGGGGGGCAGGTCGCCCCAGCTATTTAAATGAGCCGTTGCGCATGAGATTGTGACGGCTCTGTCGCGTGTGGCCCGCATGTGCTGGCTGCCATTTTTTGAGCTCACCACTGAGATGGCAGGCTCTTAAAATCCAGCCCATTGAGTGCAACTTGCGCCCAGATTGCCAATTGTGGCCAAAGCGGAAACTCTACCCCGAATTATTTGTGCTTAGGTCTACTGCTCAAAACAGGTGTTAAAAATGCACTGAAAAGGTTCAAAATGGCCAATTTAACTTTAAAGGCCTTTTAAAAAAATACATAAACTAGGAACTTGTGCAGCATTCAACAGCTGCAAGGCACATTGAAAATTGAATACATTAGAACAGTGATTACACTTCAAAAAGTACTTAGTTAACTGTAAAGTGTGATGGGATGTCCTGAGGTCATGAAAGGACCATATATATTCAAGTTCTAACACTCATTCAAGAAGCCTCAGATCATATCCCAGTTTCAGCTAAGTTTCAAGTCTCCCTCATCTTCTGTGAAGAAGTCTCACTGACCTATTGGTTCATTGTGTTGTAGTGGAAAGCTTCTATCGAGTGGAGCAAAACCTGACAGGGACAGTTTTGCAGCAGTGCACCTCTTATTGGTTCATAAAAGACAGCATGCAAATCCAGATCTCTGGTCATCCTTCCCCAAAATATCAAATGCCCTGGATTGTACAGGACATATAGGGCTGCATTTTACATTGCCGCCACCGATTAAACTATGGCAGCCCAACTTCACAGTAGTGCGGCAGCTCATTTAAATAGCCGGGGCAGACTGCCCACCCCGAAGACGTGGAGGGAGCGGGTAGTCTGTCCCCGGCAATGGCGTCAGCGGCCTTTCCATTTAATTTAAATATTTAAAGATAGATGTTGCAAAACATTTTAACAACATTTAATTTGCCCCTCTCCCACTCCCCAATAACCATGCAATGCATTACTTGCCCTCTCCCCACCCAAAACACTTCCCCTGACCTTCCCTCCCCCAAGGTTCATAAACTATAAACTTTACTCCTTCCCACCATCCCCTCCACCAATGAAATTACCTTAATGCCACTCACTGCCCCACCCCCACCCCAACCCCCAGCACTGAAAAACTTACCTGCTTCCCCCTCCGCACCAGTGTCCTGCCTCGAATCCCCGGACAGGTTTCCGAAGGAGCAGGAGTGCCGGCCACCGGCACCAATATTGCCCCGTAACAGATGGCGGGAGCGGGTAGGTCATTTATTCATTCGTTTAAATTAATTAACATATGTAAATTTGGCTTCCATCGCGAGCGGCAGGGGTCCGCCACAAGGCCTCAACACCACCGGCAATATTGGGCCATGCCTTCCCGGTGTCGAGGCCTATGGTGGGCCTCTGCCGGAGGAATTTTCTGGCCCCCCAAGCCGCGACGCCTGATGTCAGGGGGTCTGTAAAATTCAGCCCACAGTTTCAAAACTGAGAAAATAATTGCCACAGCAGTTGTCATAGGAGACCCCATCCTCTGTGCCTATATTCCTTAACCTATGTAATTAATGTTTCTCCTTTACCATTTTTACCTAAGAACTGCTGTTCTTTCTGACTCTCATACTCATACTTTTGGATTCAGGAAACTGTATTCATGATGAATACAAGACTGTCTCTCTTCTGATAAAGAACAAAGAACTTGCATTTATGTAACACCTTTCACAACCTCAGGATTTCCCAAAGTACTTCGAAGCACAGTCACTGTTATAATATAGGGAAAAGTGGCACACAGAGCAAGCACATACAAACAACAATGAAATAAATGAGCAGATAATCAGATTTGGTGGTGATGTTTGAGGGGTAAATATTATCCAGGATACCAGAAGAACTTTCCTGCTGTTCTTTGAATAGTGCTGTGTTCTTTTATATTTGCCTGAAAGGGTAGAGGGGACTTCGGTTTAACATCTCATCCAAAATAGCAGTCCTTCCTCAGTACTGCACTGAAGTGTTAGCCTAGATTGTGAGCTTAAGTTTCTGAAGTGGGGCTTAAGCCTTTTAACTCAGACAAGATTGCTACCACTGTGCAAAGCCAGGACCTTTTAATGAGAATGATCTTCCCTGAATTGTTTATTATGAAAGGGAGAACAAGATGCAATGGTGATACTTTACCCATTCACATTAAGCTACAGGGGCAGAAAGAAAAGTGAAAACTTGGATTTATATGGGAAAAGATTCTGAAGTAAATCTAGTAAATGGACAGAAGGGTTTGTGTGAGGTATACCAAGGAATGAGGTGCCTGTCCCAAGATGGAAGGGATGAAGGAAAAGGCACAGGAGCTATCTTTTTAGGTTGCCTAGTTTAAAAATGCAGCTTAAAACCATTGGTTTCTGATAACAACCAGTATTTAGGTCACTGAAGTCACATCAACGACATGAATGTATTTGCATTTAGTAAAAATAGTTCCAGAAAGTTGAATACTGCTATTGTAATCAAGTTAATTTATTCCTTAAATACATACAGAGCATGGTTATAATAAATGAAGGAAGCATTTGAACAACTGCTAAATGCAATTCCATTTCAGATTTACTGCCTCCGCTGAGAGACACCCAAAATAATGACTTGATGGCAACCACAACAATTCTATGGAAAAATATTCCAAAGCATTTCCCAGAGGTGAGAGTAGAAACAGATAAAAAGCCAAATAAGTAATGATTTGGAGGGGTGACCAAAAGCTTGGTCAAAGCAATATTTTGTAAGGAGGGCTTTAAGGGAAGAGAGGGAAGTGCAAAAGTGAAGGGGTTTAGGGATGAAATTGCAAATAAAGAAGCCAAGTTGACTGAAAGCAAGGTCACCAATTGAGTGGTAAAGATAGGTAGGAATGAATAAGAGACAAGAGTCAGAAGAATGGGGAATCTGTGGAGAGCATTGCACAGCTGGTAGAGATTTCAGGGATAGGGATGAGGCAAGGAAATAAATGTTTTTAAACACCAGGAACATAATTTTAAATTTGAGATATGGGGGGAGAGGATGCCTTGTGCAGTTTAGTGAGGAGGGATGTGATGGGTGAACAGGACTTGGAATAGAATATTGCAACAGCATTTTGGATGAAGTTTATGGATGATGGGAAATAGGTGGCCAGCCAAGGGAACAGATTGACTGAAGTTAGGAGCAGAGGAAGGCAATGCTGTTAAGATGGCCTTTATGATGTAGAGGAGGTGGGTTCTTAAGCTCAGCTGGGATTGAACAGGGTGGCAAGGTTGCAAACAGTCTAATAAAATAAAAGCAAAATACTGCGGCTGCTGGAAATGAAAAGTCACAGACCTGAAATGTTGGCCGGAATTTTATGCTCCCCCAAAGGAGTGGGCTGGTGGCGGGGGGAGGGCCGTAAAATTGAGTGTGAGGCGGGGGTGCCATTCCTGACGTCTTCCTGCACCCCCCCAAC
Source organism: Heterodontus francisci (assembly GCF_036365525.1). NCBI lineage: Eukaryota > Metazoa > Chordata > Chondrichthyes > Heterodontiformes > Heterodontidae > Heterodontus > Heterodontus francisci. Next base: position 43,056,767 of record NC_090376.1, on the reverse strand, counting down.
TGCAATTTTACAAGGGGCGGCGGCGACGTGAAATGGCCTGCCCACCCAAGGCCAATCAAAGCCCTTAAGTGGCCAATTAACTGCCACTTAAAGGCCTCCTCCAGCCGCCGCTGGCATTTTACCAGAGGCAGGCAACAAAGGCACCCAGAAAGCCGCCAGGTAAAACCTTGCAGCCTCCTTGCAGACTGTGGTGGGGGGGGGGGCCCTCCTGATCAAGCACCCTGTGCCCCATGGAGGGCCCCCGACTCCCCAACTGCCCCCACTGAAATAAAGCCGCCACCCCCCCCCTTCCCCCAGATCTTTCGGGGCCTTCGTCCCTCTTGCTACTATGGTTGGGCGTAGTCCCAACAATGGCCACAGCTCCCAGTGGTGATGCTGGGACTGAGAGCTGCTGGCCCGCTGATTAGCTGGCAACTCCATGAGGCGGACCTCCTGCCTCAGAGAGGTGGAAGTCCCGCCTAAGGCCAATTGAGTGCCTGGGGTGCTTTAAATCCCAGCCTCCCGCCCAGCATAAAATTACGGCCATCAACTCTGTTTCTCTCTCCACAGATGCTGCCATAACTGCAGAGTATTTCCAGTACTTTCTGTTTTTATTGCAAATAGTCTGGTTCAGCCTGAGACAGTGGGCAAGGAGGAGCATGGAGTTTATGACAAGGGTATAAAGAAAAGATCTTCTGTCTTTCCAATAGATAGCTGAATGGATTTATGACATGATCAAGACTGAATATAATTATGCAGTCTGAAAACACAGATGCAGTGGAGGGGGTTGAACCAGATGATGGAGAATTAAAGCTAGGTATCATCAGAATACATGTGGAAGCTAATTTGCATCTGTGTTGCCAAGGGGAATAAGAGGGCAAGGTGAGCTGAGATAGAGATTGAAGAAGAGGATAGGACTATGGGAACGGCAGTGTAGGGTGGGTACATAGCATCCACTAAGACTGTGACCATAGTGCACTTTCCATCTCCTTCTTCTTGACCTCTGCAGCCTTTGAAACAGTTGACTACATCACCTTCCTCCAACCTGTTTTCCATTGTCCAGCTCAGTGGCAATGCCTTTACTTGGTTCCATTTTACCTCTCCAATTGTAGCCAGAGTACCTCCAGCACTGTTACCTCGGGAGTTCGGCAAGCATCTATCTTTGTCTGTCTTTTTCTCATCTCAATGCTATACCTTGGTGATGTTATCTGCAGACATGGAGTCAGCTTCCAAATGTACACTGATAACATCCAGCTCCACCTCTCCACACCTCTGTTCACCCCACATATGCCCATGTTGTGAAAAGAGCTGCACCTTCCTTCAGCTAAAAACTGGGACGACTGAAGTCTTTATCTTCAGCCATTGCCACACATTTCATAGCCGTGTCACCAGTTTCATTCCTGTCCCTGGCCATTGGCTGTACCAGATTGTTCGCAGGATCATTGTCCTATTTGACCCCAAGCTGAGCTTCCAACCCCTTATCTTCTCCGTCACCTCCATAATATCGCCTGACTCGACTCCTGCCTCAGCCCTTCTGCTACTGAAACTCTCATCTAAGTATAAGTCCTGATGAAAGATCAGCAACATGAAATGTTAACTTATATATATTATATAGATATACACACAGTCAGTTGAAACAACTTCAGTCGCATTTACTTTTAAAAACATATCCAGGAATTTTTTTTGGTATGGCATTTTCTGCTTTGCATTTGCTCAACTTTTCCATTTTTGAACTTTCCTGCTGTGCTTTTTCTCTGTGGCATCAGGTGTGAGAAGCAGATGTCCTACATAGGAAAATAAATGTGAGAATGTATGTATAACCAACATGACTGAAGGGCCCAATTTACTAAAATAATGTGGTTTACCTGGATATTTATATCCTTTATATATTTAAAATAAGCCTTCACCTGTTTATTGACTGCTTTAGGCTGCATTAAAAACTATTATACCTTGGTAGCCTGCTGGTATAATGTGGTAGTTGTTTTTCTTGTCTGAGATAATTGTTGGCATGTGTTACAAATATAGCTTGTAAGCATAATTCATAATTGCGCATTTGGGAAATAGAGTGTGATTTTGCTGCACCCATGTGTTGACCATCAAAGTGACTTGGGTGTGGAAATAATTTTATGATTCAGTAATAATAATATTATGAAACATTTGTGCAACATTTAATCCATTGCTATTCCAACTGTAACACAAAACTATGATGCAAGTTTTTGGTTTGGCAAATTAGTAAGTTAAAAAGATCTTCACTATACAGACAAGACCAGTTTCATACTTAATGCATTTCAAGTTAGAATTTGCAATACTGTAAGCTCATCATCTGCTAGAGAGTGTATAGGGGACAGCTGACCCCTGCTACATTCCTGTCACTGATATGAATGTATCAATGAATTATCTACTTAATGCATCTACTGAAGGAGTTCTATAATGTGCTGAGGTTGTCAGTGCTGGAATCTGTCCCATTTATTCTGTAGGGTAGAGTTCATAGTGCTTGTGGCAAGAAGGAAGCAACTGCATGTACAGAAGTCTGCAAAGGTGCAGTTGTTCTGGCGGCCAACTTTCCCAATTGATGGTGGAATGGATTTCGCTGAGTGGCCATCCAAAAACATGCCATTCTTGGCCTGTACAGGGCTATGCACAGCCTGCAGTGCCTAGCTTCTTTGGCAGTATCATTTACTTCTGCCACCTATGGCACAGCAAAACTTAACCTCCATTGGTGGACCTTTGTTGTTGGAGGCAATAGCATTGCTCATTTGCATTAACTCCACAGCAGATTGCACTATTAGAAGAAAAAATAGAATGAGTTGCAGATAAACAAAGCTGCATTTATATTATAGCCCTGCCACTTGAGAGAGTCTTTATTCCTGTTATAGTGTTTTGAGATAAATACAATGTTGTTCATCCATATCAGAGCTCTCAATCGACTTGCCCTCAGACCTCTGATAATTGGGCTGTTCTCATAAAATGATTGTATTACCATACCTGTTAGTGATTTATTTATTCAGCACTTTTCAGTCAAAGTATTTCCTCAAACACTGCAATCTAGCATCCATAGCACCTATTCTGACATCTTTGGGGTGCTCTGAAATGCATGTTATTATTTGGCTATGCAGATGATCGGTTGACTAATTTTATTTTAAGTGACCTTCCCATTTATATCTGTATTTAAGGAGACTTTCTAATAGTGCCAATGAGAAAAAGATAAGGAATTTAATCTGTGCAGAATGCCAGGATTGCAAACCTACAAGTTGTTAATATATCCCGGTGTAATAGGGATCCAACACACAGGTTCACCTCCAATTTTCACCTTGTCTTTTAATTGGTGCTAAGGGTAGACTAAGTAAATGGAAGCAAAATCTGAGTGAACTAATCTCTTTCACCTGAATATTACATATTTTTAATAAAGTATGGACATTCTGCAGTTTCATTTCATTTATTTTGGGAAGGGAGGGAAACAGGAATTTGATCAGGAGACTAATTGGTTAGATAGATTCTAAGCTTGTATTTGGCTTGATGGGCCAATGGTCTTTTCTTGTAACTTATTTTCTAAAGAACAGTACTTACAATACTATTTATAGCTAACTAAATTCCCATGAGATACTGACTGAAAGAAAGTTGAATGCAGTTATTTAAAGCAGGTTACGTAGATGATATAGCTGTTCTGCAAGGAACTGATTTAGTAAAGTGCAGAGTATCTAACATTATAGGCACACAGTCACATGGCATTTTGAAGCTCATTCACTGGGGAATGTAAGAACATAAAATAAAGCAAGAGTTCATAGCTGTGTACTTGCAGCAGTAACAGTGAATTCCAGTTTTCTGGACAATGTTACAATTTGTACGTCAGTTATAACACGGACTCAGCTTCAACATTTGTTGAACAGTCAGATTAATTCTTGAAAGGTGTGATCTGCTGCCAAGTAGGCAATGATGACCAATTTCTAAGAATGTCCTTATGTGTAATTTATTTTCTTCTGCTATGTCATGTTTTTACCATTCTTGTCTTAAGACTTATCTTTCAATTGAATGTTTAAGTCTTTACATATTGTTAGTTTCCGTTTTTCTGTCATGAAATGGTTTGTGGATACATTTATTTAGAAAACCCAACCATTTGTTATCTTATTGCAACTGTCAAATGTTATCATATTTATACAGTGGCAGTGGCTTTCAGAGCACTGTGATAACCCATGTGATGTCATTTTCTCATAGGACTACTTATAGTTGTCTTAAGCTGTACTGTGTGACCAGGTTTCTCACTGCTGTTATCACTCTGCTGCAAAGTCTAAAAATTATACTTAGCATTTAAGGAGGCTGTCGATGCAGCCACATTGTCGCTACTATGAGAAACAGTGATATCTGTGACCACTCCTTGCAGCCACACATGCTGAGCACAGGCTAATCGTATCCATGAGAGCACCTCAATAGTCCTAATTAAGTCCTGAAAGTCCTGAGTTAGGGTTTCCTTCAGCCCATCTATGAAAATAGTCATGGTAACCACTCCAGAAGCAGTAACTGCCCTTAGGATCTCTTCCAAACATTCTGGTGCTACAGTAATCTTCTAGACTACCACACTCACCAGGGTGTTTCATGTCATGCCATACTTTGTGTATTGTATTGGATATGTGATTCCTTCAATTTGTTCACAAATTGCAACACGAATTGTCATGGTCCTGTAGTTTATTTTTCTCCTGGGAATATGGGGGGTGTCTTTAAGTCTGGAAAAGGAACCGTACTGCTTTAAGAACCAGCAAGCCTCAGGAGTTAGAGAAAATGCATTTTGGTTGCCGTTGGATACCACCATATGGAGAGGGAACCGACCAGCTTTAGAGAATGCATCCTGGTTACCCGGCAACAGCCATTCAGGGACCCAGGACTGGTTACAATTCAATTTTGAACTGACTTTTTAGTTGAAGACAGTCTGTTCTAACAGAAACACAGACATACAGCTGGTGTTAGCACCTGAAAGAAGAGCTCTCTGCCATTTAAATTGAAGGAAAAGAATCTTGTCTGTTTAATTATTATCTCTCAAAATTCTAAAAAAAAAAGTCAAGCCAAAACAGAGATCTCTGGTAATTTAAACTGAAGGAAGGGAAGTTAGACTGTGGCAATCTTTTATCCCTCAAAATCTCTAAAGTCAGATTGATTCTATTGAAAGTGTTTGCAAGTTGTTAATTGTTGAAATCCATCGCTGAAGGAAGGAAAGCATCACTTACTGCTGGAATTAGACTACGGACTGTTTTACTGTGGAAAAACCTTTTTCCCCCATCGGACGGCCGTGAGGACTTCAAGCAACATTGGACTGTAAATTTGCAAGGACTCTATTTTTTTCTATTTTAAATGTTGTTTATATCTTCATAGTGTTTAAGAATTTAGTTTTTCTAATTAAACAGTTAATTTGTTGATTTAAAAACACCTGGTTTGGTTAGCCTCATTCAGGGGTTAATAGATAGTACAATTTGGCTGGATCTTTCTTTAATTTGGAAAGTTTAAAATGATATGTTAGGCAATCTGTGGAGAGACAGGATTGAATTAACAGTGCGTTTCTCCCACCACAATCAGAATTGTATATTTTGATTGGGGGCTTTGACTGGAGCGTAACAGAGTGAAAACCGACCATCTCCACTGCTTGTACATGCGATCGATATTCTTGAATCCTTGGCCCCTGAAATATTGATCCTTGTGCTGCTCAGCTGAGGGAAGTTGTTTCTGCAGCCCCCACCCCAGAAAGAAACAGTTGTTTCTTCATCACTTCCTGCTCTATGATTCACATTCTGATATACCCACTGTCTCATTATTTACTTATTTCTGAGTGGATGTAGCTGGAACAAGTAAGGTGCCATGATAGAGTTAGTTGAATTGGTGGATCAGGTAAATGTGTCCTGTGAAGCTACCAGCTGTTTGTCAAATGTTTCTTTCTATATACGTTCAGCACCTGTGAGGGACACAGGAGACATTCCTTTTTGTAGGGTGCTCTCTGGATTGTGTGTCAGAAAATGTGATGAAGCAGTAATAGGAGGCCTTTCAAGTAATCAGAATGTCCGAAGCCTACAAAAATTCACAGTACCATAACCAACCTGAACCTGACAGCTTTCATCCAACTTTCCCATTTTCCATTCCCTCCCCAGTGTCTAAGTACCAAGGTTTAAAGAGCTTCCTCCTCATGCCTACTCAGGAATCTGATGCTTGCCGTTCCTCAAACCTTTGACACTCCTTTGCATCTGGTTGTGTGCATACTTCTCCTTTGCAAAGAAGATAACGTTTTAATCATGCTATAAACTAGTTAACACAAAGCTATAAATTATACCTCAAGCTTTTTCTCTTCCTCTCTCCCATCACTCCCTTCTCCTTCCCTCTCATCTTTGATCCCATTCATTCTCCTCTTCTATTTATCTTATTTTCTCTCACTCTCATGCATAGCTGGTTTAGCTATCCACCACCAGATCTGGTTGGATCAAATCAAGCACTATCAGGTCTCACTTCCACTGTCAAAACCACCCACTACTCTTGGATCATCCCAGAGAGCAAAGATAACCCACAACTTCTTTTCTCCACTGCCAACTGGCTCCATCACTAAGATTGAACCATTGATTAGCTGTTTCTATTGCATCCTCCCCATTCCCCTAGCCCTGAACTCATGTCTTTCTCTTGTTTCTCCCCCATTTCCTCATATGTCTTCTCTGAACTCACCTTGTCCATGGGACACCCCTCCACCCCTGCTCCCATCTCCAATTCCCGCTAAGCTGCAGATCACTCAACTTTCCTTCCGAGCCCCCATGCTAGCAGGCATTGTAAATGGCTTCTGTCAGAAACTGCTTCCTCCCATTCAAAAACCATCGTCATCACCTCCTCCCCAAAAAATTCACATTCAACTCTTCTGTTCATTCAAATTACTGTCCAATCTCTAATTTACTTTGCCATTCCAAAGTCCTTGAACGTGTAGTCACCTCTCAATCCTATGCCCAACTTTCCCACAACTCCGTGTGTGAATCTTTCCGATCGGGTTCCATCTGACCACAACATTGAAATGGCTCTTATCAAATGGCAGTAATCGAGATCTTCTGACTATATAATAAACTTCACTTCTCACTGTACTGTAATAATTGTGCTTGTCTCAATGTATTTCAGCATCAGTTGAGTAAACTATGTTTCCTCAGCAATGAAATTTAAATAAGCACCCCCGTCATATCCTTTTTTGTGAATTTCTCCCTGCCACACCTTTGCGCCTGATGTTCTTCACTGCTCATATGCACTTTTTATTTGTATTATAGCTATCTATAATAACCGCGTTAGGGAACTGGAGCTGGAGCTGGAGCTGGATGAACTTCGGATCATTCGGGAGGCGGAGGGGGTTATTGAGAGGAGTTATGGGGAGGTAGTCACACCTCAGGTAAAAGAAGTAGGTAGATGGGTTACCGTCAGGGGAAGGAGAGGGAACCAGCAGGCAGTGCAGGGATCCCCTGTGGTCGTTTCCCTCAACAACAGGTATACCGTTTTGGATACTGTTGCGGGGGACGACTTACCAGGGGTAAGCAATGGGGTACAGGTCTCTGGCACAGAGTCTGTCCCTGTTGCTCAGAAGGGAAGGGGGAAGAGGAGCAGAGCATTAGTCATTGGGGACTCCATAGTTAGGGGAACAGATAGGAGGTTCTGTGGGAACGAGAGAGACTCACGGTTGGTGTGTTGCCTCCCAGGTGCCGGGGTTCGTGATGTCTCGGATCGTGTTTTTGGGATCCTTAAGAGGGAGGGGGAGCAGCCCCAAGTCGTGGTCCACATAGGCACCAACGACATAGGTAGGAAGAGAGATGGGGATTTAAGGCAGAAATTCAGGGAGCTAGGGTGGAAGCTTAGAGCGAGAACAAACAGAGTTGTTATCTCTGGGTTGTTGCCCGTGCCACGTGCTAGCGAAGCAAGGAATAGGGAGAGAGAGGAGTTGAACACGTGGCTGCAGGGATGGTGTAGGAGGGAGGGTTTTGGTTTCCTGGATAATTGGGGCTCTTTCTGGGGTAGGTGGGACCTCTACAAACAGGATGGTCTTCACCTGAACCAGAGGGGTACCAATATCCTGGGGGGGAGATTTGCTAGTGCTCTTCGGGGGGGTTTAAACTAATTCAGCAGGGGAATGGGAACCTAAATTGTAGTTCCAGTGTAAAGGATGTTGAGAGTAGTGAGGTCAGGGATAAGGTTACAAGGACGCAAGAGGGCACTGGCAAGCAAGAACTTGGTTTAAAGTGTGTCTACTTCAACGCCAGGAGCATCCGGAATAAGGTGGGTGAGCTTGCAGCATGGGTTGGTACCTGGGATCTCGATGTTGTGGCCATTTCGGAGACATGGGTAGAGCAGGGGCAGGAATGGATGTTGCAGGTTCTGGGATTTAGATGTTTCAGTAAGAACAGAGAAGATGGTAAAAGAGGGGGTGGGTGTGGCATTGTTAATCAAGGAGAGTATTACGGTGGCAGAAAGGACGTTTGAGGACTCGTCTACTGAGGTAGTATGGGCCGAGGTTAGAAACAGGAGAGGAGAGGTCACCCTGTTGGGAGTTTTCTATAGACCTCCGAATAGTTCCAGAGATGTAGAGGAAAGGATAGCGAAGATGATTCTCGACAGGAGCGAGAGTAACAGGGTAGTTGTTATGGGGGACTTTAACTTTCCAAATATCGACTGGAAATACTATAGTTCGAGTACGTTAGATGGGTCAGTTTTTGTCCAGTGTGTGCAGGAGGGTTTTCTGACACAGTATGTAGACAGGCCAACCAGGGGCGATGCCACATTGGATTTGGTACTGGGTAATGAACACGGCCAGGTGTTGGATTTAGATGTAGGTGAGCACTTTGGTGATAGTGATCACAATTCGGTTAGGTTTACCTTAGCGATGGGCAGGGACAGGTATATACCGCAGGGCAAGAATTATAGCTGGGGGAAAGAAAATTATGATGCGATTAGGCAAGATTTAGGATGCGTAGGATGGGGAAGGAAACTGCAGGGGATGGGCACAATCGAAATGTGGAGCTTATTCAAGGAGCAGCTACTGCGTGTCCTTGATAAGTATGTACTTGTCAGGCAGGGAGGAAGTTGTCGAGCGAGGGAGTCGTGGTTTACTAAAGAAGTTGAAGCGCTTGTCAAGAGGAAGAAGAAGGCTTATGTTAGGATGAGACGTGAAGGCTCAGTTAGGGCGCTTGAGAGTTACAAGCTAGCCAGGAAGGATCTAAAGGGAGAGCTGAGAAGAGCAAGGAGAGGACACGAGAAGTCATTGGCGGATAGGATCAAGGAAAACCCTAAGGCTTTCTATAGGTATATCAGGAATAAAAGAATGATAAGAGTTAGATTAGGGCCAATCAAGGATAGTAGTGGGAAGTTGTGTGTGGAATCAGAGGAGATAGGGGAAGCGTTAAATGAATATTTTTCGTCAGTATTTACAGTAGAGAAAGAAAATGTTGTCGAGGAGAATACTGAGATTCAGACTACTAGGCTAGATGGGATTGAGGTTCACAAGGAGGAGGTGTTAGCAATTTTGGAAAGTGTGAAAATAGATAAGTCCCCTGGGCCAGATGGGATTTATCCTAGGATTCTCTGGGAAGCCAGGGAGGAGATTGCAGAGCCTTTGTCCTTGATCTTTATGTCGTCATTGTCGACAGGAATAGTGCCGGAAGACTGGAAGATAGCAAATGTTGTCCCCTTGTTCAAGAAGGGGAGTAGAGACAGCCCTGGTAATTATAGACCTGTGAGCCTTACTTCGGTTGTGGGTAAAATGTTGGAAAAGGTTATAAGAGATAGGATTTATAATCATCTTGAAAAGAATAAGTTCATTAGCGATAGTCAGCACGGTTTTGTGAAGGGTAGGTCGTGCCTCACAAACCTTATTGAGTTTTTCGAGAAGGTGACCAAACAGGTGGATGAGGGTAAAGCAGTGGATGTGGTGTATATGGATTTCAGTAAGGCGTTTGATAAGGTTCCCCATGGTAGGCTATTGCAGAAAATATGGAAGTATGGGGTTGAAGATGATTTAGAGCTTTGGATCAGAAATTGGCTAGCTGAAAGAAGACAGAGGGTGGTGGTTGATGGCAAATATTCATCCTGGAGTTTAGTTACTAGTGGTGTACCGCAAGGATCTGTTTTGGGGCCACTGCTGTTTGTCATTTTTATAAATGACCTGGAAGAGGGTGTAGAAGGGTGGGTTAGTAAATTTGCGGATGACACTAAGGTCGGTGGAGTTGTGGATAGTTCCGAAGGATGTTGTAGGGTACAGAGGGACATAGATAGGCTGCAGAGCTGGGCTGAGAGATGGCAAATGGAGTTTAATGCGGAAAAGTGTGAGGTGATTCACTTTGGAAGGAGTAACAGGAATGCAGAGTACTGGGCTAATGGGAAGATTCTTGGTAGTGTAGATGAGCAGAGAGATCTTGGTGTCCAGGTACATAAATCCCTGAAAGTTGCTACCCAGGTTAATAGGGCTGTTAAGAAGGCATAGGGTGTGTTAGCTTTTATTAGTAGGGGGATCGAGTTTCGGAGCCACAAGGTCATGCTGCAGCTGTGCAAAACTCTGGTGAGACCGCACCTGGAGTATTGCGTGCAGTTCTGGTCACCGCATTATAGGAAGGATGTGGAAGCTTTAGAAAGGGTGCAGAGGAGATTTACTAGGATGTTGCCTGGTATGGAGGGAAGGTCTTACAAGGAAAGGCTGAGGGACTTGAGGTTGTTTTCGTTGGAGAGAAGGAGGAGGAGAGGTGACTTAATAGAGACATATAAGATAATCAGAGGGTTAGATAGGGTGGATAGTGAGAGTCTTTTTCCTCGGATGGTGATGGCAAACACGAGGGGACATAGCTTTAAGTTGAGGGGTGATAGATATAGGACAGATGTTAGAGGTAGTTTCTTTACTCAGAGAGTAGTAGGGGCGTGGAACGCCCTGCCTGCAACAGTAGTAGACTCGCCAACTTTAAGGGCATTTAAGTGGTCATTGGATAGACATATGGATGAAAATGGAATAGTGTAGGTCAGATGGTTTCACAGGTGAGCAACATCGAGGGCCGAAGGGCCTGTACTGCGCTGTAATGTTCTAATTCTAATTCCTGTCCCAGCCACCAACCTACCTGTTTTCATGTACATATGATCACAAGTGTGGGCTTATGTTCAAATTATGCTCATGTTTTAACCTACAGTATTCCTGCTGTGGTTTCAACATAAAGGAACAATCCATAGTGAGCATTAGCATTTATTCTGACAGGATCCTAGGGTGAAAGTTAATTAGCTTGTGTCATAGCACAGACAGAAGAAATAGATTAGTTGAATGTTGTGATGACTTTACCCACCATACATGACTTCACACTTCGGAAATAAAACCAAGGGAGTCTCATATTTTAGAAGAAATGTCTTTCACTGCAAGTTTATTATCAACAGCAGGATCAAAATGACAGTTTTAATGTTATTCTGTTCTTTCCTTCTATTCTGACATTTAATGGTGCTTAATAAATTCAATCTTGGCAGTGAGGGAGAAGCTATCTGAAAGAAAGATTTATTAGTTTAGCAGCTTCTGCTCTGATTTGAAGTAGAGGGTTTCGAATCAAGTTTTTATGTTACCCTGGTGAGATCCCCATGGCTTTCAGTAGCAAGTTAGTCAATAAATGGCAAAGTGCATGTTACTAAATTCCAGTAAGCTTCAATCGACTTCAATGGATGTATGACTAATTACCATTTTAACTCTTTTTTTTAAGGAAACCTGAAGATATTATTCCTGTCTGAGTACGGCTAAACATTTTTACTGTTAAATAGTCAAATCTTTAATTTTAAAGTTTTTAATTTTCTGGCTAACTTTTATTCTGACAAATCTATTTTCTTTCAAATTAAGCTATTCAATTTAAAGCTACATAAAATTAACATTTGACAACTCGAGCAAAAAGGATAGAAATGAATCTGTTTTTACTGATGCATATGGTCTGTTTTTACAAGTCCTTTCAAGGCCCAGAGGCAGCATAGCTATTCACATAATAACCTGAGTTGATAGTAAATTGATGATGCACATTGAAATGTAATGAGTTCTAAGTTAACTCTGTTCCTATAAAGCACTATACTTCCCTGTTGGTGACCTATGAATGAGATAGTGGGTTAAAAGAATTTCCCGAGTTTAATGTTTTTTTACGGCACATCCAGCTTTTTTTCCAATGGTGGTGCTGTGAGTATGTTACATGGCGGACAGGGCCACCTAAAGAAAAAAGTTTTAGCTATGATGAGAAATGCAGTGGATGTGGTGTTTGTGGTTATTCAGAAAGTCTTTGTCAAGGTATTTTATTCAGAAACTATTGAAGACAATTAAACGCTATGGAATTAGGGGAAGGGAGCGAAGAGCAAATTGGATTAAAAATGGTTCAGAAGGGAGGAAACAGTAGAATTTAAGGGCAGTTGCTTTTAATAGTTGCAAGTGGGCAGTGGTGTCCCTCACAGTTCTGATCTGGGGTTGCTTCTGTTCACTGTATATATAAATTTGGATTTAGGGCGATAGGGAGTGGTGTTCAAATGTATAGATGATATTGAAATAGGACTGATAATAATTCTGAGGGCCAGAGGGAGATGCAAAGGGATAGTGATAAGATGGTGAACGAGGCAAAAAAGTGGCAGTGGAATTTAATATCAGTCAGTGTTTAGTGGTACATTGTAGTTGTGATCAATGTAATTATTATACTTTGAATGGGGGAAAACTGGATGACGTGGATAAGCAAAGAGATTTGGGTTTCATGTTCATAAGATATTAAAAACAGGATCTTGAGTGAATAAGGTCATAAAAATACCTCATGGAATACTGGATCTTCTGGCAAGAAATGTAGAACATAAAAATCAAGATCTACTGGTGAATCTTTGTAAAATCTTAGGAAGATTACAATGGTCACCACATTACAGGAAGGACATAAAATGCTCTGGAGAGAGTACAGCGGAGATTTACAAGAATGTTGCCAGGGCTTGAAAGTTGCAGTTATGAGAAAATATTGGATAGGCTAGGGTTGTTTTCCTTAAAACAGAAGAGGCTCAGGGGTGACTTAATTGAGGTGTACAAAGTTATGAGGGGCCTAGATAGAGTAGTCAGGAAGGACCCCTGGCGGAGAGGTCAATTACTGGGGGCACATTTAAGGTGATTGGCAGAAGGATTAGAGGGGACATGAGGAAAAACTTTTTCACCCAGCGGGTGGTGTGTGTCTGGAATTCACTGCCAGGAATGGTGGTGGAGACAGAAACCCTCAATTCTTTTAAAAGGTGCCTGGACAAGCACCTGAAGTGTTGTAACCTGCAAGGCAATGGACGAAGTGCTGGAAGGTGGGATTGGGCGGCTAGTTTTTTCGGCGGGCATGGACACGAGGGGCTGAATGACCTCCTTCTGTGGTGTTTGTGGTTCTATGGAGTACTATGTAATAAAAGCAAAATACTGCAGATGCTGGAAACATGAAATTCTGATGAAAGATCACAGACCTAAAACGTTAACTCTGCTTCTCTCTCTACAGATGCTGCCTAACCTGCTGAGTATTCCCTGCACTTTCTGTTTTTATTGGAGTACTATGTAGTTTTGGGCTCCACCGGTGCCCAAAAGGAATGTTGTTAAGGCAATAGAGAGAGTACAGCCAAGTTCACTAAGATACTGCCTGCTATGAGGAAATGGAAATACACAGAAAGACTTGATTTAATAAATTTTAAAATTATGAAGGGGTGGGACATAGTAAATAGAACCAGACTGTTTTCAGTCACTAAGGGGTCTGGAACAAGTGATTTTGAATGTAAATTTATAAGTTAGAGATTTAAAACAGAGAGTAGGAGGCAACTGTTTTGCAGATTAGGATTGTGAGGCCATGGAAGGCATAAACAGTAATTTGGCTTACACATAAATGGAGCAGTAAACTCTGGATGCTAGAAAGATAGAAAGAAGTTGCGCAAAAGAAGTTGCAGAAAATTGTAGGACCACACAAGATTGTGCAGCACCCTACTCGTAAGGTATGAAGCACCCAATGCATACAGGGCAGGTAAAAGATTTTAAAAAACTACACATACACAAGTACTGAAAATTCAGGAAATGAAGCAGAAGAGAATGGTGAAAGAAAAGTTGGAACTCAAGGCAGAATGCAGAAGTTCAACAAAACAGCAAATGTGAAGTATTTAGATGAACACTTGAAATGCCACAGCATATGAGGCTTCGGGTCAAGTGCTGGAAAATGGGATTAGAATAGATAGGCTTGATGGCAGGCGCGGACACGGTGGGCCAAAGGGTCTGTTTCTGTGCTGTATAACTCTATGACTCTATGACTACGTCCCCCATCCCCACTCGGAACATAGCTCCCTCCCATGCTCACAACTCAGACATAAATCTCACCAAAACCACCCCCCAAGATTAGGCATATATAAGAACATGACAACCTAAAGGGAAAATCAAGCAGCATCAAACCACATCACCCTCTGCTCACACACTGAAGCAAAAATTCATCAAGATAACCCCCGTCCTGGAGACAGAAATCTAAGAATGGCAACACCCCCATGGCTCTCTGCAGTGAGACCATCTGTTCAAAGAAAATTAATTCCTTTTATTCAGAGATTGTTCATACAGAAGATGAGATAGGAAAATAAAGGTAGAATTATATAGTCCTTTTCAAGTCCCACAAAATAAACAATGACATAGTTAACCAGATAATCTATTTTAGTGGGCTTAGTTGAGGGGCAAATAGTGACCAGGACACCGCCCCTGCTTCATTTAGTGTCATATCAACTTGAAAAGGCAGAGCTATCACTATTTTACCTGAGAGGTAGCACTTCTGACAATGCAGCACATCTTCAGTAATGCATTGAAGCATCAGTTTAAACTATATGCTTATTTTTTGTGTGGGTCTTTGGCTAATACAAAGGCAGAAATGCTGTCATTGAGCCAAAGCTGACACTAATCCTAGGGTAGCCTTTTTCTGGTTTACTAAATGGGTAAATCCGTAAAATAACTTCAAGTCCTGTCTCTTTGACCATAAATTCAATCCCCTAGTTCTCCTATTATTGCTTTGTGTCCGTTTTTCATCTATGAAGTTCCTTGGTATATAATACAATGTTTATGTGCTGTGCAATTACAAATTGTTGTCAATTCACTAATGAAACGCTCAATTTACAAAATTTATCTTAGTGGCAAGTCACTTGAGAAACGTAGAACTTAATTCCCCGTATGGATTGTGAACATTAAAAAACTTTGTAGAATGCAGTATTCATGACTAAATTGTGAATGTTGGTGATACAAATGACATTTCCATACTCCCACTAGCATAGGAACCATACAGTAATTGATCATTGAAGTATTTACTTACTCTATTAATTTTTAGTCTCATTCTTGCTCAGATATTCATCTAACTCACATTTTAAGGAATGAATCAATGTAATATTAACTGAGTGCAAATTCTCCCAGTCGCAGGTAGAATTAATCAAGATAAAAGGCCATTTCTTCCAACTTAGTTAAGCCATTCAAAAAAGCCTAAGGTCCTCCTGTCACAGCATCTAATTGTCTCAAGTTTCTTCAATGTTTTTGGCTCCAAGCAGTGACAATCCTTTACTATGCTGAAAGGAAAATGCAGATATTGGAGGCAGGATTACAGGTAGGCTGGCCCAGAAATACCCACCATTGGCTGGCATGCTGATTCCCTGGCATGGTCCAGACACCTGGCTATTTCCAGGAGGCCAGGTTGAGTCCAGAACAGCTAACTGCCTGCAATCAGTGAGTAGGCCCCTCTCCCGCAGCAACTGGAAGTTTCCAATCAGTACGTAGGCCTCCTGCAGTGGCCAAAAGACGGCCAGCGAAATGACCTGGTTTGGGGGTGAGGGGGCGGTAAAACCAATGCTCCAGATTGTCTCTATGTTAAGGCACCCTCTCTCTATCTGACCAACATTGGCAGGCTGCAACACTTTCACTGCTCGAGGGCCTCCTATTGGCCCTCCAGCATCAGGGAGCCTGCCCACCGTCCGTAATTGGATGGTGAGCATGTCCTCTGGCCATTACTTAGCCAATCCTACAAAAATCGTGTTGGCTGACTATTTCCAACACGTTGGGACAGTTGATCCTGTTGTCGGAGTCCTGACCCCAAAAAGAAAATCCAGTTCCTTGTTTCTCCACTGTTTATTGTGTTGTGTTGATGTATTGTACATTCAACAGGAATGTCTGACTCACCATGAATTGTAAAATATCTTTTCTTTGGCAAAATTCCCTTGTAATAAAACAGGTTCACAAATTAACCTGTTAATAAAGGTCATGTTCTGTAAAGTGGGATAATACTTGCTTGAAGGACGTATTGTATAATTGCTTCTGTTTACAGATACTCATTTTAGGACATCAATTAAAGTGCCACTTATTCTACTTGTTCCTAATTTTCATATCAATAGTTATACCAATTAGTATAGATGAACTGTGGTTGTGGGTGGAGGGGGAGAAAATAATTGCAGTAGAAATTTCAGTTCAGTTTATAGGTGAAAAAGCTCTTCAGATTTAAATGCTCCCAGCATCCATTGTTTGCAGCTGATAAAATAACTGGAAAGCCGACACGAGTGAAAACCTCCCACATGAGCATACTATTTCCATATTTACTTTTGTCTCCTCTGTACCTGATAAGGGAATTGCAGATTTTCCCACGGATGCAAGTTATACCTTTTCATCCATTGAGTGCAGGTGTTTTGAAAGCGTAAATGAAGGTTTGTTATTTTTAAATTTTGTAAAATATCTGTAAAGTTTGCATGAATCTTTGTGTGGTAGTGATCCCATACAACAGAGACACGTATATATTTTTTCTTTTTTTGGGCCTGTATTCTGGGCTTTTTATTCTGGAAGTATTCCATTGCAAATTAAATTAAGCTGTCAGAACTGCGACTACTAGGATGGTAGAAAGAAAACCAGATGGACCTTGGTCTTTTTTCAGCTAATTCCTATGTTCCTTTGTCCCTATGTTCCCCATTTATATTCTCTTTAGCCAACAGAAGATAGTCCAATTCACACATCTCCATGGAGTTAATATGCTTCTCAGACATCCTATCAGAAGGCAAGTTTGAGTGTTCTGAGAAGTAATTTCTTACTTGTTACAGCTCAGCATGTTGGGTAGTACTGCACTCTTGCTCTAAGAGTCATGGGTTCAAGTCCCAGACAGTGAAGGATAGAACACTGGAGCCTAGTCTTTATACCCTTATAAGCTTTTATTTACAGTGTGACAGAAACCACACCGGCCAAATGGAAACATATTAATTCTGTCATATGGAACGCAGCTTGAACCCTTTTTACTGGACATTGAACATAACTTGTTTAAAAGGACCACAGAGCTGAACAGCTAAAACATGTTGCTCATTTGCATTCCAAGAGACAGTTGCATCGGGAGACAATGGGAGTGCTCACTGATTCCATTAGTGAGATGAGTTTTGCCAATAGTTGTGATCAAAAGACATTGAGAGCCACTGACTTCATAAGAGACAAACCTCTACCCCCTCACTGAGTTTGACTGGAGAACTTTTGAAATCAACAATCCTCACAGACAATGCTATTTCAAACAAAAACCTGGTCACATGACTAATCAGCTAGCCAACCTGAGGACTTTTTGAATTGTTCTACACAGAAAGGGCAGACTGCAGTTTGAAGACAAAAGAGAAGGAAGCTATCTCCCTGTCTTTCTCTCTCTCTCAAGCAACATCCCAGGGACCCAAGGAAGCAGCTTAAGCCTCATGACAGAGGGCCTCTTTAGCTCCCTGGTACCAGTGAAACAAGTTTGAAAGTGTGCGCTGGACCCCAGCGAGAACAGCAGTGACTTAACTCCAATCAAGGACTTTACATCCAAACTAAAGACAGTAACTGAATTCCATCTACTACTCCAAACACTCCCCCTTTAACTCTTTCTCCTCTTCTATCTATTTGTGTGTGTGTTTATCTCGTATGCATGCTCGTGGGGTTGCATCGTGTATTTTTGGTAATTTTAACTGAGAGTGATAAGTTTAATAAACTTACACCTTTTTTGTTTAAACTTAAGAAAACCTGTCTGGTTGGTTCATTTACAATTACAATTAGAGAACGGTGAGCAAGGACTCACTGAGGTGAAGCTAAAAACACTGTGGTTTAAAAGTTAAACCCTGTTATGGCCAAACCAGGAAAGGGGCCAGAGGGGAGCCTGAGGCCCCTTCCTCACCCGGTCGTAACAATAGAGACACAAATTGCATATCTCCACCTTCAACCGACAACCGCTCTTTCAGTCGGCTCCTATATATACGAGTACAGGTGTGTCCCCAATTAATATCCACCACCTGAATACAATTAACACCCAATTGAGATATACAATTAACAATTAATGCTTGAATGCAGTACCAAAGGTCACGGACCTTAAACGTTAAAACTGTTTCTCTCTCCATAGATGCTGCCAGACTTGCTGTGTACTTCCAGCACTTTCTGTTTTTATTAACACCAAAGGAAAACATGGTCATTCATTTCACTTGATGTATGTGGGACCTAACTGTACATAACTGGCTGCTGTGTTTCTTGGTATAACAGTGACTGCACTTGTATTGCTTGTGCTTTGAGATTCCTTAGGATGTGATAAGGTGCTATATGAATGCCTTTTTCCTACTTCCCACAGATAACTCTGACATGATTTATTGTTTTTATTCAATGTTGCTGTAACCACCTGAGGAATAAAATGTGAAAAAAATTATAAGTCTTCTGGTTCATGCACTCTGTCAACATCAAACATTCCCTGGTTAGGAAAGGATGGGGGAGGTGGAGAGTTGGCGTTATGGATTAGCTCAGGTAAAGCTCTTGCTGTACAGTCACAACATTGATTCTTTCAACACTCACTGTATAAATGTATCATACTAGGATGCATGTAACTAGGGTATGTAAATGAGAGGGTTAACCCTGACTTCAGAAGAGCTCATTCCCTGCTTCAAAACTGTGAAGTTATCTATTTGCTACTCCACTCCAGGCAGAGACAGATTTTTGGCCTCTCTGAGTGAGCTTACCTAATTAGACCTGAATTATGGTCTGCTTTATATTGCGGACTTTTGTCCACTGGGAGCTGAATTGAAACTGCCCAGACTGATTTAAATTTAACTGATCAGATGTCAGAGCATGAAGACTTAACCCAGTCCATGTGAACTGGATTCACATCCAAGTCTATGAAGCTATAGAATGATATTCTAATGTGCAGTTGCACTTTGTCCATCAAGACTTATTTATTTGAGATTCTTTACATCTGTTATTGAAGGCAAGCTTCACCCATCACTAGTCTCAGAAGTACATTTGAATGGGGATAGATCATTAGGTGAAGGGTGGATTGTGATTTAAACCATAATACTATCAAAACACCCACACAAAAAAATTATGATTTTGACCATCTGTTGACGATGATTGTCATCAGTTTCTTTATTGTGTTTGTGCCCTTCTTACACTTCTAGATCCGGTGGAGCAAAAATACATTAATCAGTGCCACCACATTTAAGCAAGCCCATTACAATGTTGACTCATAGAGATATCATGTGAAAGTGCCTTTTTTTTTTGCACACTGGTGATTTGCAGGCAATC
Source organism: Heterodontus francisci (assembly GCF_036365525.1). Taxonomy (NCBI): domain Eukaryota; kingdom Metazoa; phylum Chordata; class Chondrichthyes; order Heterodontiformes; family Heterodontidae; genus Heterodontus; species Heterodontus francisci. Next base: position 43,037,242 of record NC_090376.1, on the reverse strand, counting down.
AGAGCAACTCATTTCATTCTGATATAAACGCCTTAAATAAACTATAGGAATAGGGTGGAGAGAAGAGGCCCATGGCCTAGTGAGTAGATAACGGGATCAGTGCAAATTGTGACATCACAATGTTCATTAACTCTTGAGCCGTTTTCTGCTCCATCTGTTACACTAAAATTGAACTTCATTGCTGTGTATTTTCTGCATAAAAATCCTAGTACAATGCAAAGCTAATTATGGAAATCTGAAAGTTGGTGATTTAAACCATAATAGCATTATGAATTAATAATTATACTAAACAGACAGTGAGGGTTGCTGTTTGACAGTTCAGGGACATGATAGCTTGTGCCTAATACTGTTCTCATTCAATATCCAGGGCTAAAACTTTGATAGGACCCAATAACGGGCACGAGGATTGCAATGTGTGATTAACCAGTGCCTGTTAAAGGTACTGCAGGCAGTGGGCAAACCTTGTGCTGCCCTCTCATTTCCATGATTGTGGCATGCTGCCCAGGGCTAAATGCGCTGTTGGGTGGCTGCACGCTCAGCAGGATGCTCATGTTCACTGTCCAGGAGCATGGAGGGGTTCGGCTCCAACTAGGCATAGGGCTTTGCACAGAGTCCATTCTTTCCAGCATGGAGGTGGTGGCGAACTCTGTGAGATCATTTGTGAGCCCAGCTGTGATGCAACATCCAACAGCAAATATCTCAGCTTCCATTACAACTCTGGCAGAAGCTGCGCAACGTCTGATGCTCCAAGCTCCTGAGATCTCTACTTGTTGCCATGCAAGCCCAGCTGGGAGCCCTGCAGTCTCAGACTGCTGCCAGGCTCCCACAGCAGTCCATCTGAAGTGATTTATGACTTGAACCCGTTATAGGGACTAAACCAAATCAGGAGTACGTCCCTATGAATCTCCTTTAATCAAGTTCAAACCAGACAAATTCTCAGACACTTATTTGGGTCCAAAGAATTGTACTAGCTTTCCCTCAAAGAAAGAAAACCAACAGAGAATATTACCATCTTTCAGAGAAACTATTTTTAATATTATGGCTAAGTCATAAATATCCCAGATATCAAAAGGGTCTGGGAAACTCTCTTCAATATGTATCTCTCCACTTAAAGAGACATAGAAAGGGGGTTCCTGCAGTTGTGTACAGAATGCTACATGAGACGATTTATTAACTTCTATAGATTTATTAAAGAATTTAACATGCAATAAACTTCTTAAGTGGATAAGTATATCACAGTATCAAATATCACTGAGAAATGTAACACATATTCTTATTTCTAACATGGAATCGAAAAGTTTAACCTTGCTAATGTTCCAGCAAAATTATCTTAGAATATCCAGAATATCCATCAAAATTTAAAGTAAACTTTTTACCTTAAATGCCCCTTAGTTGAGAAGCATTGTTTGAGGATTTAATGCCTCTAAGTGTTTGCTTCAGAACCTTTCATGTGTATACTATTTCTAAGGTGTGTGTGTTTTTATTGTTTTCAAACTCCATATTTGGTAGTATCATGAACTAACTTTCCATTTAATGTTTTACTGGAAACCCCCTGTTTTCTTTTGAAGTTGTGAGCATTTATCTGGTCAAAATGTTTATAATTGTGTTTACTTGACCTCTTGTTCCTGTAAATCCATTTTCATTTATTGTTAATTGCCCTTTCCATGGTACCCCACAACAACCTCCGGAGCCAACCTGTCTGCACAAGCCAATTAAATATGTTGCTACCTCTTACTGATGTCACACAGGATATTTCAATGTGTGTGTTTATCTTCCAATTCCCTGGCAACAGAAATTCTATTCTAACTGGGACCTTGAATCTTTCTAACTTCTTAAACGGGAATGTCAGTGAGTTCGAAAAACTGACCATTTATTCAATCTTTAAAGACTTAGTAGTTGGCAGGAAAAAAGACAGAGGCGCAAGGGGAGAGCCAACTGTGCAACAGCCCCAACAAACAAATTTCTCTGCAGCACCTGTGGAAGAGCCTGTCACTCCAGAATTGGCCTTTATAGCCACTCCAGGCACTGCTTCACAAACCACTGACCACCTCCAGGCGCGTATCCATTGTCTCTCGAGATAAGGAGGCCCAAAAGAAAGAAAGAAAGAAGAAAAATTCTAAAAGGTATATTATAGCCTATTATACCTATATTCCATCACACACTGCTCCAGCAGATTACTAGGATTGCTGAGGTGCCAATGCAAGACAGACACTAGGGGAATGCACAAGGGTTACAAGGGTAGGCAGTGGTGTAGTGGTATTATCACTGGACTAGTAACCCAGAGACCCAGGGTATTCCTCTGGGGACATGGGTTCGAATGCCACCACAGCAGAAGGTGGAATTTGAATTTAATTAATAAATCTGGAATTAAAAACTAGTCTAATGATGGCCATGAAACCATTGTCGATTGTTGTAAAAACCCATCTGGTTCAGTAATGTCCTTTAGGGAAGGAAATCTGCTGTCCTTACCTGGTCTGGCCTACATGTGACTCCAGGCCCACAGCAATGTGGTTAACTCTTACATGCCCTCTGAAATGGCCTAGCAAGCCACTCAGTTGTATCTAACCGCTACAAAGTCTATAAAAAGGAATGAAACCGGACGGACCACCCAGCATCGACCTAGGCACCGGAAACGACAATGGAAAACCAGCCCTGTCGACCCTGCAAAGTCCTCCTTACTAACGTCTGGGGGCTTGTGCCAAAGTTGGGAGAGCTGTCCCACAGACTAGTCAAGCAACAGCCTGACAGAGTCAATCTCACAGAATCATACCTGACAGACAATGTCCCAGACACTGCCATCACCATCCCTGGGTACGTCCTGTCCCACCGGCAGAACAGACCCAGCAGAGGTGGTGGCACAGTGGTATACAGTAGGGAGGGAGTTGCCCTGGGAGTCCTCAATATCAACTCCGGACCCCATGAAGTCTCATGGCATCAGGTCAAACATGGGCAAGGTAAACTCCTACTGATTACCACCTACCGCTCTCCCTCAGCTGATGACTCAGTACTCCTCCACGTTGAACACCACTTGGAGGAAGCTCTGAGGGTGGCAAGGGCACAAAATGTACTCTGGGCAGGGGACTTCAATGTCCATCACCAAGAGTGGCTCGGTAGCACCACTACTGACCGAGCTGGCCGAGTCCTTAAGGACATGGCTGCTAGACTGGATCTGCAGCAGGTGGTGGGGGAACCAACACGAGGGAAGAACATACTCGACCTCGTCCTCACCAATCTGCCTGCTGCAGATTCATCTGTCCATGACAGTATTGGTAGGAGTGAACACTGCACAGTCCTCGTGGAGACGAAGTCCCGCCTTCACATTGAGGATACCGTCCATCGTGTTGTGTGGCACTATCACCGTGCTGAATGGGATAGATTTCGAACAGATCTAGCAATGCAAAACTGGGCATCCATGAGGCGCAGTGGGCCATCAGCAGCAGCAGAATTGTACTCAACCACAATCTGTAACCTCATGGCCCGGCATATCCCCCACTCTACCATTACCATCAAGCCAGGAGACCAACCCTGGTTCAATGAAGAGTGTAGGAGGGCTTGCCAGGAACAGCACAGGCATACCTCAAAATGAGGTGTCAACCTAGTGAAGCAACAACCCAGGACTACTTGCATGCCAAACTGCTTAAGCAGCATGTGATAGACAGAGCTAAGCGATCCCATAACGAACGGATCAGATCTAAGCTCTGCAGTCCTGCCACATCCAGCCGAGAATGGTGGTGGACAATTAAACAACTAACTGGAGGAGATGGCTCCACAAATATTCCCATCCTCAATGATGGGGGAGCCCAGCACATCAGTGCGAAAGATAAGGCAGAAGCATTTGCAACAATCTTCAGACAGAAGTGCCGAGTTGATGATCCAACTCAGCCTCCTCCTGAAGTCCCCAGCATCACAGATGCCAGACTTCAGCCAAATCAATTCACTCCACGTGAAATGAAATGACTGAAGGCACTGGATAGTGCAAAAGCTACGGGCTCTGACAATATTCCGGCAATAGTACTGAAGACCTGTGCTCCAGTACTTGCTGCGCCCCTCGCCAAGCTGTTCCAGTACAGCTACAACACTGGCATCTACCCTGCAATGTGGAAAATTGCCCAGGTATGTCCTGTACACAAAAAGCAGGACAAATCCAACCGGGCCAACTACCGCCCCATTAGCCTACTCTCAATCATCAGTAAAGTGATGGAAGGTGTCATCAATAGTGCCATCAAGTGGCACTTGCTTAGCAACAACCTGCTCAGTGACGCTCAGTTTGGGTTCCACCAGGGCCACTCAGCTCCTGACCTCATTACAGCCTTGGTTCAAACATGGACAAAAGAGATGAACTCAAGAGGTGAGGTGAGAGTGACTGCCCTTGACATCAAGGCAGCATTTGACCGAGTATGGCATCAAGGAGCCCTCTCAAAACTGAGGTCAATGGGAATCAGGGGGAAAACCCTCCACTGGCTAGAGTCATACCTAGCACAAAGGAAGATGGTTGTGGTTGTTGGAGGTCAATCATCTGAGCTCCAGGACATCACTGCAGGAGTTCCTCAGGGTAGTGTCCTAGGCCCAACCATCTTCAGCTGCTTCATCAATGACCTTCCTTCAATCATAAGGTCAGAAGTGGGGATGTTCACTGATGATTGCACAATGTTCAGCACCATTCATGACTCCTCAGATACTGAAGCAGTCCATGTAGAAATGCAGCAAGACCTGGGCAATATCCAGGCTTGGGCTGATAAGTGGCAAGTAACATTCGCGCCACACAAGTGCCAGGCAATGACCATCTCCAACAAGAGAGAATCTAACCATCTCCTCTTGACATTCAACGGCATTACCATCGCTGAATCCCTCACTATCAAATTCCTAGGGGCTACCATTGACCAGAAACTGGAGTAGCCATATAAATACTGTGGCTACAAGAGCAGGTCAGAGGCTAGGAATCCTGCGGCGAGTAACTCACCTCCTGACTCCCCAAAGCCCGTCCACCATCTACAAGGCACAAGTCAGGAGTGTGATGGAATACTCTCCACTTGCCTGGATGGGTGCAGCTCCAACAACACTCAAGAAGCTCGACACCATTCAGGACAAAGCAGCCCGCTTGATTGGCACCCCATCTACAAACATACATTCACTCCCTCCAGCACCGACGCACAGTAGCAGCAGTGTGTACCATCTACAAGATGCACTGCAGCAATACACCAAGGCTCCTTAGACAGCACCTTCCAAACCCACGACCTCTACCAACTAGAAGGATAAGGGCAGCAAATACATGGGAACACCACCACCTGCAAGTTCCCCTGCAAGTCACACACCGGCCTGACTTGGAACTATATCGCCGTTCCTTCACTGTCGCTGGGTCAAAATCCTGGAACTCCCTTCCTAACAGCACTGTGGGTATACCTACACCACATGGACTGCAGCGGTTCAAGAAGGCATCTCACCACCACCTTCTCAAGGGCAATTAGGGATGGGCAATAAATGCTGGCCTAGCCAGTGACACCCACATCCCATGAATGAATAAAAAAAAAGTTGAGTATTGTGTTGTTGGATAAATTTGGTATGGAGCGGTGGCTTTCTAGTGTCTTTATTTGAGGATTGTGGTCAAGAGGATGCTGTGATGCCCGGTAACAGGGATGGTAAGGTGAGGAAGTGTTGAGCAACAGGGATCTGTAGATTTATTCAGGGGAATCCAAGTCTAATGAGGCACTCATGGACAGCCTGGCTGGACCGCTGATGTGGCGGCTACCTCCTCCCTTCCTCCTCCTCTTCCTCCTTGTCCTTCTCTTCCTGAGTCGGTTGGCAAAGCCCTGTGGCAAGGGCTGTGCTCTCATAAATTACCAGGTTGTGGAGGATGAATCGGGAGGCTCACTCCTGTGAGTATTGGAGGGCTCCCCCATGACCTGTCCAGGCAACAGATCCATTACTGCAGGACGCTGATGATTTTCTCCATGACGTTCCTGTTTGCAACATGGCTCTTATTATAGGAGCACTGGCCAAGTGTTGTGGGGTTGTGTAGGGGAGTCATTAGCCACTTGTACAGGGGGCAGTCCTTGTCGTCGAGTAGCCACCCTCTGGTTCAATGTGATGGTTTGAAGATGGCTGGAATGGCAGACTGGCATATGATGAAAGCATCATGACTGCTTCCAGGATAGAGGAAATTCATCAACATGATGGTCTGAGCGTTGTTGAGTTGGTGGTATCTCTTGAATTTTTGGTACATCTCCCCACTGTTTTGCAGCACCTGCATGGCCATGTGTGTAGTGCATAGTCAAAAGCACCTCTCCTGCAAGTTGAATGGTTATACATTTAAATATTGCTGTTGGTGGGGGGTGTGCAGCTGAACACATGTTCTGTGGGTATTTAAGAGAGGACATTAACAGGAGTGGTTACCAGGACTAACCACAATTTGCCCACACTGTATACTTCTGACAGATGTTTTTATTTTATTTATTTATTTAGAGATACAGCACTGAAACAGGCCCTTCGGCCCACCGAGTCTGTGCCGACCAACAACCACCCATTTATACTAATCCTACATTAATCCCATATTCCCTCCCACATCCCCACCATTCTCCTACCACCTACCTACACTAGGGGCAATTTACAACGGCCAATTTACCCATCAACCTGCAAATCTTTGGCTGTGGGAGGAAACTGGAGCACCCGGTGGAAACCCACGCGGTCACAGGGAGAACTTGCAAACACCGCACAGACAGTACGCAGAACTGAACCCAGGTCATTGGAGCTGTGAGGCTGTGGTGCTAACCACTGCGCTACAGTGTTGCACGATCACTTCAAGAGTGTTGTTCCTTTAAGAACTCAGCATGCTAATGACCTAAGTACCAGGATGTAGTCATGTGACTAGAGACCATAGTCACGCTGCAACTGTAACACCCTAGACAAGGATTCTGTATATAGTTTGCTGTGTATGATATATAATAATTTAGCGGTTAATAAATGTGTTAGAGATCTTCAAGGCACTGGAATCCACGTACTGTGTTGCTTAAGATAACACAAAGAACATGGTAGGATGCACTTAACACCCGCGCTAATACCCTTTGCACCCTGGCAATCAGCGTGAGCCATGCCTGAAGTTGTCAGGAGCAGATCCCCTGCTTGTTTTTCCTCAACCAGCTCCTGTAGCATTTGAATGATCAGAACTATGGAACCCAATTTTGTTTCCCCAGTTTCCAGCCATTCTGTCCACCTTAATATATCGACCTTGAGAAACTTAAGATCACATATCACAGCATCCAACCTGATCCGTGTTCATGAAACACTCCGTAGCTTCATTCCAGTCTATCCCAAAACTGATAGAGAGCTGGACATTATGGAGCTCTATATCCATTCTGAATACTCAGATTCTTCTGACTTCAACCTTTTGTCATCCGTCTTCACTTCCGATAATGATTGATAGTAGGACCTTCACTTGCACCCACTCTCCAAAACTCTCTCCTTAAACTTCTCTATCTCTCCACTTTTAAAATTTTTAATTCAGCATTCCTTTGGACTCCCAGATTCTTATTCTTGGCTTGAGATAATTTAAAATTTTTGCTGTTTTTCTTAACATTGTCATTTTAATTGTGTTGATTAATTTGAATTACTGAATATTTTGTGCAAAAACACCTTCAAGTTATCAGGATTAGCTTCTTCTCTTCTGTGCTTAGTGTCTTCTGTTGCTTTTATATTCAGCAGTTTATGCTGCGAGTTGTTTCTTATTATGTGGCGAGGTCATTAGCTTGACCAAGGGAATCAGCTAGATGTAATGGCAGAGTGTTGATCGCCACTCTCCATCAAACAGAAGAACCCTCCTAGATATGAACCCAGTACTCAAAGACCAAAATTTTTACCTCTACTTGGCAGGGCTTTCTGAGTTATCTGTATATTAACTGGGTGTTTAATTGTATTCAGGCGCTAGCATTAATTGGGGACTCATCTGTGCTCATATATATGGAGCAGGCTGAAACAGTTATTGTTGGGTTGGAGGAGTTGCATAATATGTAATGGTGTCTCTGTAAATAGAAGCTTGTAAGTTTACAAAGACTTGGTTTCAGTATTCTATCCTTCATTGCCTGGCTATCTGAGTTATCATAGTCCTGGGTGGGGCTTGAAACCATTATTTCCTGACTTAGAGGTGGGGAAGTATCACTGAACCAAGACTCACTCCACTATTAGGTGTAGTGTGTATATAAATATGTTGTTTATAATAATTGACTACAAAATTCTTTACCCTTGACCCACCTATAAAGAAATCCATTTAAAATTGTAATCACTCTTTACAAGAAGAACTTCCTGAAATTAATTCAAAATTTGTCTTTTTATCTGTGTCCTTTGTCCTACTTTCACTTTGAAGTGATGCTCCATGTTACCTTTTATACATTATTCAATACACTTTTCAAACAAATATTTTTTGTGACGTAGGTAAGGTGGTATTTATTTCCCATCCCTTGTTGTCCCAAGAATATTAGTCAACCGTATGGTGTGGGTCTGAACTCACACATATAGATCAGAAGGATATTAGTTAGGTTTTGTGACAATCTGGATGCTCGTCCAGAAATGATCAGCTTTTAATTATCAGTGCTGTACTGTATAAGGTACCCCTTCAGTTGCCATATTTCAAGCTGAATAGCAATGTTTATATCCAAGGATGTTATGGGAAGCAAGGGATGAAATTGCAGAGCCGCTGGCAATGATCTTTTCATCTTCTCTGCTGACGGGGGTGGTACCAGGTGATTGGAGGGTGGCAAATGTTGTGCCCCTGTTCAAGAAAGGGAATAGGAACAACCCTGGGAATTACAGGCCAGTTAGTCTTACTTCGGTGGTAGGCAAGTTGATGGAAAAGGTGCTGAGGGATAGGATTTCTGAGCATCTGGAAAGACACTGCTTGATTCGGGACAGTCAGCACGGTTTTGTGAGGGGTAGGTCTTGCCTCACAAGCCTGATTGAATTCTTTGAGCAGGTGACCAAGCAAGTGGATGAGGGTAAACCAGTGGATGTGGTGTACATGGATTTTAGTAAGGCATTTGATAAGGTCCCCCATGGTAGACTTATGGAGAAAGTCAGGAGGCATGGGATAGTGGGGAATGTGGCCAGTTGGATTAAGAATTGGCTAACTGATAGAAGGCAGAGAGTGGTCTTAGATGGTAAATACTCAGCCTGGAGCCCAGTTACCAGTGGCGTGCCGCAGGGATCAGTTCTGGGTCCTCTCCTGTTTGTGATTTTTATTAACGACTTGGATGAGGAAGTCGAAGGGTGGGTCAGTAAATTTGCAGATGATACAAAGGTTGGTGGAGTTGTGGATACCGAGGAGGGCTATTGTCGTCTGCAAAGGGACTTGGATAGGTTGCAGTGCTGGGCTGAAAAGTGGCAGATGGAGTTTAACCCTGAAAAGTGTGAGGTCGTCCATTTTGGAAGGACAAACATGAATGCAAAATACTGGGTTAACGGTAGGGTTCTTGGGCATGTGGAGGAGCAGAGAGACCTTGGGGTCTATGTGCATAGATCATTGAAAGTTGCAACTCAAGTGGATAGGGCTGTGAAGAAGGCATATGGGGTGTTAGCGTTCATTAGCAGAGGGATTGAATTTAAGAGCCGTGAGGTGATGATGCAGCTGTACAGGACCTTGGTAAGGCCTCATTTGGAGTACTGTGTGCAGTTCTGGTCGCCTCATTTTAGGAAGGATGTGGAAGCCTTGGAGAGGGTGCAGAGGAGATTTACCAGGATGTTGCCTGGAATGGAGAATAAGTCTTACGAGGAAAGACTGAACATTCTAGGCCTCTTCTCATTAGAAAGGAGAAGGATGAGGGGTGACATGATAGAGGTTTATAAGATGATCAGGGGAATAGATAGGGTAGACAGTCAGAAACTTTTTCCCCGGGTGGAGCAAAGCGTTACAAGGGGTCATAAATTTAAGGTGAAGGGTGGGAGATATAAGGGGGATGTCAGGGGAAGGTTCTTTACCCAGAGAGTGGTCGAGGCATGGAATGCCTTGCCCGGGGAAGTTGTTGAGTCAGAAACTTTAGGGACTTTCAAAAGGCTTTTGGATAGGTATATGGATAAAGGAGAATGATGGGGTATAGATTAAATTGTCCTTGACAGAGGACAAAGGATCGGCACAACATTGTGGGCCGAAGGGCCTGTTCTGTGCTGTATGTTCTATGTTCTATGTTCTATGTTCTATGTTTCTGCTGTCTTCCCTCGGGACCATTCTTGGGGGTCTCTGAACCACCAATAAAGTGGCACCATCTAAAGTTGTATTTTCTTTCATATGGTGGGTTATTATCATACAGATACTTCTAAAGTTTAATCGATTTCATTATTTTACCATTTATTGATGTAGACTAATTAATCTATATTTGTCTGGTCAGTTTTATTATCACTCCACTGGGAACTCCCCAGTGTTCCCTCAGCTCTTTGCAAATTCCATTTGTGTCTCTTAGAATCCTGGGATAAATATCATTTATCCCTTTGGATTTGATTCTTTCAAGCTATTTATACTGCCATCCTGTCGTCGTTGAAGTTACTAAGCCTATAGGTTATTCCTGATAGTGGAGAGTATGACTATTATTTTCTTTAGTGGATACTGCAGAAACATACTGAGTGAGTTTGTTAAACTTTTTTTTCTCAGTCACAGTTTCAGCCCCATTAGCATCCTTTAGGGTTCTTGCCTCTTGCCTGAAAGCCCTCCTACGGTTATAGTATTGAAGGAATTTCTTGCTTTCATGCTACTCTACAACTATACTTATTGTAGTTTCCCTCTTGTCTGTCGGACTATTTCCCCTTTGCTTGTCTGACTACTTCGAACATGTTCATGTATTCTTCCCAGTTGTTTCCCCTCACCTTTCACTATGCAGATCTTGTAAATGTATTTCCCTTTCTTATTTCATATCCCATTGCCCTGTTGAAGCATTTAAAATCCTGCTTGTGTATTCTTTGTTTGCTGATCCTTGCCGTATAGATATCCTGCATGGCCAGCAGTGTGCTCGTAAATGTATTCAATTTTTCTGCAACAATCAAGATATGGTTAAACATTTACCTCCAGTCTATATGTTTAAACTCTTTTCTCAATTGCTCAAATTTTGTCAAATTGTAAAGCTGGGCATTGGTCTTCAGCAGCATCCAATCTCAGATCATATCAAACTTAATTGTGTTATGATCATTCTCAGTCAAAGGTTAGATTAGTCTGATTGTCCCTTCTGGCTCTATATATCTCAGAGCATGGATTTATATGACCTGCTAATCTGCAGAGGTGACTTGTACACTGGTTAACTCACTATACTTCCAGATGAACAGCCATCCTTCACAACAACAGCTATACATGCAGGTAAAAAGCAAAATGCTGCAAATGCTAGAAATCTGAAACAAAAGCAGAAAAAGATGCAAGTCAGTCAGCAACTGTGGAGTGAACAGACAGTCAATATTTTGGATTTGTATCTTTGTTCGTTTTTGTTTCAGTTATATTATTCACTGTCCTAAGCATCATTTGGCAGTTGGTGTGCTAATGTTGATGTGTTGAACATACTTTTTAAACAGTTTATGCAATGGTGCAGAAATCTATTAAAGACATTTTTAACAAACCTAGGGGGTATAATTGGATTAGGCTGGAGAAAGGGCATAGAGATTGCGATGCGTGACGTTTGTAGCGATGCAGGCAGCATGCAAACTTCATGCTGCCTGCAAATTTAAATTATAGTGGTGTGCAGCCCAGCGCTAAGAACACTGCTGAATGGCTGCACACCACGCCAGGGGGCCCAAGTTCATGTGACCCACCGCTTAAAGCTAGCCTGCAATACTTAAAGTTATTCTGCACCTCTTAAAGGCAAGGTGAATTCTGGCTGCAGCAGGTGTTGGAACTGGTTACAGAAGCGTCCCTGTGCAAAAGGAAGAGTAGAAATGGCACAACAAGCCCAAAGGTGTGCTCCAAGGTTCTCTAATGTCGCGTGGGGCCTTGGTGCAGGAAGTAGACAGGAAGAGAGAGGTCCTCTTCCTTGAAGGGGCAAGGCAGCCCTCTGGACAGACATTGAGAAGGCAGTGGGAGCAAGTAGCCATCACAGTCAATGCCAGCAGTCCAACCCCGAGGGCCACATTACCACCACCTTCTCAAGGGTAATTACTATGAGAAATAAATGCTGGCTATGCCAGTGGCACTCACATCCCATGAACAAATTAAAAAAACAAAGAGGCTTGTAGGGTTTCACAGCAGTCCAGCAATCTGTGTTCCTAGTGCATGCATGACACAAATATACCCATAGTGTCAAAACGGAGCCTAATTTTGCAGTCATGTACTTCAGATTCTGATTGCTGTTCACACTTTGTTCAGAAGGAAAGTGAAAGGTTTACATCTTTAGGGCTTCTAGCACAGACCTCTGCTTGCCAGGAATTTGTCATACAAATTCTGGTGTGTGCCTGATTTGCAGACCACAATTTTGCATTTATTCATTTGAATGTGCTCTCCCAGTTCATGAAGATCTGGGCCAGGAGCGCTAAAGATCACAATTTACTTGACGTCCTTTTAAATAGTTGTGCTCAATTATTTCCTTGCTTGAATCTCAAACATGTCTGGGCTCAGGTACAAGGACTTCTTTGTTTCCTTTTTTTCAAAATCCACAGCCTGCAACTTGGAAATGTTTCTCAAGCCATCTGCAGCCACAGTGCTTTTTAAACTATGGTTGTTGTTGGTCCTAGACATGAGCGTAAACTGCTCACTCAATCCCCTTCATGGTAACAGGGAAGTGTGTTGTATGCAAAATAGTATGGCCATACTTATGAAGGCTAATTTGCACATGTATAAATGGATTTTCAGGCTTGGAGTTAAGAGGAGGCAGTCTACCTGTCATATCCAACTTTAGATCACAGCTGGTTCCAATTTTGATTCATTGCTCACCCTCAGTATAAACAGTCTGATTTCAATTCTGGCATTTCTTCACATCTGTGACATTAATCAGTGAATGCCTCAGATTGTAATTTGATATTATCCAATTTATGTTTGGTTTCCTGACTCTTTAACTTCCTAATCACCACTAAAGATAGTGGTGACAAAATTAGTTGATAGAAGTTAGAAATCCTACCTTCTATAATTCCTCAAATCAGCAATGTTGGCCTTCATTCCTGAGGTAACCTAGGATGTTCAGTCCTTGTTAATCTACTCTGAGGACAGAATTATTTTAAATCAGGAATTTATGCTTAGTGCGAAAATTGATTTTTTTGGTCTCGAAAGTAGGTTGACAGTTGTGGACAAAATAAGTTGTGTGTTGATTGATTATTTTTGAAGATTCATCTGTTGAGATGGGGGTCTTGTTTAAACATTCTCCTCCAATCAAAAATGTAAAAGGGCTTATGTTGTTCAAGCACACGCACTGTAGTTAATTGGCTTTTGCAACTTATATAAAGTAAAATTGGAAATGTTGAAAGCAAAAATAAAGTGATGAATTGCATTCCTACTATTAGTATCATCTTAATCTTAATATAGCACTACTTTAGTGATCTGCCACATGCCACTGCGGCTGGCACCAGGGAGGAATTAGTATAAAATTTGAACGTCATCTCTACTTAAAGCAATGATTTGCTCATTCTGTCTGGTAACTACATGACTATCACTGGGGTCGTGTTTCCTGATGCGTTTTATTTGTGGATGGCAAAACACTGAAAGGGCAACATAGCAGCACTGTTCCATCACTTCCAAGGTGACCCAAAGATTATTGCAGATCAGTCCTCTGTGGAAGGTCAAAAATATAAAATCCTGTTGGCAGCATTTGGCATGCTGCATCAAAGAGAATGTGTCTTCCCTACCATCTATTTTTATATGTTATAGAAAATCTATCCCACCGTTAAAGGGAGGAGGGAAATCTCTGTTTATATGCTGTTAAGCAACGCAAGACACTACATCTCATGGTACTAAATTATTTTAAGAGCATTGAAACTGAAGCAAAATTCTGCCCACTGTACCTAACTTATCTTGGTGATCACTGAGTGCTAACCCCTGCATTGGTTGCTGTCTATATATCTTTTGAATTGTTCTAGTTTGACAGATAAACTTTAGGATAAAACTGTTCCATGTCTCAGAAATCAGTGACTGAATTAATTGATGTGCTGTACTTCTGGGAAGTGTGGTAACATTAACTCTTCGTACACCAAGGGTCTTTCAGCTATGTACGTACATGCTGCTCCACGACAGCTGTAAACATAATTTTGTAAAGATTTCTCTTTGGGATATCTGACAAATTGAATTAGAGATCTACTAGTTATATTTTTTAGTTGAGTATCTAATACATGTCACTTATGATAACTGCAGCTGGATGGTTATATTCATGTGCTGTTGAATGCAGACACAGTGGAATTTATATTCATGTGCATAATAATAGTGCCACAAAAACCATAGGGCATGTCTTAATTCTTGGAATAAACTCCAGAATTATAATCTTGTTTTAATTTAACTGACTAAATGGTTGTCTTCAAAGTGCATACTTCTTTAAGAACAACTTCTGACCACCAGAGTCGCTCAGCATCAAACCTCATTAAAGCTTGGTCTGAACATGGACAAAAGAGCTGGATTCAAGAGGTGATGTGAGAGCAACTGCCCTTGACATCAAGGTAGCATTTGACTGAGTATGGCATCAAGGAGCCCTAGCAAAACTGAAGTCAATGGGAAATAGGGGGAAAACTCTCCACTCGTTGGGTTCATACCCAGCACTTGTGGTTGTGGGAGGCCAATTATCTCAGCCCCAGGACATCGCTGCAGGAGTTCCTCAGGGTAGCGCCCTATGTGCAATCAGCTTCACCTGCTTCATCAATGGCCTTACTTCCAACATAAGGTCAGAAGTCGGGATGTTTGCTGATGATTGCACTGTTTACAATATCACTCGCAACTCCTCAGATTTTGAAGCAGTCTATGCCCACATGCAGCAAGACCTGGACAACATTCAGGCTGGGGCTGATAAGTGGCAAGTAACATTTGTGCCACACAAGTGCCAGGCAATAACCATCTCTAATAAGAGAGAATCTAACCATCTCCCCTTGGCATTCAATGGCATTACCGTTGCTGAATGCCCCACCATCAACACCGTGGAGATTGCCATTGACCAGAAGCTTAACCAGACCGGCCATGTAAAAACTGTGGCTACCAGAGCGGTTTAGAGGCTGGGAATTCTTTGGCGAGTAACTTACCACCTGACTCCCCAAAGCCTGTCCACCAGCTACAAGGCACAAGTCAGGAGTGTGGATGGAATACTCTCCACTTGCCTAGATGAGTGCGGCTCCAACAACACTCAAGAAGCTTGACACCGTCCAGGTCAAAGCAGCCAGCTTGATTGGCACCCCATCCACAATTTTAAACATGCACTTCCTCCACCACTAACGCACAGTGGCAGCAGTGTGTACCATCTACAAGATGCACTGTAGCAACTCACCAAGCCTCCTTTGACAGCATCTTCCAAACTGCGACCTCTCTACTACCTGGAAGAACAAGGGCAGCAGATGCATGGGAACACCACCACCTGCAAGTTCCCCTCCAAGTCACACATCATTCTGACTTGGAACTGTATCGCCATTTCTTTACTGTCACTGGGTCAAAAACCTGGAACACCCTCCCTAACAGTACTGTGGATGTATCAAACCAGATGGACAGTAGCGGGTCAAGAAGGTGGCTCATCACCACTTTCTCAAGGGCAATTAGGGAAGGACAACAAGTGCTGGTCTTGCCAGTGACTCTCACACCCCCATGAATGAATTAGACAAACAATAATTTATTTATGTCTGTTTCCATTTGATTGTGTTATATTGTTATCCCAGGATACCCCTGTTTCCGATCACCATTTTTCCTTTATTAGCTGGGTAATGTAAGTTAATCTAATGAATGAGCGTCGTTAATAAGGAGTTTCACCTCCCAGGGAACATTTGTGAAAACTGAAAGATGTGTTTTAAAATTTAAAAAATGGTTGCTGATACAAAAAAAATAAGGTGCCAGCCTGGCTCTGCTGGCAGTATTCTTGCCCTTGAGGCAGAAGGTTACATCAGGACATAAGCATGTAATCTAGGCTGGTGTGCCAATGCAGTACTGAGGAAGTACTATCAGAAGTGTCACTTTTTGGGTGAGATTTTAAACTGAGACCCCACCTGCCAATGTGGGTGAAAGCAAACTATTCCAAGGCACTACTTGATGAAGGGCAGCAGAATTATCCGGGTGTTTTGGCCAATATTCCCCTCTTAGTCAACAGCATTAAAAAGCAGTTAACTGGAGATTTGTTTTGTTTGCTGTTTGTGGGCCATTTGCTGTCTAAAATTAGTTGCGACATTTGCCTACACACTTCTTTAAGATCTGGCAAAGTGATCCTTGTGAAGTGTTTTGTTTTGTTTTGAAGTTTGCTTAGAGTCCAGTTCCATACATGACAGGAAGGCACAGACAAATTGTTAAAATATCTTAGTGGCCAGTAGGAAAGTCATACTTTGAAAGATGGAAGGTGCACTGTGTGAAACTGGTCTACTTTTGCTTTCCATATTGTCTTTTATTTTCAAATTTAACCAGATACAGTCCAACCCTGTTACAACTGACTTTAAGCGATCATGCTGCAAAGTGTAACTGGATATGAACACATTGAAGGGGGCAATTGTGTTTGTGTGAATTCCACATGTGTTCCTAGTTGTGAGAATCTACACCAGGATGGTCTATTCATTAAATTTGTCTTTGCACTCACTGGTGGTGGACAGCCAACTATCGGCCAGAAAATAGCACCTTTATTATGAACTCGCTGGAGCTTTCAGACCTCACTATCCACTGATAGTGCTCTCTTTCACACAGAATGATGAAAAACAAAGAAGGGAGATAAGATGGCAGCAGAAGCAGACTGACTGCAGTAACCATATCAACAGGCCAAGTCACAACTACCTGGCAACAATGGAAGAGAACTGCCTCCACAGGCTCTGGTTCAGTAGGGAGGCAATAACAGAACACTGCCATCTGTTGTGTGGAGACCTGCAGCCAATCTCTATCACAAGGACAACAGTGCCAGTAAAAAGTGATTGTGGCCCTCTAATGTTATGCCTCTGCCATAAGGGGAGATTGAGATATCAGCCAATTTGCTGTCCAAAGATATATCAAACAGATGATAGCTGCATTATTCAATACTCTCATTTCCATTCCCACTGAACTTTGACAGCAGCATGATAGGGCTGCCCAATTTGACCATACTGCTGTACAGTTGTATTTCACAAGGGGCTGCAGTAAAAGACATAAGCTGCAAAATCAGGCTGTTTAGGACAAGTAATTTTGGTGCTACGTTTTGGTTCCAAAATGGTGTCCGCACCGTGCGCACATATTCTAGCATGGCCCGCGGTGGATGCCATTTTGGGGAGATCAGTAGCATGGGTGTTAGGAGCATATGCCAGATCATGATGCCAGTCAGTGTATAACACTGATTTGACACCAGAACTGCCATTTTTGACCACCCTGCTCCAGATAATGCCCACTCATAAACATCCACAGCAGACCTTGTGTTCAGCAGCAGGAAGAGCTCCCGCACCCCACTCCCCCATCAGAGCTATTTAAAGGAATCTTCTACCTCTCTCAGGTTAGTTGTTGATTAATTTTTACTGGCTCTGTTTGTGTTTGTAGAAGTGGTTTCCAGAGTTGTTTAAAGTCGGTGAAGTCGACAGGGAATGTTTCTGCATGTGGAAAAATCCTTGGTTTTGACTTCAAGCGTTCTGGTCAGACCACTTGCTCCCAGTTATGGCTGCTATAGTTACCATCCACCTTGGCCTGTGCATGAGAGGGATACGAACATATGAATTAAGAGCAGGAGTAAGCCACTCGGCCTCTTGAGCCTGCTCCGCCATTCAACAAGGTCATTGCTGATCTGATTGTAACCTCAAATCCACATTCCTGCCTACACCTGATGACCTTTTACCGCCTTGTTTATCACGAATTTATCTATCTCTTCCTTAGAAATATTCAAAGACTCTGCTTCCACCCCTTTTTGAGAAAGGGAGTTCCATTGACTCATGACCCTCTGAGAGAAAAAATTTCTCCTCATCTCTTTCTTAAATGGGCGACCCCTTGTTTTTAAACAGTGACCTCTAGTTCTAGATTTTCCCACAAGGGGAAACAACCTTTCCACATCCACCCTGCCAAGACCCCTCAGGATCTTATATGTTTCAATCAAGTCGCCTCTTGCTAGTCTAAACTCCAGACGATACAAGCCTAGCCTGGACAAACTTTCCTCATAAGACAACCCGCCCATTCCTGGTATTAGTCCAGCAAACCTTCTCATGAAAGGATCGAGAATGAGAAAGCACAGATTTAAAGTGATTGGCAAAAGAAACAAATGTGACATGAGGAAAAACTTCATGCAGCGAGTGGTTAGGATCTGGAATGCACTGCCTGAGAGTGTGATGGAGGCAGGTTCAATCGAGGCATTTGAAAGGGAATTAGACTGTTATCTAAAAAAGGAAGAATGTACAAGGTTATGGGGAGAAGGCGGAGGAATGGCATTGGATGAATTGCTCATTCGGAGAGCTGGTGCAGACACAATGGGCCGAATGGCCTCCTTCTGCACTCTAACAATTCTGTGATTCTGTGAGGCCTTGGACCCAGGTCCAGGGGAGACAGTGGGGCAGTGGTAATGTCATTGAACTAGTAATCCAGAGCCCTAGGCTAATGCCCTGGGGACATGGGTTCAAATCCCACCATGCCAGCTGGTGGAATTTCAATTCAATTAATTAATAAAAAGGAAAATCTGGAATTGAAAGCTGGTCTCAGTCATGGTAACTATCATCGATTGTTGTAAAAATCCATCTGGTTCACTAATGGAAGGAAATCTGCCATCATTACCTGATTTGACCTACATGTGACTCCAGACCCACGGCAAGGTGGTTATCACAGCGAGGGGCAAAATGGCCTACTTCTGCTCTTAATTTGTATGTTCGTATGTAATTTGTATGTTCGACTCTCAACTGCCCTCTGAAATGGCCTAGCAAGCCACTCGGTTGTCAAGGGTTATAAGGGATGGGTAACAAATGCTGGCCTTGCCAGCAATGCCCACATCCCATGAAAGAATAAATAAAAATCCCCAGACCTCAGTTAAGGCCCTGGTAAGAGCAGATGGGAGGGTGGGCGTGTAGTACGGGGGGATGGGGTTCCAGGGAGGTGGTTTGTTTGATGGCGGAGACACTCCATAGGCCACAGAAAGAATGCTGTCGCTGTCAAGGAGCATGGAAGGAGTTAGGACATAGGACATAGGAAGATAGGAACAGGAGTAGGCCATTCAGCCCCTCGAGCCTGTCCCACCATTCAATAAGATCATGGCTGATCCGCGGCATAACTCCATATACCTGCCTTTGGCCCATATCCCTTAATATCTTTGCTTAACAAAAATCTATCTATCTCAGATTTAAAATTAACAACTGTTCTAGCTTCAATTGCTGTTTGTGGGAGTGAGTTCCAAACCTCTACCACCCTTTGTGTGAAGAAGTGCTTCCTAACATCTCTCCTGAACGGTCTTCTCCTAATTTTTAGACTATGCCCCCTAGTTTTAGAATCTCCAACCAGTGGGAATAGTTTATCTTTATCTAGCCTGTCTTTTCCTGTTAATATCTTGAAGACTTCGATCAGATCACCCCTTAACCTTCTAAATTCTAGCGAAAACAGGCCTAATTTGTATAATCTCTCCTCGTAACTTAACCCCTGTAGTCCAGGTATCATTCTTGTAAACCTACGTTGCACTCCCTCCAAGGCCAATATATCCTTCCTAAGGTGTGGTGCCCAGAACTGCTCACAGTACTCCAAGTGGGGTCCAACCAGGGTTTTGTATAGCTGCAGCATAACCTCTGTGTCTTTATACTCCAAGCCTCTAGATATAAAGGCTAACATTCCATTAGCCTTTTTGATTATTTTCTGCACTTGCTTGTGGCATTTTAAAGATCTATGCACCTGAACCCCAAGTCTCTTTGAACATCCACTGTACTTAACCTCTTCCCATTTAGAAAATACCCTGCTCTATCCTTTTTTGGTCCAAAATGGATAATCTCACACTTTCCTGCATTGAAATCCATCTGCCAGTTTTGCCCACTCACCTAGTCTGTCAATATCTCTTTGCAATTTTTTGTTATCATCTAAACTGTCTACAATGCCACCTTTGTATCATCAGCAAATTTGGATATATGACTTACTATGCCATCATCCAAGTCGTTAATGAATAATGTGAATATTTGAGGCCCCAACACAGATCCCTGCGGGCCACCACTAGTCACATCCTGCCAATTGGAGTACTTACCCATTATCCCCACTCTCTGTTGCCTACCACTCAACCAACTTCCTAACCATGTCAATATTTGCCCTCAACTCCATGTGCTTCTACCTTAGTTAACAGTCTCTTATGTGGGACTTTATCAAATGCCTTCTGGAAGTCCATATAAATAACATCCATAGACATTCCCCTGTCCACTACCTTAGTCACCTCTTCAAAAAATTCAATGAGATTTGTCAGGCCAGAATTTCCCTTTATGTAACTATAAAATTTCTTCTTATTGATTTTGATGTCCCTTGCAAGTTTCCTTTCATAATCCCTTTTAGTAGCTCTTATAAGCTGCTTTGTGACCCTTTGCTGGTCTTTGTATCGATCCCATTCGGCCGGATCTGTGCTGCGTTTTGCATTTTTGTAAGCCATTTCTTTTTGTTTTATGTTATCCCTCATCTCTTTAGTTGTCCATGGCTGTTTTTTCTGTGAAGTGGAGCTTTTTCCTCTCAGGGGTATATATTCGCTCTGTATTTCGTTAAATGTTTCTTTAAATATTCTCCACTGTTCTTCAGTTGTTTGACCCATTAACAGATCTACCCAGTTTCCCGTGGACAGTCTCTGTCTCATCCCGATAAAGTCAGCCTTACCCAAGTCTAAAATTCCAGTCGCTGATTTGTGCTTTTCACTTTCAAACGCTACCTTGAATTCGATCATGTTGTGATCACTATTTGATAAATGTTCACACACAGTTAGGCTACTAATTAAATTTGGCTCATTACTCATAACTAAGTCTAATATTGCCTGTCCCCTTGTTACATCTAAGACATATTGCTGGAGGAAACTATCCCGGACACGTTCCAGAAATTCACTACCTTTCTGACAGGTGCTAGTCTGCCTCTCCCAATCTATGTGCAAGTTAAAATCCCCTATTAATACTACTCTGCCTTTGTTACACACTTGCCTAATTTGTGCATTTATACAATCTAACACCTCAGAACTGCTACCAGGGGGTCTATACACAACACCCATTATAGTTTTAGATCCTTTTCTGTTCCTCAATTCCACCCATAAGGTCTCCACTGGATGCTTTCCCCTCATTATATCCTCCCTCACCAATGAGGTGATATTATTTCTAATCAGTAAGGCTACTTCATCCCCTGTGCCATTTTTCCCGTCCCTCCTGTAAACTTTATAACCAGGTATATTTAGCTCCCAGTCCCGACCATCCTGCAGCCACGTCTCCGCAATGGCCACCACATCATAATCTTCCATTTGAATTTGCGCCTGCAGCTCATCTAGTTTATTGCTTACACTCCATGCATTTGTATATAGAACTCTTATTTGGGCTTCACCCCCTAAACTGTCCCTCAGCACTGATACTTTATTCACCTGTTTATTATTTCTCTCTTCTGGTTTAGCCAGTATACTTCTTACAATTTGGTAACAATCAGCCTCACCACTAACCTGCACTCCTACCTTCTCCTTTAACTTCCTGTTTTTCCATGCAACTGAACACTCTCCCCCACTATTTAGTTTAAAGCCCTATCTACAGCCCTAGTTATGTGATTCGCCAGGACTCTGGTCCCAGCATGATTCAGGTAGAGCCCGTCCCATCGGAACAGCTTCCTCCTTCCCCAGTACTGGTGCCAATGTCCCATGAATTCGAACCCATTTCTCCCACACCAATCTTTGAGCCACGCATTTACCTCTTTAATCTTATTGACCCTTTGCCAATTTGCTTGTGGCTCAGGTAGTAATCCGGAGATTATTACCTTTTTGGTTCTGCTTTTTAATTTATCCCTTAGCTGCTCATATTCCCTCAGCAGAACCTCTAATCCCATTCTACCTATATCGTTGGTACCTACGTGGACCACGACAACTGGATCTTTCCCCTCCCACTCCAAGTTCCTCTGCAGCCCAGATGAGATATCCTGAACCCTGGCACCAGTTGGGCAACAGAGCCTTCGGGACTCTTGATCCTGGCCACAGAGAACAGTGTCTATGCCCCTAACTATACTATCCCCGATTATGACTATTTTTCTCTTTTCTCCCCCCACTTGAATGGCTCCCTGTACCACGGTGCTGTGGTCAGTTTGCTCATCCTCCATACAGTCCCTGCTCTCGTCCACACAAGGAGCAAGAATCTCGAACCTGTTGGTAAAGTTCTTTGCCTAGAGCATGAAACACATTCTTTCCAGCGCAGAAGTGGTGGCAAACTCCATAATAGCATTTGCGGATCCGATCACAATGCAATGTCTGATGGCCAATGTCTCAGCTTGCATTGCAGCATAAGTAGAAGCCACCCAACGGTTGAGTGCTGCAGTGGAAGCTGAGAATAAGGTCATGAAATATCGGTTTGTTGCCATGCAGGCTCAGACTGCTGCCACCATGGCTGTGGATACCAGTGCTCAAAGGGGCTTGCAGGTTCTCGCACCTTTCTTTAACAGCACCTTCCAAACCTGCAACCTCTACTGCCTAAAAGAACAAGGACTGCAGACACATCCAAACACAACCACTTGCAAATTCCCCTCCCAGTCACACCATCCCAACTTGGAAATATATCGCCGTTCCTTCATTGTCGCTCGGTCAAAATCCTAGAACTCCCTACCTAACAGTACTGTGGGTGGACCTACACCACAAAGACTGCAGCAGTTCACAAAGATGGCTCACCATCACCTTCCCGGGGCAATTAGGGATGGGCAATAAATACTGACCTTGCCAATGACACCCATATCTCATGAATGAATAAAAATGCAGTCCAGCAATCTGTCCTCCAACAGATTACTAGGATTGCTGAGGCACTCCCCTGGGCCAGTGGCAGTGACTCTGTTGGGTATAAACCTGCTGTCCTCTCTCAGGAGGACAGTATACATCCTCCCACTATGGCCACTCCATCAATGCCTTTGCTGTTGCCCATGAGCCAGCCAGCACAGACTGCTGCCGCCCATGCTGAGATGTGTTGGTGGGTGTGCTGTAATGTGTTTGGGTGATATGCTTGTCATAGTTGAACAGCTGGTAGTGTGTGAAAGCTGCAGATGTGAGTGTGAGGCTTGCTAAGTGTGTGAAGGTGAGATGGGACTATGAATGTGAATTATGAGACGTGCTTGATAGAGAATGCCGGTAGGTGAGTGAAGAAAGTGTGGTGAATGTAGCAGTGTGTGAGGCTAGTTGTTCACTTGTAAAAGAATGGCATTCGAAGATACATTTGCTCACCATGACCACTTATATGAGGTCATTAAACCTCTGCCTACAGTTCATTCAGGTGGTTGGGGCTAGACTGCTTGCATTGACCGTGAGGACTATCTACTTTCACTGCCTTCTCAGTGTCTGTCTGGAGGACCTCCTGGCCCCCTGTGGATAGAAGACCTCTCTCCTCCTGTCCACCTCCTGCACCAGTGCTGCATTAGAGAACCTTGGACCACACTCTCTGTCCTGTTGTGCCATTTGTACTGTTCTTTCTGTTCAGAGACTCTTCCCCAGCCACTTGCAGCAGGTGCTGCAGCCAGAATGCACCTCCCCTTTAAAAAGGTGTAGGTTAGCTTTAAGTCGTGCAAGCTAGCTTTAAATGGTGCTAGCCTGGCATGAACTTAGGCCCCTGATGAGGCGTGCAGCCACTCAACAGCACATTGAAATTAGCAGGCAGTATGAAGTTTGCATGCTGGCTGCATCACAACAAACAGGCACAGGTTAATCACGCAATGCAATCCCTGTGCCCACTTTTGGGCCTTATCCAATCTTTTCCCCCAACTGGTTACGCAGAAACACTTGGTAGCTCGCATGCTTAAAGAAGAAGAGAGACAGAACTTGCATTTATACTGTGACAGAAACCACACTTGCCAGATGGAAATATATTAATTGTGTCATATGGAACATTATTTGAACGCTTACTGGACATTGAACATAACTTGACAGTGGCTGAAAACATGGCTGCACATTTGCATTCTAAAAGACAGTTGCATGGAGAGACAATGGGAGTGCTCCCGGATTCAATTAGCCAGATGGGTTTTGTCAATAGTGATGATCAAAAGACATTGAGAGTTATTGACTGTGTAAGAGCCAGTATTCCACCCCACCCCCACTTAGAGTGTTTGGTAAGATTGGAGGAATCCACAAACCTCGCAGGAGTGGCTGTTTCAAACAGGGAACTAGTCACATGACTAACCTGCTGTCCAACCTGGTGCTTTTTGAATTGTGCCACACAGAAAGAGACTGCAATTGAACTTCAAGGAGGAAGGTCTCCCTCTGTCTGTCTCTCTCCCTCTCATGCAAAGTTCCAGGGACCCACGGAAGTAACTAAAGCCTCAAGACAGAAGAACAGTAAAACAAGTTTGAAAGTGTGCACTGAGCCCCAACGAGAACTGCAAGACTTAACTTCAATCAAAGACTTTACATTCAACCCAAAACCAGTAACTGAGCTCCATCTATTACGTCAAACCTTTCCCCTTTAATTCTTTCTCCTCCTCTGTCTCTATTTGTGTGTGTGTTTATTGTGTATGCATGCTAGCGTGGTTGTGTTGCGTATTTCTTAGTAGTTTTAACTGAGTTAGAGTTTTAAGGTTACAATTTTCTTGTTTAAATCTGAGAAAACCTGTCTGGTTGATTTCTTTACAATTACAATTAGAGAGCAGAGAGCAAGGATTCACTGAGAGGAAGCTAAAAACACTGTATTTTAAAAGTTAAACCCTGTTACAGTCAAACCAGGAAAAGGCTGAGAGGGGAGCCCTAGACTCCTTCCTCACCTGGTCTCAACAATACAGTGCCTTTCATAATTTCAGGATGCCCAAAGTGTTTCATCATGAACAAAGTACTTTTGAAGTGTAGTCACTGTTGTAATGTAGGGACTGTTTATGTCTTGGCTAGTTACTTGGAGAAAAGTGTTGGTAACCTGAGTTAGGCAGCTTTCTTCAAATGTGCCATCTTCTTATTCACACTCTGCCCACTATTTTCATTGGAAAGGTCTCTTTGCCTCACTTCTCAAAACATGAGCTCAAATGCTTCTTCTGCGTGCTGTCTAGAACTCACCATTTCGTTGCAGTCATTTACCTGAGATGCAGGTCAGCAGAAAATGCAGCCCTATATGTGGCTGTTGCAGCCCTTTGCAATTTTCTGGCAACTTTGCGTCTGCTCAGACAAGCAGCTCATTGTGTGGGTAAAAGCTCATCTTGAATAAGTAATTAGGTTTAAACCTAGAAATTCTGGATCGCCTTGCCTGCAATTTGGCAGGACCTCCCACCATAGACAGCAGTGAACACAAAACAGGAATCTTCACGAAAATTGTATGTTAAACAGGGATACCACCGTTATTTGAATAATTGGTGTAATATGCTCTGAACTTCTGATTCACCATATTAAAAAAGTTTCAATTCATGAAAGAGTTGTGAACCAGCCATTAAAATTTTCACTTACAGATGTGTGGTGCTACTGACTGCACTTTTGCTTTTCATTTTTAGCTGAGTATCACAGCAGGAGAAAAGTGTAATGCTGACAGAGAAAACTGAACATGTGTAACTATATATAGCAATATCTGTGCTTAGCATAAAATGACAGCTTTTTTTATATAGTAAGTAGAGCAGTGTAAAATGATTAAAGAACCTCCCCGTGCTCAGTATTAAAGTGGTTTGATATATAAGAAATTAAAACCCAAGTAGTCCAAAGCTTATGCGCACGCAGGATAAACAGTCTGAAATCTCTTATAAGGCACGGGGGTTGATGTGATAATCCACAGTGTAAAGTGAGGGCAGTTTTGTAAACATCATCTCCTCACTGCTATCTTTATTTCACACTATGAGAATGATCTTAAACGATCTGAAAAAGTCATAACATAGGTTTTATCTGATCCTGTAAGCAGACATCTGTATGAAAGCTCATGCCACCTGATCTGTACTGAGCAGGGTGGGTGGGCGAGGGCGAAGTGGTGTTTCATTAAATTCCTCCTGCTTGGAGATAAGTGACGCTTCCCTGCTTTGTTTTCAGTTAGTCCTCATGGGCTGAATTTTGTTCTCAGCCCAACGTCGGGTTTCGTGGCGGGGGTAGGGGGGGGGGCCAAAGAATTGGAGCAGCGGCGGCCGCTACGGAGCCCAATGTTGGGATTGCTGGGCCCGATCTTCCCAATGGTGACGAGGCTCCGTGACGGCACCTCCTCCACTCTGCAACAGGACCCTACTTTAAATATTTAAAATATCTCTCTGCATAAACTTAAATTTAATTTGCCGCGATCTTACCTTCAGTTCCCAATCTTGAGCTCGTTGTGCAGCACTCACACGCCTTCCCGTCCAGAAGCTGGCACCACCGAGGTAGGGAAGGGGTCAACTCTGCATGATTTGTATGGGTAAGGGGGGCGGAGCGGGTGAACTCTGCATTATGTTGAACTGTTTGCAAGGCTGGCAGCCTTTTAAAAATGGCACCAGCACCTGCTCCTGCATCGCCACTGCTGCCATTGCCACATGATTGGTGGGGGTGGGGGGGGGAGGGGGAGGGGGAGGGGGGGGGTGGCGCCCCCGCCACCGTCATCAATATGTTAAGTGGCTGCCCGCCGCATAGTCGTGCAGGATGGCCACCATTTGCTGCACCCACCGGGAGCAACAGCGGGACAACAAAATCAAGCCCGTGGGCTGCCTAGTTTGAGATGCTGTGGTCAGAGCAGATTATATATTTGCTCCAGCTGAACCAGGAAAATCTCTGAAGATCTGCACCTTTTTTTTGGACATTGCTCATCAAGCTGAATTTATCCACAGGAGGCCAATACTCAACAACTTCTCGTGTATATTGCCATTAATGTTGCAAAAATATCCAAAGTTCTTCACACGAAGAACAGAGCAAGAATCAGGAGAACTGTTAAAGGAGGTGACCAAAAGTGAGGGTGAAGAAGTAGGTTCTGAAAAGGCTTTTAAAAATCTGGAGATATGGAGCAAGGCAGATGGGTTTAAGTCGTGAATTCAGCAATGTAGGGCCATGATAGCTAGAGGCTCTGTCGCAAGTGGTGAAACAGATGGAAGGGGATGCACAGTGGGCTAGACTCAGAACAGCAAGGGAGCAACAGAGATGTTGCACTGGAGGAGTTGGGGAATGAAGGTCTAACAAAGCCGTTTGTAGATGAAAACAGAAACTGAAATCCATTTTTTTGAGAAGGGGAACCAGTTAATGCTCAACCTTCACTATTTGTCTGAGATCCAATAGTCTGCTCCCTTAAGTTTTTGTAGCCAAGCGCATTTATTACAGTAGCTAATGACACTAATTATTATTGCTTTGAAAAATCTACCCTGATCAACATATTTAAATTCTGTTCTGAGTTTATTTTTTTCACGGTTGTTCAGTAGTGACAATATTTTACAAACTGTACGTCGTCTTTGCTTTCTGTGTTTCTAAGTAACCACAAAGCTGTCCAAAGTAATTTTAAACAAAAAGAAATTCAAACCATTTCTGATATTGTAAAGAAAGTGGACATGGGTGAGCGCGTATATGTATGATTAAATTTAACAAAAATTAAGGCTGGTAGGTGTGAATTGTATTAAAAATGTACTATGCCATGCTGCAATAGGACACAGATTTAAACCTGTGGTTTCCTGGATGGTGAATTCTTAATCTCAAGTTCATGCAGGGAAGAAAATTCAGAAGGCCATTCAGCCCAATGGATACTTGCTTGTGATCAACTGAAATGCAACATTGCCAGAGCCTGAAAGCAGGCTGGGAAAATCAACATAACAGAGACTTTGGAAAAGGAAAATAAAATAAATTGAATTTCAATAAAATTGGTTTTGTTAAGAAGTAAAACTCAGAGTGCAGCACAAATTGAGGCTAACTTGATGACCTTCAAACAGCATTTTCAGAGCAGTTTGAAGTCCAAAATCAGCTCATTTAAGAACTCATTCAAAATGAGGAGGTACTAAATGAAAAATACTGGGTCTCTAACCTCCCTATACCAAGTTATTTAATATTGACAAAATGTTCTAAAATCTTCATTCGGAAAGATGAACAGAGCTTAAAAATGTTCTAATTATGTTCAGGGCCCCTACACCATGTACCACTCTCTGCCTCAGACAAGCTAACAATATGCTCTAAGCCTCTGTCAATGCCCTTCTTGAAAAAAGCAAATCAGTACACTCGCTGGATACTAGGTGAATATGCAAGCTGATTCTGCATGCTTCGTTTGTTACTTCGATTTTTTTTCTTTCTTCCTGTGGGAAAACTCCTCGCAGGCGTGCTTCCTGATGATAAGATATGTGGCGAATAAGAGGAATGTGGAAGGATTAGATTGCAAGGGAAGAAGTGTTTTTAAAGAATCTTTCCTCTCTACAGTGCACTGCATCAGTGTAACACCATAACAGCTTACTTAAAATATATGACCAAGTGTAGAAACTGAGCTTAAAAACACTGATTTGCAAGCCCGTGTAATACATCTCCAAATGGTAAAATGTGCATAATGATAGTGTAGAGATGGTGTTAGACAGCTAGGGAACAGGTAAAATGGTTAGAAGAAGTGAGTGACAGGATGGAAAATAGAAATGCCATTTAGAGGTGTTCAGATCAAGGAAGGAATTTAAGTTATCACTCTTGTCTGGCAGCATCGTACAAGGCAATGAACCACTCCAGCACTGATTAAATCAAAGCAGCAGAACCATTTGTTACTGAGGAACTGCAGACACAGTGTGTTTGGGTCTCAGCCTGATGACACTAATAATGCCACCTCAGGAGGAATGCACTGGTCCATTTTTTTCAAAGCTGTCAAAGTAGCTGTATTATCCGAAGGACTCCAATCACTAACAGGGCAGTGATATATTTTTCATTTTGCAAAGATGTTTAAAATGATTTAATCTTTTGACTAATAAGGAGATGGAATATTGTTAGGTATATGATACTATGAGATGTACAATATATAGTTACGTAAAGGGAAATTTGTGTGCAAGATACCTTCAAAATTCCACCCCTAAATTCCACCTCAAACAATCCATTCGATGAAGGCTAATATTACAATAAAAAGATGTAAATAAAGACTTGGATTTATATAGCACCTTTCATGATCCTGGGATGTCACAATGTGCATAATAGCTAATGAAGTATTTTTGAAGTACAGTCGCTGTTGTAATGTAGGAAATACAGCAGGCAAAATGCGCACAGCACCACAAACAGCAATGCAATAATTACTAGATAATCTGTTTTTTAAGTATTGGTTCAGAGATAAATATTGACCAGGACACTGGGGAGAACTCCCCACCTCTTCTTTGAAATAGTGCTCTGGATCTTTTATCTTCACCTGAGACAGCAGATAGGGCCTCATTTTAACATCTCCTCTGAAAGACAGCACCTCCAGACAGTACAGCATTCCCTTACTACTGCACTGGAACATCAGCCTAAGTTTTGTGCTTCATTCTCTGGAGTGGGACACAAACCTACAACCATCTGACTTAGAGGCAAGAGTGCAATCCACTGAAGCACAACTGTACTCAGTTTGCTCATCAGTCTGAATTCAGTGCTGAAATCTATTGGAAGTCTTATAGGATTAGTTTATTAGCCTTGTTAAACTAATAAACAAGGGTGAGCCTTGGCTTAATCGTAGCACTCTCACCTCTGAGTCAGAAAGTTATGGGTTCAACCCCTTGTCCATAGATTTAGCCACATAATCTGGGCTGGCACTTCAATTCAGTACTGATGGCGTGCTGCACTGTCAGAGGTGTTGTCTTTTGGTGAGACATTAAACTGAAGCCCGATCTGCCCTCAGCTGCATGTAAAAGATCCTGTGGCAGTATGAGAGGAAGAGCAGGGGAGTTCTCCCGTTGTCCTAGTCTACATTTATTCTTCAACCAACAGCTAAAAACAAATGATCTGGTCATTTATTTCATTGCTGTTTGTGAGACCTTGCTCTGTGCAATTAGTAATGATTCCTACATTACAACAGGGGTGACACTTCAAAAGTATTTAGTTAGCTGTGAAGCACTTTGGGATGTGATTTCTTTTCTTTCTTTCTTTTTCTCTTCTTTTATTTCTTTTCCTCCATCACGGTTTCCCAACCTTGTTAGTTCAATTTGTATAGCAGCAGCAATTGCAAAGGCTTCAGGAAAGTGTGCTTTAATAGACAGAAAGCTTCAGTAAAAAGGCAGAAATATGCAAGATGTTCAATGTACAAGTGGAGAAATGTTCCCTGCAACAAAAATAACTATGACTTCAAGTTACTGAAAAATTAGCAACCTTGCTTTAAGAAGCACTGTAAATTAGGCCAGACCCATTTAGCTATTATCAGCAATTTTATCTGGGCAAAGTGCATGCTGGGAGCAGAGCTTCATCTGAATTCATAAATAGATTTGATTGGCTTACATTTTCAGTTTAAACAAGGCCCATGCACAGCTTCAGGATCACATCCTTGCACCAAACTTGGCTGTTGGAAAATTGAGTGATGTGTGAATCAGGCATGCAAGTTTGAAGGCCTGATTTTCTGACATCTGCCACCTGCACTCTTGGTGCAGTGTTGTAAAACTTATGTTAGTCTTTTTTCTGTCAGATTTCATTCCATAATTTGAAGCTGTTGCCTTGTGTTAAGGATTGTAAGTTGACTGCTGCCCTTGCTGACTGTCCTGATGTTGTGGCTGATGTTCTTTCTGTATTCACTACACAATCTGCACCTGAAACACATTAAGCAAGGAGCCACAAAATCACTAGAAGAGCTGAATTTTACCTTGGGCTTCAGGACCCCGACATGAGGACCAAATGGGGTCCTGAGCCCGCACGTGCCAGCAGTGGGTTTGGCTCCGCAGTTTTACTAAAGGAGGCCTCCTAATTGGCTGCCTCTGAGCCCGCAGTCCAATTCAGGATGAGGGCTGTCACCCGCTGTTGCCAGCCAAATCAGAGGACCTACATATCTGATGCCTCAGCAGCCTCACCGGGAGAGGTGGGCACTGCTGAGACAGGTCAGAGACTTCGAGGTTGTCTCAAAATGGAGGCACCCTTGGACAGATAAGTAGACATAATAAATTCAGCATGGCTGAGGGCTAAAGGCCCCACGATCAGAGAGGAAAGCCCTCCAGAGGGATCAGTGGGGTGGGGGGCTGCCCCACCACCAGTAAAGTTTTCACAGTCCTGCTTAATAGCCCCTAACAGGGGCCTTAATTCTTCAAATCGGCTGCACTTCTCCGTGGAGCGGGTAGCTGATCCACAGCCTGGCCTGCCACTGGGAATCTTCCAGGACAGCATTGGGGAGCTGTTCCGACACAGCTCCCCGCTATTTTACCAGCTACCCCACCTCTGTTCCCGCCACCCAGGGGCTAGTTAATTTCAAGCCAAAGAGTCAGCACAAAGAGTACTCAGCCTGCACAGGGGATACACTAAGTGAGTCTCTAACTGCAATAAAGAGAAATCAAATTTGCAACACCACTACTCTCTTGCCAAATGCAGGAATATGCAACACTGAATTTTGTGGATCTTTACTGCAATAATCGTTTGAAACCAACTTCTTTGTTTGGTTGTCATTGATTGCACTGCATTATTTCCATTAATAGTTAAAAGCAGAATCTGTACAAAAATGTTGACATACATCTGGGGAGCCACCTCGATGAACATTGTGACACATTCAAAGTACTTGAATTATTAGAGGAGCTTTTTTAAAAAGTTCATATAGTTATTTAAGGAGAGTGCAAAAAATATGTACTGTAATGTCAGTAAATTATCCTTTTGACTTCCCTTTCAATTACCTTTCCACTGATTATATGTACAGTAGTACCTGTGACGAGTATTCTATAATATAACTGTTGTATATTCACCAGATCAGTATAGTTTTTGTTGAGATCAGTATAAAGACGGTCTAATTTTGAAACTATTTTAGATCAAAGGTGCATAGTTGTGGTCATTACTCAAAACTTTCACAATTGCCTGCTTATTTCAATATGTATTGTTTTCAGTATTATCTATGTTTTAGTCCAATTTGGTGATCAGTAATCTTTGAATTATTTTTCTATATTAGTGGATCTTTTGTGGCTTTGCTCATTGCAAGTTACCAGTTATGCTGTTGTAAGCCCGTCTCCCTTTCTCACACATAATTAGGCAGCATTTGGGTATGATTAAACAACAGTTTTTATTTAGTCACAGAGATGTTTTCATTAAGGTTAGACCATCATTGCAAGGTACAATATTAAATCAAAAAATTAAAAAATATATATTTATCTTACCTATATTAATAAAAATAATGTGTACTTATTTACTGTCTTTAATGAGGAAAAACATCCCATGACATTTCACAGTAGCATAATCAAATAAATATTGACACATAGCCAAAGAAATATTTAGAAAGGAAGATTAACAGCTCCGTTAGAGATAGGTTAAGGTCGTAGACAGGTTGAGAGGCGGAGATGTTTAGGGAAGAAATTCCAGAGCTTAGGGCCTAGAAGGTTGAAGGCAAGGCTGCCAATAGTGGGGCAAAATGTGTGGGGATGCTTAAGAGGCCAATGATGGACGAATGCAGAGTTCTCAGAAGTTTGTAAGGCTAAAGGAGGTTATAGAGATAAGGAGGAGTGAAGCCATAGGGAGATTTGAACACAAGGATGATATTAAAATTGGAGGCATGGGTGAACTGGGTACTAATGTAGGTCAGCAAGGACAGGGGTGTGTGTGTGGATTAGGATCCAAGCAGCAGAGTTTTGGATGAGCTCAAGTTTGTAGACTGTGGAGGATGGGAGGCCAGCCAGGATAGAACCGGAATAGTTGAGTCTTTGTTTTGGTCTGAGACAAAAACAGAACCATAGAAAAGTTATGGCACCATCATGTCTGCGCTGGTTGAAAAATCTAGCTGCCCAATCTAATCCCACCTTCCAGTATCTGGTCCATAGCCTTGCAGGTTACAGCACTTCAGGTGCATGTCCAGGTACCTTTTAAATGAGTTGAGGGTTTCTGCCTCCACCACCGATCTGGGCAGCGAATTCCAGACACCCACCACTCTCTAGGTGAAAAAGTTTTTCCTCATGTCGCCTCTAATCCTTCTACCAATCACATTAAATCTGTGCCCCCTGGTAATTGACCTCTCCGCAAGGGGAAACAGGTCCTTCCTGT
Source organism: Heterodontus francisci (assembly GCF_036365525.1). Lineage (NCBI taxonomy): Eukaryota > Metazoa > Chordata > Chondrichthyes > Heterodontiformes > Heterodontidae > Heterodontus > Heterodontus francisci. The sequence goes on along the minus strand of NC_090376.1, from coordinate 43,003,988 downwards.
CTACTCTATCTAGGCCCCTCATAATTTTGTACACCTCAATTAAGTCACCCCTCAGCCTCCTCTGTTCTAAGGGAAAATTGGATGAGGGGTTCAGCAGCAGATGGGCTGAGGCAAGGGCAGAGATAGCCAATGTCATAGATGTGAAAGTAGGGGGCTTTGTGACAGCGAGGTTCCGATGTTTGTACCTCACTTCAGGTTAAAACAGGATGCAGAAGTCAATTTGTGGTCAATTTGGTTCTGCCTGAGACTGTGGTTGAAGAGGAGGTTGGAATCAGTAGCAAAGGAGTTTGTGGAGGATGAATGATGGTGGATGGACACAAAGACAATGGTTTGTTCTTCTCAGTGTTTGATTGTAGGAAATTTTGTCTCATCCAGAACTGTATGGTGGTCAAGCAATCTTGACATCACAGAGGCAATGGGTGGGGGGGGGGGGGGGTTCAAGGAGTGGTGCTGAGGTGGAGCTGGGTGTCGCCAGCGTACATTGGAACCTGACCCCATGTCTCGGAGGATGTCACCAAGCGGCAGCATGGAGATTAGAAATAGAAGAGATCCAAAGGTAATAGTGTGGGAGCGGCAAGAGAAACCATGGCAGGAGATTCTGTCTGTGATTAGATAGGTAAGATTGGAACCAAGTGAGGTCAGTCCTACTCAGCTAAGAACAGAGGACATCTGTAGCAAAAGGATGAGCTGGCTGACAGTGCTGCAGTGATTTCGAAAAGGATGAGGGTAGATAATGCCCCACAGTTGCAGAGGGTGTGATTTGTTAGTTTTATAAAGGCCATATTAATGCTGTGGCAGGGACAGAAATCTGATTGGAGATGTAGAAAAGATGGGCACGGATTTGGTAAGTTACAACACATTCAAGGACTTTGGAGAGGCAATGGAGGTTTGGATGTGATAGAAACATTCAAAATTGTGAGGTGTTTTTATATTGTAAATAGGGTAAAACTATTTCCATAGGTTAGTGAATTTACTTAGAATGCACCAACGCTTCTTCGACAGCATCTTCTAAATCCACGACCTCTATCACCTATAAGGACAAGGGCAGCAGATGCATGGTAACACCACCACCTGCAAGTTCCCCTCCATGCCACACATTATCCTGACTTGGAACTATATCGCCATTCCTTCACTGTTGCTGGGTCAAACTCCTTTCCTAACAGCACTGGAGGTGTACCTACCCCTCTGCAGTGGCTCAAGAAGGCAGCTCACCACCACCTAGAGGCCTGCTTTCGGTCGGGAAAAAGAACGCGACCCGAACCCAACTGAACTGCATCAGACTCGAGCCCGACCCGGCCCGAGTCCCTCCGATTTTGCCCCGAGCCCGACCCGACCCGAACCCGCCACTACTCGGCCCAACCTGAGCCCGACCCGACCATCCCTTTACTTACCTTCCAACTGGGAAGCTCCATGAAGCTGCAGCGCATGCGCGATGACGTCATAATGATGTCATTCACTCACTGCGCAGACTCAGTTTCGTCCCGGACTCCCAGCTCAGGTAAGTTTTCTATTTTTATTACTTACCAGCAGAGCACTTACCGTGTGTGTCCAGCCCGACCCGACCCAACGTGACCTGGACTCGGCTCGACCCGACCCAAGCCCGAAAGCCAGCCCCGGAAGATGGGCCCGACCCGACCCGAGTCCGACAAATGTCGTCGGGTCCCATCGGGTTCGGGTCGGGTAGCAGGCCTCTACCACCACCTTCTCAAGGGCAATTAGGGATGGGCAATAAATGCTGGCCTAGTCAGCGCCGCCCACATCCCATGAACGAATAAAAAAAATTAATATACTGCGTCACAAATTTAAGTTCCATCATCAAAAGAATGGAGGGAACAATCAAGAGAATTTCTTTTCAATATTTTAAGACATGAACTGTCCTACTAGAACCAGTGGTAGAACCAGGATCCACAATAATAGCTTTTAAAAGGGATGCTGATAAATATTTGAAGAAGAAAAACTGAAAAGGGTATGGAGAAAGGGCATGAATCATCGAAAGTTACAGCACAGAAGGAGGCCATTCAGTCCATTGTGTCCATGCTGGCTCTCAACAAGAGTAAGTCAGCAAATCCCACTTCCTCGCCCTTTCCTGTAACCCTGTAAATCTTTTCTCTTCAGGTGCTTATCCAATTCTCTTTTGAAAGGCCTGATTGTATCTGCCTCCACCACACACTCAGGCAGTGCATTCAGATCCTAACCACTTGCTACGTAAAAATGTTTTTCCTTATGTCGCCTTTGGTTCTTTGCCAACCACCTTAAATCGGTGTCCTTTGGTTTTCAACCCTTCTGCCAATGGAAACAGTTTCTCTCTAAGTATGCTGTCTAGACCCCTCATGATTTTAAACAGTTCTATCAAATCTCCTCTCAACCTGCTCTTCTCTAAGGAGAACACCTCCAGCTTCTCCAACCTATCCAATTGAAGTTCCTCATCCCAGGAATTTTTTTTTTTTGCATCCTCCCTAATCCTTTACATCCTTCCGAAAGTGCAGTTCCCGGAACTGGACACAATACGCCACTTGAGGCCAAACCAGAGAATGGAACAAAGTGGATAGCTTTTTCAGAGCGGGTGCAATGATTTCCCTGGGCTGTGAAATGTTTAAGATTCTTAATAAGTTTATATTGCGCTAATACTTTGACTGTTCATCAGTAATCAGAACCACATACATTTCCTTTTCTTCTTTGTCAAATAGGATCTTTAGTGCTCCAATTTGCATTTCTTCACATTTACCTAATTTAACACACAGCCTGAACTCACCTGCTAAACTGTTTTGGCTCCCTTTAAATACTGTCTTCCATCCACTTGTCACCTATTTACATAGATAGATGTCGTCAAATGATTATTAGTTTCTTGGAAACTCCCTCTTCAATATCATTATGTAATAGAGTGAACACAGGAGGCTTGAAATAAATCTTTACAGAATTTTATTCTCCATATCAAGAGCTATAATTCATTTACCATGACCTTCTGCTTTCTATTACTATGTTTCCAAATGTCAACTAATTTACCATTAATTCCATGAATCTTAATCGCCTCTAAAACTGCTAGCTTGGAGGGACTTTCAAATGCATGCAAATACATTGAACAAGTGCAAATTGCCTCATTATTGTGGGGAGTATTAAAGCAATCTCAAATGCTTAGAATTTTAACTCTAATTAAAGTATGCTGCTTTAATTGTTATAAAGTATGCTACTGGTAGTTGCAGCGTATATTTTAATCTCACTTGATGAAGACTTTCCTCTTTCATTCATCGATGTATTATTTCTTTTATCATCAAACTTCCAGTCACTTGGTCTTGGTGCTCCACAAATCCCTTATAGCCATGTTGATATTTAAGGTCACTTCTTCATCTATTTCACAAAAGCAGAGGGAAAAGTCATATCCAAAACTTTGAAAAAAGTCCAGTTGAAATTTCTACTTTCTTAATTTCAGTCAGTTGGAAGATAATCATAATTATAGCTGTTCTTTATAATTAGCTTAGTTTTCACGGGATGTGGGCGTTGCTAGTAAGGCTGCTATTTATTGCCCTGAGGAGGTGATAGTGGATTACCTTTGTGAACTGCTGCATTGTAATGGTTTGATACAAATGAGTGTCATGCTGGGCCACTCTAGCGAGCACTTAAGAGTCAAACATATTGGTCGAACTGGAGTCACATATAGGCCAGGCTGGGTAAGAATATGAGTTTCCTTCCCTAAAGGAGATTAGTGAACCAATTGGGTTTTTACAATAATATGACTGCTTCATGGTCTCTTTCACTGACACCACCTCTTTTTAAAAACTTTTTAAAAATTGAATTCAAATTCTCAAAGTCCCAAGGTAGGATTTAAGATTCTCTTCCCTGGCTTATTAGTCCAGGATTCTGGATTACTCATCCATTAAATAACCAGTACAATACATTATTAAATATATAATGATACAGGAGTATTTTTCTGTATGCTATTTCCTGGCACAAACACTATCAGATGACATGACACTATAGGAATTCAGTTCTCATGCCAGCACTCTGCCATGCAAACCAATGTGACTGCAGATGTCCAATGAGAACACAGACTGTGCAGATCCTTGGTCTGCCAGCATGGGGTGTTCTCGACCTGCCAGGCAGCTGTGAAGGAGAGAACTTTTTGTCCTTAGACTATGAAGGTGGTGTTATCTGTTTAGCAATAGTCTTCCCACAAAGCAGATGGCTATGATCTCTGACAGCTCACCTCACACATGAATGCTTATTGAGCCAGTGGACATTTGACTCATGACGATAAAAGTGAGATGCTATACTATTGAGTATTGAGCCATTATTTCAAGCTGTGTTATTTTCTTCCTCTGCTTTTTGCACTGAAAAACCAAAACAAAATTAGAAATTGTTACAGTGATGCAGGTTATAATATGGGAGTTTTTGTCTACACATTAGAATAGCCATGGCTAGAATTTTATGCCCCCTCCCCGCCCCAAAGAGCTGACCGGAGGTAGGGTAGGGGTGGGGGGCCTTTCCGTCAACTACCTGCCCCCATTGACATTTTACGAGCAGCGGGAGAGGTTGAAAACTGCCTATCCACCTCAGGCCAATTGAGGCCCTTAATAGGACAATTAATTGCCAATTAAGGGCCTCCTCCTGCCACCACTGGTATCTTACCAGCAGCCGCCGGACACTTTGCCACCTGGGGAGGCCGCCCAGTAAAACCTGGCAGCCTCCTTGCGGGCTGGGTGTGGCCCTCCTGATCATAGACCCTGTGCCCCACGGAGGGCCCCCCCCCCCACCATGGCACAAGCTGCCCCTGCTGAAGCACCTCCCCCTACCCTCCTAATCAAACCCCCCCTCCCCTCACCAGGACCCGGATGATTTTCCCCAGCGAGGCCTGAAACCCCACTCATCTTTTGGTGCCGCCATCCATGCTGCTCTTATGCCTGGGTGCAGTCCCAGCAGTGGTCACCATTCCCAGTGGCTTCCTGCATGGTTTCCAGGCCCAGCAGAGGCGGATTCGCCTCTGACTTTTCAGACGGTGGGCGGGGCCTCGTCTGCCATGTAACATTCCGGCCCATATTTCTTAAGAACTTCACATCATAAAAACATAGAAAATAGGAGCAGGAGTAGGCCATTTGGCCCTTCGAGCCTGCTCCGCCATTCGTTATAATCATGGCTGATCATCCAACTCAGTAACCAGTTCCCGCTTTCATCTCATATCCTTTGATCCCTTTAAACTCAACTCAACTCAACTCTGACTCCTTCTTGAAAACTCAACTCTGACTCCTTCTTGGCCTCAACTGCTTTCTGTGGTAGTGAATTCCACAGGTTCACCACTCTCTTGGTGAAGAAATTTCTCCTCATCTCAGTCCTGAATGGTTTACCCCGTATCCTTAGACTATTACCCCCGGTTCTGGACTCCCTCACCATCGGGAACATCCTTCCTGCCTCTACCCTGTTAAGTTCTGTTAGAATTTTGTAGGTTTCTATGAGATCCCCCCTCACTCTTTTGAACTCCAGCGAATATAATCCTAACCGACTCAATCTCTCCTCATACGTCAGTCCCGCCATCCCAGGAATCAGTCTGGTAAACCTTCCTCTATAGCAAGAACATCCTTCCTCAGATAAAGAGACTAAAACTGCACACAATATTCCAGGTGTGGCCTCACCAAGGCCCTGTATAATTGCAGCAAGACATCCCTGCTTCTGTACTTGAATCCTCTCGTTATGAAGACCAACATACCATTTGCCTTTTCAATCACCTGTTGGACCTGCATGTTTACCTTCAGTGACTGGTGTACGAGAACACCCAGGTCTGGTTGCATATTCCCCTCTCTCAGTTTATAGTCGTTCAGATAATAATCTGCCTTCCTGTTTTTGCTACCAAAGTGGATGACCTCCCATTTATCCACATTATACTGCATCTGCCATGCATTTGCCCACTCACTCAACTTGTCCAAATCACCCTGAAGCCTCTCTGCATCTTCCTCACAACTCACCCTCCCACTCAGTTTTGTATCATCAAAACAGAAAGGTCGAGAACCAGAGGACACAGATTGAAAGTGATTGGGAAAAGAACCAGAGGCGAATGGTTAGGATCTAGAATGCACTGCCTGAGAGCTTGGTGGAGGCAGATTCAATCGTGGCCTGCAAAAGGAAATTGGATAATTATCTGAAAAGATTTGCAGGGCTGCGGGGAAAAGGTGGGGGAGTGGTACTGGCTGAGTTGCCCTTGCAGAGAGTTGGCATAGACACAATGGACCAAATGGCCTCCTTCTGTGCTGTAACCATTCTATGATTCATGTAAACATTCTCTATTCGCTACTTGAATATCTCAGGATGTCCATGGGGTAGAATGAGACGTATGTGATGTCATGTCAGGGTTTTCTGGGTGTAACACCCCCTCTCCAGGATGTTGTTAGATCTTTTTCCAGTATGAAGTGTAGTAACTGAACAAAATAACAACTGATTTCCAAAATGTGGAGTCTTCAAGCAGGGCTAAGACCACTAGAAATATTGGGGTTGAATTTCCGGAGGGTTCCTCCCACTTGAGAGAGCTATACACCAACCGAGAGAGTTTTACATCAATTGGAAATTATAGAGCTACACACTGCCCAGGAGACAACTACATACTGAGAGAGAGTGCTATTTACAGATGGAGAGAGAGAGAGTGCCACAAACCAACACGTTGGGAGAGAACTACATACAAACTGTCCGAGACAGAGTGAGAGAGCTATACACCAACTGGGAGAGAGAGCTAAACATTAAGAATTAAATACCAACTGAGGTGCCATTACCTACTGAACCTATAGAAGGAGGCTCACTTGTGTTATGGACAGATAGGAAGTGGTGTGGGTGACTTCCACTTTTCACCTATCAACTGACTGCAGATAGTGTTTTTAAAGTAGCATTTTAGTCCCTGAGTGTTTTAAGGCTCAAATAAATAGACAAACAACATGTGTTCTCATAGTTAAAAAAAGAAAGATATATATTTACTTTTACACAATAACCGAAAAATATTTGCGACTTCACCCACTCACACATTCACACACACATGGCGCACACACACTCACAAGAAAAGATAGAGAGTAGAGTGTTAGATGTAATTAGAGTCCAATTGTTGTAAAAGAGTTTGTTGTTTTAAAAAAAAACTTTAGAAGCTTTTCGGGAGGAAATCTTTCAGCAGTGTAGGCCTGAATGTTTGTTGTCTTGAAAGGGATGATGTGTTGTAGGCTCCTTGTGGTTAAGCCTCAATCCAAAGTCGATGAAGGGAAGTTCAGGTTCACTTTCGCAGATGGTGACTTCCAAAGTCACCTTGCAATTTCTCTGCTGCAGTAGCTAAAAGATGTTGTCAGCAGGGCTCCTGCTTAGCTGCAACTGTCTCATAGCTGTTCTAGTTGGAAAAGATATTCTCTGGCTGTTCTGCCTGTGTTCTGCCTCTCTCTCTCCAGAGAGATACCTTTTTAAGGTCGAAATGTGTCTGGTTGGGGTTTCAGTCAGGTAATCAAGGGCTCTTTCCCCTGGGGTGATTCACACAATGTTTCAGGATATGGGAACCATTGTTACACGATGGCTTCTCAATGTGGTCTATTCTGATAGATAGGTGTTATTTCACCTATTATTTTGGCCTTGGCTTCGGAGTCAGTCTGTCTATAAAAGTCTTTGTTAGTTTCATTCCTGTGGATAGGAGATATTAGCATGGAATGGGCTGTTTTTCATTTTAATGTGGTTTCTGCAAAGCTAATTCAGACATGGATACTGGGTTTCATCTTCACAGACAAACATGTTTATTGACAGTACAGCAGTACTGACCTCTAACCATTTTGTCTGTGGCACAAATGTGTCCACTTTTTTGTCATTCAGTTCAACAGTTTACTTTTATTTCATAATTCTTCCAGTTCATTTCATATTTCGTCACTGTTCCCTCTGGGAGCGTGACACTTAACAAAGATAACTGTTGAATTTTATGTACCTTACTTGTTGCACAAGTGTTTAGTAAGGTTGTTGATTTCAGTAGGTTTTGAACATGTGGGCTAACAGTGAATTAGATATTGTAACTTTTTTTGTAATATTAAGGTACTGAGTGTACCAAAGGTAACTATTTCCAATTGATTCAATACAAGGCAGCTGAAGTAAGGGGGAAGGTACTCTGTTTACGACCATGGCATATTTCCCCTAGTCTGTGACATGCCTATGTAACCTTAATTCCTATGTGCCCATTCCGTCACCCAATCATGCAATGCTTAATTTCTGCTCTCTCGAGTACTTTGTTCCCCCCATGGCTACGCCAACCCTTCACTACTCCTCTGCCTTTCTACTCTCCTGCCACCATTGCCACTTTGAATAAACCCACAGCTACCCTCCGTGCCTCCATCAGTATTGTTCAAAGGGCCCATTGAGTCATTGCCTCCTTATGAACAGCAACCTAAACTGCTCCATTCTTCTCTCTTGCTGACGTTTTCACCTTGCATCCCACCTGGCTGCTAACTTTGCCAACCTTCTGACTGCTCTGCTCATCCCATCTACCACAGCCACCTTGGACTCTGCCAGTGTACCAACAATAACCACCCATCTTGACATAGGCCTCCAGAATGCTCATTTATTTGCAAACAAGACCTTTGTCATCCATAACCTTATTGTAGATGATAATATTGGCATCCTGGATTTGACGGAAACTTGGCTTATAGGTGATGACAACTTGTCCCTATTGAAACCTCCCTGTCTACTGTATTTTCCATCATCTAGCCCAACCAAGAAGCCATGGTGGTGGTGTATCCCTTATCACCAATTCATACATTGTACCCCTAGTCCTCTGATACTTTCACTTTATTTAACACCTCACCTTGTTTCACCATTCTTGTCTCGCCCTTGAAATATCCTCATTGTTTTCCGCCCTCCTCAGTCTCCTCCGAGTTTCTCACCTCCTTTTCCCTTCATCCCCTAAACTGAGTGACTCCTCATTCTGAATGATTTCAATCTTCATCACTTACCCTTTCTCCTCTTAATTCACAGGTCTCTTATGCTCCCAGGTCTCTCCCTCCATAAACTCTTCATTATAATAGTTCCCTAACTTCAGGTATTAGTGTTCATCCTTTCCAAGTCTGAAAGGAAGGTCCCTTCTCATAAAACTCATCTTTGACCCCTCTGCCTTCGAAAACTGCCATCCTATCTCCCAACCTCCTATTCTTCTACGAAATTCTTGAATGTGTTATCCCTTCCCAAATCAATGGCAATCTTGCCTGTAATTAAATGTTTGAATCTCTTCAACCAAGTTTCCAGTTCTGCCACTGTACCAAAATGGCTCGACTTAGAAAAACAAATTACTGTGGTATATTAGCTCTTGCCTTCTCTACAGCCTTTGGATGGTCCACCACACCATCCTCCTTCATTGCCTTTCCTCTATTGTCCAGTTGAGTGGAATTGGTTTCATATTTACAGATCCAATCACAGCCAGCAGTGGCTTCTTTACTGATCCCAATGTTGTTAGCAAGAGATCACCAAGGATATATCCTTGACCGTCTCCTCTTCCTCTACATGCTGCTGTTGGGTGACATCATTCACAGACATGGGATCAGTTTACACATGTACACTGGCAGCATCCACCTCTACCTGTCCACCACCTATGTCAGTCCCTTCATTGCTTCTGTGCTATCATACGGGTTGTCCAATATGCAGTCTTGGATGAGTGCTGATTTCTTCCAGGTAAGCATCGGAAAGGCAGAAGACATTGAATTTGGCCCTGCCATAAATTCTGTATGCTTGCAACTGATTTCATCCCCCTCCCTAGTCACTATCTCAGGCTGAACCAAACTGTTTGAAATCTCAGCATCCTAGTCAACGCCTCTTCCCATCTGCCGCTAAAACCCTCAAATGCCTTTTGTCAAATCCAGACTTGACTGTTCCAAAGCTCTCCTGGCCATCTTCTTCCCTCTGTGAACTTCAGCTCATCCAAAACTCTGCTGTGCTATCCTATCCCTCACCAGATCCTACTCACCTATCCTCCTTCTTAGGTAGTCCCGCGGGATTGAGGATGACTTGCTTCCACTCCGGATCAATGGGTTCTGAGATGGCTGATAAGTTCAATGCGTGATCTGTAGACACTGCCACATGAGGGACAGGTGGTGCTTGAAGGGTCAGGTGGATGAGTAGTTTGGAGGTTTGTGCGCTCTCTCCGACACCTCGATCTTGCCCCTGCATGTTCCTGATGACATTCCTTGAGATGTACGATGTCTTTCCAAATGAGTTTTCTGCATCTAGGATGGTCACAAGCCAGGGACTCTCACTAGTCGATGGGGATGTTTGATCTCTTCAGGGATGCTCTGAGGACAGCATTTCCGCTGTCCTCCTAGGAGTCTCCTGCCACAACCAAGTTCTGAGTAGAACAGCTGCTTTGGGAGTCTGGTGTGAGACATGTGAACAACATATCCCGCCCAACGGAGCTGGTTTTAGGTGATTAGTGCCCCGATACTGGGAAGGTAGGCTTGGGAAAGGACGCAGCTGTTGGATCACCTTTCTTGCCACCGGATTTGGAGGATTTTATAGAGGCACCTCTGATGGTACTTCTCCAGTGCTTTGAGGTGCCTGCTATAGGTTGGGGTAACCACCACAGACTCTATCTCAGTCAAGACAGGGGTAACCATCTTTCACCCATGTCCTTGCTGTGTTACATTGGGTTGCCGTCCCCTAATGCCTCCAATTTAAAATTCCTATTCTCATATTTAAATCCTTTCATGGTTTTGTAGCTCAATTTCTCTTGAACCTTCTGTAGTTCTATAACCTCTCCCCCTCCTTCACCTATGCCAAAATCTCTGTTGCTCTGACTCTGGTCTTTTGTCCTCAGTCCTGAGAAAGGGTCTTAGATCTGAAGTGCCAACTGACTGACTTCTATTTCTCCACACAAGCTGTCTGACATGCCTGAGTATTTCCAATTTTGTCTGAAAGCATGAATGCCATTAAAACAATTTGGGAACCAACTACAACAATTCACAGGAATCAAGAAATGAGTCTGACTTTGCTCACAAGAACATCGCAATGCCCGTGGTGTTGAGAGGTTCTCAGTGCAGGAAATAGGTAGATCCTGAATTAGTCAATCAGATGATAATGAAATGGACCACTCAGTGCACAGTGGTGCTACGAATTGTAACAACAATTTAGTTAAAGCTTTTGCTGCTGATAAGCATGATCTTGCTAGGGCTTTTTTGGCATTAGGTCATGTAACCTTGCAACATTTGTTTATTCCTCATTAGTGCTGAGTTCATTGATTGCAAACCATGATTGAGAGTTCTGCAATTCATTTAGTTCATGAATATTAGAACTGAATCCAGCTGACAGCTTTCTAGTGAAATGTTTGTGGACATCTCTATAAGCTCCTGGCTTACGTCAAATGTCTCATTGCTAATGTGATATCTGCCTGGGTTTAACCTTCTCACAACAGAAACAGAGTGGATGAACAGTTAAAATCAGGGAAATCCTTACTTCCCCATTCCCATTCTGAAGTTGCCAGTACTGATGTTAACAGCTGACTCAGTAGGAAATATATCAATGAGATTATAATGAGACTGTAATAGATAAAATACCCCAAGTCTGCTTTTGCTGAGTTTCAACTGAAATGAAAATCACTTCCCCAAACTGACCAAGAGTTAAAATTGAGGCCATATTCTTAACAAGAGGCTGTTGTCGCAGATGTGCAGTGACAGAAATGTGGAAACAAAGACATGAGGCATATCTATAGAGATCCGAAGTGGAACACTGGTGGGGAGGGCGAAGCAGGTAAATTTCTCTGTGCGGGAGTTGGGGGAGTGGCGTCAGAGTAATTTGATTGGTCTAGGAGATGGTGGGACGGGGTAACATTTAAAGTATATGAACTTTGGGGGTGGGGGGGGGGGAAGGTCAGGTGCACCAGGTAAGTGTTTTGGTCGGGGGGAGTGGGCAGGTACTTAATTCTATGGTTATTGGAGGGTGGTGGGATAGGGTCAGGATCAAGTTTTTTTTTAATTTTTAAAATTAGATTTTAAATTGCAATGTAGGGCTCGAAGCCCTTTAAAAATGGTGTCAGCACCTGCGCAGTGGCACCTGACGCCATTGCCGGGGATAGACTGCCTGCCATCTCCATGTCATCGTCGAGGCGGGCAGTCCACCCCGGCCATTTAAATGAGATACTGCTTTAATATTGCAGCGGCTCCGCAACATGCGGCCTGCACGGGCGGACCGCCATTGTTCATATTTGCCGTCGACATAAATTTCAACATTATGTCAGGTAACTGGTATGATCTAGAGAATACAGATTGTATAATGCAAGTTTTGTTTGACCCACTACTTCCACACACCATTTCCAGAGATCAGTCAGTCAATCTGTTCCCAGACACTAGTTTAGGCTGTTTTTAAAGTCAGCCACTAGGAATAGTGTAAAGGTAACTTTTGCGTTGAGTTTTCTCCCTTATGTGGAAATATCTTCTGTCAGATTGTCATAGCTGGCCTGTCTGAGATCAATAAAGAATGCCAGACTCACTCCATGAGAGAGCAAGATCTAATAACTTATGTGCAATAACGTTATGATAGTTATATATAGAACAATAGATATCTGAGAATGAGGGCATGGCTGTAACCTAATTGAGAGTCTCTTATGAGATCATAAACCATAAAAAGGGAGTTAAACTGTTTACAATTCTCATCTGAACCTTGAGATTACATTACACCCTTGTCATCACTCTGAGATACACAATATATATGGTTTTAATTGTCATGTGTGTAGTCTGCCTTGGTCAATTCTAATGCTATCAACATCTGATAGTGCGGGTACCAACTGGCTGTGTGTGTACCATATCCTTGATGTGGTGCTCAAAGACAAGTAAATGAGCTATTTATCAGGAAATAATCTACAGTTAATTACCTGGGAAATTCTACATTTGATTTATATGAAGGTTTTTCTCTCAACCAAAACAAACTGGGTATACCATCATTCTTGCTAAACATTTGGTTTATACAGAAGCAAAAATGCAGAACGTGTTTAAGATTCACTACATGGTCATCTTTAACAACTAAAAGTTAAAGTACCAAAGGCAACTCAGCTGCTTTTGATGTCATATGAAATGGTTTGATGTCAGAGTATTTAGTGTAACATCATAAACAATGTATCATAGTGTCAGAGAGTCATAGAGAGATACAGCACTGAAACAGGCCCTTCAGCCCACCGAGTCTGTGCCGACCATCAACCACCCATTTATACTAATCCTACATTAATCCCATATTACCTACCACATCCCCACAATTCTCCTACCACCTACCTACACTAGGGGCAATTTACAATGGCCAATTTACCTATCAACCTGCAAGTCTTTGGCTGTGGGAGGAAACCGGAGCACCCGGCGGAAACCCACGCGGTCACATGAGATCTTGCAAACTCCACACAGGCAGTGCCCAGAATTGAACCTGGGTCGCTGGAGCTGTGAGGCTGCGGTGCTATCAATTTATTTAGCATAAATGGCTTTTTTTAATACTAGGATAATCCAGTTTACTGAAGGGGGAATGACTGAAAGTGTCCCAATATGTTCCAATATACATCAGAACATTGGGAAAGGGGAAAGTTCTACACATGACTTTCCCTCCTGCGTCCTTTAGATATGGTGCCATCATGATTGTTCTCAGCTTTTTTCTGTTGCCTCTGTAGCTCATCCACACCGATCTCAATCATCAGGCTTTTTGAGTTCTACTTGATTTTCTTTCATTGAACTAGTACACAGTAGTGTAGAGTTTGGTACCAGACCAGTCGTCTTCTTTGGCCTCCCTGTCTCGAGAGACAATGGGTAAGCGCCTAGAGGTGGTCAGTGGTTTGTGAAGCAGCGCCTGGAGTGGCTATGAAGGCCAATTCTACCAGACCAATAATCCAGAGTGAAAACTGAAAATGCTGGAAATACTCACACATGCAAATTTCTGTCATACTTGAAAAGTATACATAAAAAGAAAGGTAGTAATTTTATGCTGATTTCTTCTGATCTTCAAATTTTGTCACCAAAAGTAATTATCTTCCAATTAACTTCAGATATGCCTACACATAACAATTTGATGGTGTGGCCTTAAGGGGACAGGCTAGATTAAAACACACTTGGACTTAATAACTGAATAATCTGTTGTGCATTACACATTATGAACTATTGTTAGTACAGAATAGGATAATCACCCTACTTACTCTGAGATTCATTAATTCAGTAAGATAATTGGCTGATATTTTCTTGATGGTGACCAAGTATCATTTTTAGTTGACTCCCTAGCATCGTCATCTGAATAAACTACATTTTCTTTTTCACCAAACACTTTTTTTATTACCAAAACTAACTAGTTCTCTGTGGCACTCAAATGGAGTTCATGTGGTGGAAAAAGATATTGAATATACTCTCTGCAGATCCTGAGATTTGGCCCATTGACAACCTGCAGCATCATTGCCATCTGTGGACAGAACTTCTGTACCAGCTGATGTTATTTTTTGTTGAATGTTAAAGAAAAAAAAACCCTTTCGAGCCAACAGTGCTTTCAAGTTGAAGAAGCAGGATTTTATTCAGAACTGAGTTTGATCTCTGCAGACTTTTATTCATCATGTGGATCGAGTGCCCAAGAAACCTTGACAAACATCTGTTATCACAAATTATTTTCAACATCAAATGGGAGTAAATTTCAATGAACCAGCAGCGACATATTTTTATAGGATTTGCAATATGGTGAAAATGAAAGATGACAAAAGCATCTTTTATGCTTAGTGCAATTTGTCAAGTCAGTTTCTTTCCAGAACCACTGTTATTGTTTGTTGACTTTGATTCTTAACATTGATCACTAGAGGCAAATGAATGAGAAAGTTTGCAATAATAATGGAAAAACCAATGATTTCACATCTACCAAGTTACAAGATTTCTATATGATTACAGTGATTAAAGTGATGTTGTGACAATGAGCAGAAATTGGTACTTCAAACATTTTTAAAATTGATAAATGAAGATGAATGCCGAAAGTCCATAGTGCAGGACAACACCAAGGCTGAAAACATAAATGATTAAATGACTTTGGGCTTTAAAAGCATGAAGGCTATTAACAATATGAACAACTGAGGAAGTTCAGGAGTGCCACAGTTTTGGGAACATTAGAAATAGGAGTAGGCCATTCAGCCCCTTGAGCCTGCTCCGCCATTCAGTTAGATCTTGTCTGATCTGCACCTCAACTCCATTTTCCAGTATTTTCTCCATATTCCTTGATAGCTTTACCAGACATAATCTCTCAGTCCTGAAAACTCCAATTATCCTAGTACAGGGGTGTCCAACCTTTTCGCATGCGGCGATGGGTGGGGGAGGGGGAGGCTACATTACAATTTTTGTCCTACACAGGGAGAAAATTTCAGAAAGATAAAGGCATTAAAATTTATTTTACTATCAAAACAACAAACATGCATTTTTATGAAGAAGCTTTGAATGAGAAAAATAATTTATTGACTTATTTCTTCGTCACTATGTTGAACACCGATTAAGTGACATACCTGGCATTGTTTTTCTTGCATAAGTAGTTAATCTCTGCCCGCACAGTTGATGTAGCGATGCAGAGTATTCCAGATAGATGTCCATCTGTCAGGAGAGATCTTGATCTCTTTCTCTTACCTCTCTCGCTCCCTCCCTCTCCTCTCTGTATCTCTTCACCCCCCCTCTCTCTCTCCCCCACCCTCCCCTCTCTCTCTCTTCCCCCTTTCTCCCCCTCCCTCCCTTTCTTTCTCCCCCTCCCTCTCTCTCTTCCCCTTCCCTCTCTGTCACTCTCTCCCCCCCTCTGTCATTCTCTCCCCTTCACTGTCACTCTCTCTGCCTCTTTCTGTCTGTCGTTACCCCTCTCTCTGTCTCTCTCTCCCCCCACTCTTTCCCTGTCTCTCTCTCCCGCCCTCTCTCTGTCTCTCTCTCTCTCACCCTCTCCTTCTCTGTCTGTCTCTTGCCCCCCTCTCTTTGTCTCTCTCTCCCTCTCTCCCCCCCCCTTTGTCTCTCTGTCTGTCTCTCTCTCCCCCCCCCACTTTGTCTCTCTCTGCCCCTCTCTTTCTCTTAACCCCCCCACCCCCACCTCTCTCTCTCTCCCTGATCGTTGAGAAAATCGGAACCCGCCGGAAAACCGCAAAGCTGTCCTGACAGGTGCTCCAAGTAGGAACAGCGGTTTCCGAACTTCAGACAGTTCCAATTTTTTTAAAAGCCCACCAGAAAATCACAAATCTGTCTGAAGTTCAGAAACTACTATTCCCGCTCTCAGCAACTGTCAGCTGTGAATATGGAAAGGAGTGTTAATGAGCAAAAGATCTGAGCTTAGAAATTCCAAATCAGCTGTGAAACGGACAGCACATTTTTTCTTAACACCAATCTGGTTAGAACAAAGAAGCCAATGGGAAATTTCTTATCCCTGAAATTATCAGTAACACACCTCAAAATTTGTTCCCATTACAGACACTTTGCCACCCCTTGGTGAGGATGACGACCGGCCAGGTACAGTTCACATCCACGGGCTGGATAGAAACCTTTAGCGGGCTGGATCCTGGCCCATAGGCCGTATGTTGGACAACCCTGTCCTCGCATCTACAGTTTTTAGTAGAGAGTTACGGATTTATACTGCCCTCTGTGTGAAAAGGTGCTTTCTGATTTTACTCCTGAATAGCCTAGCTCTAATTCTAACATTGGGGGGAGTTTTACGCTCTTGCCCCACCGCGAGTTTGGAAGTGGGGAGAGCATAAAATCGGGTGGGATGGTTGTAGGAGAGTTCCCGCCACCATTCCGCCTCCACCTGCGTGGTGGCACTGCAGCTGTCGGCCTCTGATTAGCCGGCAGCTCTTCAAGGGCGGGACTTCCGGCAACGGCATCCTAGATCCTATGGCAGGCCCTCTGCTGTCCACTTAAGTGCCTGTTTGGCACTAAATTCAGCGGGCCTTCCAGAAAAGAGGCGACACAGGGATCTTGGCATCGGTTTCTCCGGATGCCAAGATACCCAATGTCAGGATAAAATTCTCTCATTGTGTCCCCTTGTTTTTGATTCCCCCACTAAAGGAAGTACTTTTTCTTTACATTTTAAACACCTCAATCAGTTAACCCCCTCAATCCTCTATACTCAAACAAAAATAAGCATCGTTCACACAATCTGTCTTCGGTAGCATTCAGGTGAACGTGTGATGTCCCTCCTCCAATGCCAATATATCCTATTTGAAGTGCGATACTCAAAAATAGGTGCTGTGCTCCAGATGGGGTCTAACCAAGGCTCTATCCAACCGCAGCATAACTTTCTCTCCTATCCTTTATATTCCAGCCACCTTGAGATATCGCCCAACATTCCATTAGCCATTTTGATTGCTTTCTGTATCTGTCTACTAGCTTTTAATGAATTGTGTCCTTGGAATCCCATGACTTTGTGAAGTAATATTCAATGCAGTATTCAATTTTTATTTGTTTTCAAAAGCCATTGCTGCCACATGGCAACTTAAATTATTTTCATTTAGAATAATCATAAAAATTAAACAACCATAGGATGCAGGATTTTTAATAGATGAGCATTTTCATGTTGATGTTTGTACAAATATCGCTATGAACTGCCTTAATCTTGATGGGGGCATGCTGGAATAGCTATAAACTCTGCTAGGTTCCAGATACACCAAGTCTTGAAATTGCATGGGGTTTCTGCTTACAAGTGGACCGGTATCAGTAGAGGAAGGGCTGAGGGCATGGACTCCTTCACCTATGTTAGAAATTCTGTATTCTCAATCTCACAGGAACCTGGCATAAGAGATAAGAGAAGTGTACCAGCCTGCTGAAGGATACATGTAGACTCCACATGAGGGTCCAGGCTTCTATCATTGAAGAATCTTGAGGACATTTTTTTTATTAAATGGGGAGCTGTTGGGTTTTTTTCTGGAGTGGTGGGGGGGGGGGCGGTGGGCAGCCTGCCAACCCCATACAACTTAGGTTCCCCCTCCTTAGACCCCATATTTCCTGGCTGAGTCAGCATTGGAGGACAGCCCCCAGGTGCAATTCTACCATAAGTGACAGGATCGCAGCTCCTGAAACTTTGGGACTCAATCTCTCTGACAAATGCAATATGTGTTTTACTTCTGATATTGAGAGACCCAATCTGTTAATAAAAATTAAAACTAATTTTAGCTATTTAATTGAACTTCATTTACATGATTCACTGTAGATTGGCCTAAAATGTTTTCCCTAATGTATTATTTGTGGGATTTTAAAAAGTATTTCTTTACCTTTTGTGATCTTAAGAAAAGTTGTGTAACAAAGCTTTCTTTCTTTACCGTTTTAATTTTTCTTCAAGATCATAGTTCTGGCTGGATACTCAGTTGTATCAAACAGCTTCTATGGGCTGCAGGTTCAAGAAGAAGGTCCACCAGTACCTTCTCAGTGCTAGTAATGGGCAATAAATGTTGGCTCGCCAGTGACATCTACATCCCGAAAATGCAAAGAAAAATAATCTTTGATAATATCCCTTCTATCTCATTCTGCAACTGTGGCCTTAGTAACAATATCACTCCTTCCTTTTGCTCTATTTATTTAACTTGCATTACTGGCCCAGCTGAAGCCAAGGTTCTGCCAAAACTACATCACCATGCCACAATATAGTGGCACAAAACAATAATGAGGAATGCAGTCAAGCCAGCTGACAGTCGACTGACTGAGACAAGCACTGTTTCTTTTAAAAAAAAAAGCAAAATGCAGCGGATGCTGGAAATCTGAAATCAAAACAAGAAATGCTGGAAATACTCAGCAGGTCTGGCAGCATCTGTGGAGGGAGAAGCGGAGTTAATATTTCAGGTCAGTGACCCTTCTTCAGAACTGGCAAATATTAGAAATGTGAAACGTTATAAGCAAGTAAAGAGCGGGTGGGGAAAGAGATAACAAAGGAGAAGGTGTAGATAGGACAAGGTCACAGAATAGCTGACCAGAAGGTCATGGAGCAAAGGCAAACAATATGTTAATTGCATTTGTACAGATAAGGTGTTAACGGACTGAAAATTGAACAGCTGCAAGAACAAACATGAAAACAAACAGTGGGTAAGCAAACTGAACAAACTAAGATGAAATAAAATAAAATAAACACAAAAAAATAGAAAAAAGAAAAAATAACTAACAATAAAAGTAAAATGGGGGGCCTGTCATGCTCTGAAAGTATTGAACTCAATGTTTAGTCTGGCAGGCTCTTGTGTGCCTAATCGGTAAATGAGATGCTGTTCCTCAAGGTTGCGTTGATGTTCACTGGAACACTGCAGCAAGCCCAGGACAGCACTGTTTCTTACTTAGCTGCTGCTCTACCAACCCCCGCTGCAATCACATGATTCATGAAAAGCAAGACTGGCTTTTTAAAAGCTGCACTCTAATTTCTGTGCACCCAGGACAAACCTGTTTTACACACGTTTTATTGCAATCACTACTCCAATGAATATTCAAAATCATAGGAAATTCTCAAATAAATACCTCTCCACACCATCAGTAGGTGAAACTCTTCTTCAAAGCAGTGCAATTCACCACATGGAAATTCAGGGCATGTTATGTTTTAACAGGAGTGCACGTTTTACAGTTCTGTAGTCACTAGTGGTATAGTTCGTATGTTGGAAAATATGTTACTTGTCTTTAGTTATATTCTGCACCTTCACTAACAAATATATATAATGCAGATAATATATATCATTCACAGTGCAGCATGAATCAGACCTTGACATGAATACACAACTTGTGCTTTCTGAGAAACTGGACCTCCTTTGCTTCTTGTACTGAATTCAGGCAGAGTCTGCTTTACATGGAAACCTGATGGTGGTGTAATGAGTCTTAAAATGTTTACGGCGACTTAATATTTCAAAACCAATCCATTTTCCATGTTATGGTGGCAACCAGATGCTTATGACTTGGGAGAAATGCAAATAATGAAAGAATTGGACTGATCTATCATGCTGCCATGTGGGAACTATATAAGTTATATAATCACATTCAAGTCTACATAATGTTTTTTTGTGGAATGAGCAATGGCAATATTAATCTTGAAGGATTACTTTTCAACAAATTGCATTTTGATGTTGTTTAAAATAACTAGTTTAGAGTTGATTATTGGTCAAATGAAAGATAATTAGAAAGCCATCTTTACAAAACCTGTTTTGTATTTTTTTGATTTATTGTTTAGTGGTGGAATTTTTGCCACAACATCTGCAACACTCCTGAAAAGATGTCTAGCCAGTGCAATGGTACATATACATCAGAACAAAAAAGTGGCAAAATAGTGATGGTTCAGGTTATTCAAACAAGGATGTCACAAAGATGGATTTGGTGGCTTGGAATGTAACTGCACCAATTTATTTTGTCAAAGAATGGTGGGAAATTGGTTTGCACTCATCGTTTTCCCACGTGTTGTTGATGAAAGATGACAAACACAGGACTGGCATTTCATATAGGGAGAGACAGGACCTTGAAGGAGAGTGGCCCTAAGACATCCTCATGCACATCTTAAAGGCCAGATTATAAATGGATCAACAGAAAATGTGAAGGAACTGTCTGTTGATTTCTTTAAAGAATAGAGCACGTAACAGGGACAGTCATGGAATGGTTACAGCACAGGAGGAGGCTGTTCAGCCCATCTTGTTCATGCCACCGCTATGTAAGAATTATTCAGCTAGTCCCACTCCCCTGCCTTTTCCCCGTAGCCCTGCTATTTTTCTCTTTTGACAATTATCCAATTCCCTTTTGAAAGCCATTATTGTATCTGCCTCCACCACCCTCTCAGGCAGTGCATTCCGGATCCTAACCACTTGCTGCGTAAAATACTTTTCCCTCATGTCGCCTCTGGTTCATTTGCCATTTACCTTAAATCTGTGCCTCTGCTTCTCGACCCTTCTGCCAATATGAACAATTTCTCCTTATCTACACTGTCCAGACCCCCTCATGACTTTGAGTATCTCTATCAAATCTCCTTTCAGCCTCCTCTTTCCAAAGAGAGCAGCCCCAGCTTCGCTACTCTATCCTCGTAATTGAAGTCTCTCATCCCCAGAACTATTCTTGTAAATCTTTTCTGCACCCTCTCCAGTGCCTTCACCTGGGCTGGAATTTTACGTTGCAGTGGTGGCCCCATCCACTGGCTGAAAGGTCGGGGGCAGGCGCTCCTCCGCCGGGCCTGGAAGCCATGCAGCAATTTTATGTGGCCCAGGTCCTTAATTGGTCTCGGTCGGGATATCCACCCCTCTGAGGCAGGAAGTCCTGCCTCCAAGAGCTACTGGCCAATCAGAGGGCTGGCAGCTCCTCAGTCCCAGCAGTACCACTGGGAGCGGTGGCCACTGCTGGGACTGCACCCAGTGAGAGTTGCCACTATGGATGCTGGCCTGGAAACAGGTAAGTGGGGACCACAGCGATGTCAGACTTACCTCTGTTCTACTCTTCAGCTGCCTTTCCACCCAACACTCAACCGGATTGTCTATCTGGCTGGCTGGGAAACCTGTTGAAAAAATTTTAAAAGGATCCTGCTTCCCAGCCACAAACCCTTCACCTTGCTCTCTTCCTGCCTTGCAGTTATTATCAGGGCTAATTTTATGTTTTTCGTGCTTGTTTTTGATACCACAATCTAGTTTGTTCCTGTGACTTTAAGTTATAACCTCTGTCATATTTAGTAACACTTGCTTTTGTTATTTTTAATAGGTAACACTGTAATATTGCTTCAACATTGTTGGCATTGTGGTGTGAGTCACCCAGCTATTCCATTCCCCCGCCTCATCATATTTTCTATTTATCCCATTAAAAACCCAGCTAAGAGACATGCTAGGGCAGATATTCCTTTATTGTACTTGGGTGTATTGGATTGCCTGCGGACAGCACATGGACAGGGAGAAGCACACATCTGTGTGAACCCACTCAATTTTCTGACCATATTCCCTAATGTAATCACTAATCTACACGGGCTCCCTGTTCACCAATACATTGAGTATAAAATCCTTGATAAACCCCTTCCACCCATCCGCAACCTCTGCATTCTTTGACAGTCTTATTATACTCACTCCCATATTCTTCAGTTCTCTATGGCCTATTATGCATTCTCTCCTCCCTTGGCCCACGATTGGTGGCAGTGCCTTTAGCTGCCACAGCTCTACCCTGGGGAATTCCCTCTTAAACCCCTCCACTGATCTTCTACATCTGTAATGATCTTATAATCTTGTGATGTTAGGTGCTTTACCAATAATTATGTGCAGAGTTGATTGGCACTGCATTTATTATTCAATGAACCCATGTAAAAAGTAATATAGAGACACTGGTTACAAAAATAAACTTGGTAGTCAGCATAGATGCCAGCGAAAGATCTTTTTTTTATTGGTTTCATGGGATATGGGCGTCACTAGCAAGGCCAGCATTTGTTGCCTACTAATGGTAAAATATCATTCTTTTGCAATGTTTTGCAGCTGATGTAAAAATTAAAATCATCCAATTACATACCTGAAATTCCTTCTTGCACTATCAGTAAAGCCAAAAATTATTTTGAGCTTTTAGTTCACCAACCATATTGCAAAACATTACAGTGCAATTGAGAAGAAATGTTGAATCACAAAGTGATGATATTAATTCATGTTTCAAAATTTTACAGAAAATATTGCAGACACGCAGCATAATTGATTTTAGTGGAAGGTCTACATTTTGAAATAAAAGCTTTTGATCATCATTTTAAACACTCTAATTAATAAAAACCATTACTCAAAAGATGGAAAGAGTATACAATAAAGAATATGTGTTTCCAAAGCTGCAAAAGGACATTTGGGAACTCAGGAGTTAATATAAAAAATTATATAATATTGAATTTTTGTTGCAAGATGTAATGTACATTCATTACTCAAGGATTATAGCTACCCTCGGGGTAGAATAAGCAATTATTTCAGGCCTCAGCAATTATCAAAAATAGGATGCCAATCACAAGGTTATGAATGATATGACATGTTAACAAAAGATCAGGAGAACAGGTGGAATGAAAGGAATGCTGTGGATGTTCTGTAAGTTATTAGGAATAACTGCTGCATATGAAAAAACAGAAGTTATTCTTAGTCTTTCTTATTCCAAATATTTGACATTTTTCAAATACTGATTTTTTTTAACATATAGAAACAATTCTTTGCCCTCCTCATCTTTAATGTATATTTCTTCCCACAAGCGCAACCCAGGGTAAACCCCTACTCCTTTCACCCCCATCAAAGTTGACAGATGTCCGACGTTGGTGGCTGTGCTTTCAGCTGCCTTGGCCCTATGCTCAGGATGCCTCTCCCTAAACAACTTCACCTCTCTACCCCTCTCTCCTCCTTTAAGACGCTCCTTTAAACCTAACTCTTTGACCAAGCTTTTGGTCATCTTTCTTGATATCTCCTTCTGTGGCTCAGTGTCAAATTTTTATTGATACCGTTTTGGATAAACTGAAGTTTACGGAGGTTGGAGGACGGGAGGCTGACCAGGAGATCATTGAAATGGTCGAGTCCGGAGGTAACAATAGCATTGATGAAGGTTTCATCAGCAGATAAGCTGAGACAGGAGCAGAGACAAGTGATGGAATTGGCAGTCTTGGTGATGGAGAGGATGTAGGGTTGGAAGCTCATCTCAAGTCAAATAGGATGATGAGGTCACGAACAGTATGATTTAGCCTCAGGCGTTGGCTAAGAAGGTGAATAGAATCAGTGGCTAGGGAACTGAGTTCGAGGCATGATTTCTAGCAAATAATTTTCAACGTTCTGGACATTAAATGGCAGAATTTTAGCCACTTTGCACTTTCTGCCCAATATTAAAAACAGACAGTAATTGTTATGTCAGAATCATTTATTGAGACTTAATTAAAAAATCAAGAAAGTACTATATAATAGAAAAGAATTCAGTACTTCCAGAGATAATTTTCAAGGCCAAATGTTTGTGATGTGCATTAATGGCATCAACAGTTCTTAGGAACTGCACAGAGAAAGAGGGAACATTTATGTTCCTTTGACATATTCAAGTCTCCAATTACTTACACTGACGCTCCAAAGACAATGGAACAGGCCAAATAGCAAATGTGTAAAGCATACTCACAGTCCTATTACTTTCAAAGTTTATGCGATTTGTTTGATGAATGTTTAAAAAGACTTGTTCTTGTTAGGCATGATTTGATTGGATTAGATGTACATGGACTCATTGGCATCATTGAATATAACTGAATAGGTTTCCAGGTCTGATTTCTCGTAAATAATTTTCAACATTGTAGACCTAGATTTTCAATTAGCATCAACATGTTTAGTACATCTAATGGCAGGATATAGCCACTTTGCACTTCTTGCCCAGTGTTAAATAACAGACAGTATATATAACTTATAAATGTAAGTTGTAGTTGTTTCTGATTTATTTTGGTACCACAAGCAAGTCCTAACTGAGACAAGTTCAACATCACCACAAATATGATCAAGTTATTGGCCACCAAAGTTTTACTCACACAAAAATGCCAGTCCCAATTGCTGCCTGCCTGGAGTCCACCTCACTCTAATTCGTGCCCCTTATCTGACCACAGGAAACAATGCCACTGCTTAACTGGTGGCTTGAGCAACAGAGTGGTATCCTTGAGGTGGTTACCACATAGAGAAGGCCATTTTGCAAAAGTACTTCCATGTGTAATTTTTACTGGGACAGCAATTTTTGTCTCTGTGGAGATATGGGACGTGAAATTGCATTGTGTAGTGCCTTGCGCTGCTTGACCTGTCTGGCCCGTACCACCAACCATTTCCCACGTGGCCTGTGCGATGTTGCTGGATAAGAAGAGTGCATTCAAGGGTGTTTTATGTGCCGGAAGACCTTGAATGAACACTACCCTGACGTCAAACAACCCAACCAGCTGATGTGACACCAGAATTCCAAATTTAGTCAACGAAAGTGCAGGCAGCTTCTTCGTTGTTCATTCTGCAAATGACAAGTGTGTAGCTGTAAGATGGGTACTGAGCCAGCATTGTTCAAGAGTCAGGCACCCAACTTGCAAATACAGTAATTTTTTGGAACTTTTGCTTGTCCCCCATGAGTGCATGCAAGTACTCTGGAGTGTTTTTGCAGGAGTTTTGGTGAATTCCTGCATTTGCCTGAGAGTGTTGCCGTATCCTCTTGGGGGGTGCGGGTGTAGTGTGCTGGTCAGAGGAGTGGGTGACCTGTGCACACAAAGACTGCAACAGGTATGGGGCAGCAGTGGCAATGCCTCTGGGTCTGCAGGACCACAGTGAGGTGGAGTAGAGGCTCTGGAGAGGGTAAGCCAGACTCCTTCATGCTCCTTGACAGTGAAAGGAGACCGACTGGCAGGTCGGTCAACGCACCCACCATTTTGTGGTGTGCATGCCCATCGGCACCTTTCTGTATGCTGCCCCATCAAGGTCCTCATCTGAGTCCTCTGCAGCAGAACTTGTCTACAACCTCCCCCTCTGGTGAGCTAGCAAATGAACCATCCTTTACCTCCAGCCTGGCTGCAGGCCACCTGTGCCCGTTTGACTCAGCATATGCCAATGCCAGTTCCATACTAGCCTTCGAGGTATGCGCAGTGCCAGCATCTGAGCCGGTGGCTGCGAGTGACAGATCAAGTGACAAGGCCTCTTTATTTGTGCTGTGCTGTTGATCTCTTTCCTTCTACTGGGGCTGCTCTGGTTGTACAGGTGGCAGTTTCTGCTTTCAGACACCTCAGGTGGGGAAGGTTGGTGAGGGAAGTTGGGTAGGGTGAGAAGCAAGAGGTTCATGGTCACACCACCTGCAGCTTTCTCCTCATACCAGATAGTGAGCTGGGAGTTAAAAAGGGCGTAAGGCATAGTGTCATCCTCCATACTCTCAGTGATGCCAGATGCCACAGGCCTCATTGCAGCCAACCCCATGATGCAGGTAACTATCTCCTCCTTAGGGCTCAGGAGGTACAGGCGTCCTTGTCCCCCACGAATTCTGCTCTGCTTTGATTGTGTGCCACCTTATCCTGCAAAGAAGAGGGCAGAATGTCAGTGGTTGTGTAGCACTGTGTTTGGGTGATGTGCCTGCCATAGCTGAATAGCTGGAGGTATGTGGGGCCAGCGAGAGTTGGGTGTGATACTGGCAGCATTGATACGTGTACAAGGGTGTGGTGGAATATGTGAATGTTAGGCATGGGTGCCAGGGAGTGCTGCTAGATGATTGATGGGGATATGATGCATTGAGCAGCATGAGAGGTTAGTGGTGTGGTGGGTCAGAGATATCATGCGAAGATGCATTCACTAACGTTGACCACCCATATTGAGGTCATTAGACTTCTTGTGGCACTGCGACCAGGTCTTTAGTTCCAGACTCTGGGAGTTTACCTGCCTGGCCAGCTGCTGTTCTCCCTACTGAGGGTGGTCCTTGAGGGCCTGCTGGCCTCCCGCAGAACCATGGCATCTCTCCTCCTACCACATGCACTACTAATGCTTCCAGCACCATATCCACCACTATTGGACCCTCTCTCTGCCTTGGTGTTCACTTTGCAATAATTTACATTGCAGCAATATTGTTGTGCAGCTGTACCACATGGTCTTCAAACAATGCTGCTGGCACCCCTGCTGAGCGCACAGGTCACAGATGCTTGGAACTGCAGGCAGCAGCACAGGACCCCCTCGGTCCTCCACTGCAATCTTGCAAATTAGGTGCATACACCAAATCACAGAATCACAGAATTGTTACAGCGCAGAAGGAGGCCATTTGGCCCATCATGTCCACACCAGCTCTCTGAAAGGGCAACTCCCTCAGTTCCTTGTTGCCCAGCTCTATCTGCAGCAAACAGGGCTTTCCAATTTCTAGTCCATGGAGCTTCACTGTAGAATTCTGCCATTTGGGAGTACTGGACAAATTGGACAAGAGAGACTGAGTTCTCCGTGGGGATCCCTCTCTTTGTGTTATGAAGATATCAAAGAGGCTAGATTGGAGAAACTTAAAGTGAAGCATCACAGAAGATGTTTCCAGCATGTTGATACCCACTGCACGGAGGTCTTGCATAGATTTCTCAAGCTATCAATTATGCAGAAGGCTGCCCTTTCCTCCAGAGACTTATGGGGAGGTATCCCATCTGTTCACTGAAGACCTACAGCCCATCCCCAACAGGAGCACATCATTATGTGTAGTAATCAAAGTAAAGACTGCCTTGAATTATTTTGTCACAGGATTGTTCCTGGCAACCACAGATGATCTTTGTGACATTAGTCAGGCAGCCACTCACTACTATGTGAAGAAGTCATTGATGCTGTATTCATGCAGTCCTCTCAAAACAAAGAGTCAGTGATCTAGATTAGTAGGGTTCCCAGAGCTGCAGGGATCAACTGATGGCACACATGTGGCCTTGAACGTCTCTACGGCAAGCCCCTCAATTTCATTAATAGGAAGGGATTTAATTCCTTTAGCACACAGCTAATGTGTAATGTCAGTACCTTATCCTACACATTAATGCTCACTATCCAGGAAGCTGTCCTGATGCCATGATGTCACGATGCATCAAGATTATGTATCAGGATGATTTCTCCATAATCAGGGATATCCCCTAGTGTCAGCAATCTGAGATATGAGGAAAGGCTGGGAAGATTTGGGCTTTTCAGCTGCAAACAAGGGATCTGAGGTGATCTTATAGAGTTATATAAAATAGTAAATGGTATAGAAAAGGTTAATTCAGTATTCTATTTTAAAATAAATGGTGGGAGTAGGACATGAGGCAAAGGTTCATACTAGTAAATGTTAACTTTGGGACAGATATCTTAATATGCAGAGAGTGAGCAACACTTGAAATATACCTCTAGGCCCAGAGGTGTAGGCAAAACCCATGGAATCACTTAAGAAATAATTAGATGCTGCAACGAGTGGAAAGTAGGGTTGTTTTGGATGAATAAATGAAAATGTGGGGAACAGTCTTCCTGATCCAAAAGTATCTTGTGATCTTATGATCTTGTAAATGCAGACTAAATGCAGAGTCAAAGCCTGACCAGACACCAGGGGTTGAGTTTTCAGGCCCCACCGATGTCAGGAACGGAGGTGGGCGGGCTCCAAAAATACAAGGCCGGCTGGCGTGTCGGCTTCCCGATCCAGTTCCCAACGTCGGCCATTTTGGTCAACACGTCATGAGGTGGGCAGGCAGTTAGGTTCATTAAGAGCCTTGTTAACCAGGTATTAAGGAGGCTGACTGGGATTTTCCAGTCAGCTTCCAATTTCCTAACGTGACAGCAGGCAGATCAACTGCCTGCAGGCGGGCACCTAGTGGCAGGCTGGGGTGCCAGCACTCCAGGCAGAGCTACAGGCCCTCCCTGCCTGCCTGGATGGGGGTGCAGACAAAATCCACCCTGTAGAGGGCTACCCCACACCCACCTAGCATCCCCCCACCCCTGCTGCTAAACAGTGGTGGCCTGGCTGCTTTTTGTTTAATTTTATTAAAATTTTTATAAAGTGATTGCGAGGCCCCATTTTTGAAGCACCCTCCCAGTTACTTACCTTGTACTGCAGCCCATTGCTCCTCTGAAGCTGGAAGGCCTCTGATTGGCTTCCAGCCTCGACAGTCCACCCATTGCCCTTAATTGGACAGGGAACCTGTCTTCATGCTAGTTAAGGCAGCGTCCCAGTCAAAATTCCATGCCAGTGACTGTTTACCACCTCCACAGCCCCCCTTGGGGGCAGATTGGCTACCTGGAAACAGCCCTGGCTCCTATTTCTCGCCCCCAGTGCAAAAATTCAGCCACAGAGCTCTGGAGGAGGCAGTCTCACTCCACTTCATTCTGGGTTTGATACCTGATTTACATTCCAGAAATTTAGCTTTGCACCAACGCTAACCCTGCAGTGTGAATTCACCATAGTTCACCTTTCTCACAAGGTTTTGCACCAGTTGCTCTTATATCACAATCAATCCACATTTTTCCTATTCGTAAAACTACCTGTTCAAGGTGAACTCTGATGGTTGGGGGAAAACAATTATTGTGGCAACTATCAAGAAAGTGACTTGTTTGCTCAAATCATAACTGAAGAAAATCGGTGATTTGGCGCAGCCACAACAGCATGAGGAAACAAACTCAGAGTTATGCTTGGACAGGCTGCCTCCTGCAACCTGTGTGTTGAAGGGAGGCAGCTTTCCAATTAGGATATGCAGTTAAGTTGCAGGCAATGTCTAAAGCTTGCCCATTATTGATAGCTCTGGTGCAATGCAGCTCAAGGTATCCCTTGTTTGCTTGATTACTAATGAAATGACATCTGAAGCTTGTCCTATTTGACCAGCTGTATTGTAGATAGGAACTGATGCATTTTGTTTTCACCCATCATTGAGACCAATAAAAAATTGCAATTTTATTGTGCATCTACAGTGACCTATAAGAGCCGACATTTCTAGATGTTCAAGAAAGCTGAAGGTAATCGCTTGCCAATTGGGTTAATTAGACTCCATGCCATCCTTGGTAGGAGATAATAGGAATAGAACACAGTGCTTTGTGTAGCAGCAGTGACCATTAGAAGTTTTCACTTTAAATAAATGCCATAGATTAAGTACTATTAGTACAATCCATACTCATGAACTGACTGACAAAATAAATTCTACTCATTTATCTGGTAAAAAATGTACCTACCTTCTCGCCAGTATGCTGAGGAAGTAAAATATTTACTATTTGTCTAGTGACTATTTGAACAGTGAAGCTGAGAAACAGTGGCGATTTGTATACAGTAGCTCATTCACAGCAAAACTGGATGAATAGTTCCTTCGTTTCAGACTGTCAAATGCTGCTGAGAAATTTAATGTTCTATTGCGTGGTTCATGTTTTACATGTTCCAGGATTTTGGGTAGCCATTTGTTATCATTAAATTTATAGAACAATCTGCTGTAAATAATTTTTTTTTAAAATCGTGTACTTCTTATAATTGTTGTGCATGCACATGGTACTGTGCAATAAGCCATTAAGTAATAAATGAAAATATATAGTAGGAAATGTTCTAGACTCACCAATCTCTGTAAATTGTCTCTTTCTATCGACTCTGTCCCATCCCTTCATTATTTTAAAAACCTCTTTCCACTCACCCTGTCAGCTCCTCTGTTCTGATGAAAATAGTGACAGTTTTTCAAGTCTTTTTTGTATTTGTATTTTTTCATAAAAGGCAGCATTCTAGTGAATCTATGCTGTACTCTCCCTTTGCCTCAACATCCTTATTATAGTGTGCAACCCAAAACTGCACACAGTACTTATGGAATCATGCAGTATACAAAGATGCCATTGGGTATAGTCTGTGCCGGCTCTTTGAAAGAGCTATCCAATTAGTCTCACTTCCCTGCTTTATCCCTGTGACCCTGAAAAATTTTCTTTTTCATCTATACTCCAACAGTAGTCTCACTAAAGTTTTATATAGATTCAGTTATTTAACAGAACTGCAATCTCAGCATGGAGCATTTGACAACTACAGTGTCCACTGCTGCTGAGCCCCTAATGACAAAGGCCCTAAGTCCAGTCAGGGAATCTTTTACTAATGCGCAGCCCATTATAATAGTCTGATCATTTACTGTCTTTTTTGCTGCCCAAAGGTCAGTTCCTGTGCTTTTTAATGGACATTCTGAGACACTATCCAGCAATTAAGGCATAGCTAAAGCAGGCACAGCGAGGCTGCTGCCTCTCAGGGCATTACTAGAACTGGCCCTTTCAATTGCCCCCCAAAAAAACACATGTGGCATAAAACATACAGGACCAGACAGTCAACACTGCATTGCAAGTAGTGGAAGCAGCTGCAGAACCACCTGATGACCCAGCACAAGAACTGGAGAAATTGAGTATTGCTGAAAATAGAGACATATTGTCGAAGCCTTTCGTCTTGCACTCATCAGGACATTCCGCAAAAATAACCAATGTAAGGGAAAACAACAACATATACTGCATAATGGAGTGCTGATTGGTTGGCAAGTGAACCCTGATTGGTAGCGGTGTTGCCATGGAGAATGCACCAGTTTACGGTGGCTGACAGTTAACTGCCAAGCTTCGTTTGAAGTTTATACCAGGCAGCTTGACTCTGATTGGTCAAGGCATTGCCCTGAGGAATGAACCAGCGAATGGCTGTCACTTATTTTGTTCAGCTGAAACAGGTGCAATGATTGTACATATTCTTTCTGTCTACACAGGGCCCTGTTCTTTGCAAGCAGAAAGAATATGTACAAACATTACACCTGTCTCAGCTGAATGAAATAAGTGACGGCCATTTGCTGGTTCATTCCTCAGGGCAATGCCTTGACCAATCAGAGTCAAGCTGCCTAGTTTAAATTTTAAACAAAGCTTGGCAGTTAACTGTCAGTCACCATAAATGGTACATTCCCCATGGCAACGCCTATCCCAACCAAAGTTCACTTGCCAACCAATCAGCACTCTGCGATTATGCAGTATAAGTTGTTGTTTTCCCTTACATTGGTTATTCTTGCTGAATGTCCTGATGAGCGCAAGACGAAAAGCTTCAACAACATGTCTCTATTTTCAGCAATACTCACGTTCTGTACTACTAAACGACTAACTGGAGAAATGTTAGAATCTCAAGATGTTTCCACTGACACTCTCCAGCCAGTTACCTCACTCACTGCTACTTAGGGAGCTGCTAGAAGTTTTCTATCAATCAAAATAGACGCTGTGACCAAGAGAAATCATTGAAGCACCAAGCATTATACACATACAAATCATTAATTGGGTATTGAATTTGGTTGTACTTCATTTTAACTGTGCTTAGTGTTTTTTGGGGATGGGCTAGAATAAGGTAATAGCAAATTAAAAGAAGTGAAGGAGTGATGCTTTGTGGTTCATGAAGCACATAATATGGTGCGTAGGGCCCCAGTGTCCAGGTACGTGCCATCAGTGGTGTCCTTGAGAAATCTGATATTTGAAAAAATTGCAGAGCCTTCTTATTCCCATGAAGAAAGAGATGAACATATTTGCTTTGGTGAAATGCATTAAGTTGCCTGCTTGATACATCTGTAAACTGAAGATTAATTGATACTGCTGGTGTTCTCTGTGGGACCTTGGAATGAGCCATATGAGCATAAAAGTTCAGGGCTGCGGTGACCTTGACAGGTAGTGATGGAGGTGACTGGAGGTTGGATTCTAAAAGGCGGCACAACTTCTGTCAATGCCTCCCTAGTGAAATGGAGCCTCCAAATGCTGTTTTCCCTCCAGCATCCCAAAGATGGTGCATCTCTGCCTATTGATACAGCTTCATGGGCAAGAGCTGATGCATGGTTGCTGTGCTGGGATGCAGTTAAGTGCTGGTTGCTGTTCTTGTATGTTGCCATGGTGACATGGAACAGATTAGTGCAATTGCACTGGTATATTCTGAGCATGTGAAGTTTGAATGGCTTCCAGTGTTGGGGTAATTTATCATGGATGCTACATCAGCTGATTTATTGTGTGCTTTGATGTTGAAAAATTGTACCAATTTTTCAAAAACATTATTGCCTTATTGTCTACAGTTGTGAAAACATTCATAACGCAAATAATGCTTGCTGCTGTAGTATGATGCAGTTATTTAGTTTTGTGTTTTAATAGTTTGAATCAAACACTACAAAACATTGAGGTACTCTTGATAATCACAAACATTGATGGCTACTTTTTCCATCTTATTGATTCCTTAATCCCTCACAGATTCCAGGAATACTACTGGGCCAGAGTAAAAAAAACTCAAAAGATTAGTGTTTGTTTATTACAAAAAAAACTAAAAGTATTAATTAGAATATCTTACAGGCTAATTCCCTGATTAGGTGCTCCTGGCAAGGAGCGGCGATGTCAGGAAATCATTAATATTGAGTCCCTGATTTTGTCTCTGTTTATTTGAATGCATAAGGAATAATGGACTTCAGGCCAGTGATTTGGTCCTTATTGGGAGCGTCCAATTAGGGAATCAGCACTTATATCTGAACTATTACAAATTAACAGAAGGACAAAATTTGTAATATATATTTTAAAAAGGGAAGAGGTATTTGCCAACTGCTTGGACAAATACCATGGGCTGAATTTTATGGACACCCTCCACCCCCCCCCCCCCCCCACCACCACCCGCCTCTGAACCTGCCTCAAGGGGGCCCATAGGATTGCAATGGGAGGTGGGGGGGGCAGGGCGGTGGGCCCGTCATCGCCCTGTCGCTAAACGATTTTGCCAGAGGCATGATAGGCCACTTAAGGGTCTGTTGCCGCTGCTGCTGGGATCTAACCAGCAGTGAGGGGTGCCTCCGCAACACGGGGAGGATGCCTTGTAAAATGACGTGCCCTCCCTGCGGGCTTGTTGCGGGGGTGGGGAGGGGTCGCTCCTTCATGGGCAATCTGTGGCCCATGGAGGACCCCTGCCAGCAAAATCTACAACTCCATGGCCCCACCTTCACACCCACCCTCCCACTCCCCCCACGCCAAGGCCTTCCATACTTGCCTCGGCAACCCTGCCTCACTTACCTAAGGTCCAGGGTTCCAGCGCTGGGCCTGGGTCCAAGGCCTCTGCAGTCACGGCAATGGTCACCGTTAGCAGTGGCGCTGCTGATACTGCTGAGCTGCTGGCCCTATAATTGGTCAGCAGTTCCTGGAGGCGGAATCCCCATCTTTAAAGGGACAGGGATCCTGGCGCAGGACACTTAGGCAGCAAAGCAACGGAGGATCGCTCTGGGGGCTGGTTAGGGGGCCTGTAAAGGCCAATCTCCACCTTTTTGGCCTGGCCCCAGGAGCCCCGCTTCCTCCATAAAATCCAGTTCCATGTCTGATGAGTGCACTGATGCTTACCGCCCTATAGCATAAGGACTGGCAAGACTCTTTTACTCGCAAAGAAGCATCAGCAAGTAATTTCTAGAGTTTCTTTTGAAATTGTGCATTTAAGCAGTCTATCCTGATCATACCATTGGGAAAATGGTTTGGAGGAGTTATTGAGGCCAACTGTGGGAAATTAGGTAGCCTACACAGAGTCAAGCTGAACCACCCTTATGGCATTTTATGTCACAAAAGTGCTTCCAAGGTGAATGGCTTGTATAAAATCAATTGGTGCTATAGGGTCTAAGGGATAGAAGTAGGCCATTCAGTCCCTCGAGCCTGCTCTGCCATTCAGTTACACCTTGACTGACATGTACCTCAACTACATTTACCCACATCCCATAATACCTAGCTATCTATTTCCGTCTTGAGCAGTCCAATTATCCTAGCATCCACAGCCTTTTGGGTGAGAGTGTTCCAGATTTCTACTACCTTTTTTGTGAAAAAGTGCTTTCTGATTTTGCTCCTGAATGACCTAGCTCTAATTTTAAGATTATGTCCCCTTGTTCTTGACTCCCCCACTAGATGATGTACTTTCATTTTATCTACATTTTAAACACCTTGTTCAGATCACCCCTCAATCTTCAATATTCAAGCCAAGATTGTGCAACCTGTCCTCATAATTTAACCACAGTTTAAGAGATTTCCATATTACCTTAAAACAGGCGGGTGCTTTGAACACCAGGAACGTGCTGGGTCCCTTTCAAAATGGAGCTGGCTGCATTGCCAGTGTTACTGACCTTATTTTGAGGCCATTACCGCCCCATTCAGGCAAAGTCAGTCAAAATCATCTCCTGTGTTTTTGGACACAGACCATTCCTGCTGGATAGATTTACATACGATCATACGAACATACGAATTAGGAGCAGAAGTAGGCCATTCAGCCCCTCTAGCCTGCTCCGCCATTCAATAAGATCATGGCTGATCTGTTTGTGTCTCGAATTCCACACTCCCATCTACCCCCGATAACCTTTGATTCCCTTGCCTTAAAAATATTCAATGACCCCGCCTTCACCACCTTCTGAGGCAGAGAGTTCCAAAGTCGCACAACCCTCTGAGAGAAAAGATTTCTCCTCATCTCTGTCCTAAAAGGGTGACTCTTAATTTTAAAACCATGCCCCCTTGTTCTGGACTCCCCAACAAGAGGAAACATCCTTTCCAAATCCACCTTGTCAAGACCGTTCAGGATCTTATATACGTCAATCAAGTCTCCCCTCATTCTTCTAAACTCCAGTGAATACAAGCCCAGATTGTCCAACCTTTCCTCATAAGACAACCCACTCATTCCAGGTATCAATCTAGTAAATCTCCTCTGAACTACCTTCAACGCATTCACATCCTTCCTTAAATAAGGAGACCAAAACTACACACAATATTTGAGATGTGGTGTCACCAATGCCCTGCATAATTGCAGCATAACATCCTTACTTTTATTTTCAATTCCTCTTGTAATAAAGGACAGCATTCCATTAGCCTTCTTTATTACTTGCTGTACCTGCATACTAACTTATTGTGACTCATGCACTGGAACACCTAGATCCCTCTGCACCTCGGAGTTCTAGTCATTCTCCGTTTAAGTAATACCCTGCTTTTTTATTCTTCCTGCCAATGTGAACAGCTTCACATTTTCCCACATTATACTTCATCTGCCATATTTTTGCCCAATCACTCAACCTATCTATATTGGTCTGCAAGCTCCTTATGTCCTCCTCACAACATATTTTCCTACCTATCTTTGTGTCATCTGCAAATTTAGCTACCATGCTATTGCTCCCCTCATCAAAGTCATTGATATAAATTGTAAAAAGTTGAGGCCCCAGCACAGACCCCTATGGGACTCCACTTGTTACATCCTGCCAATCAGAAAAGGACCCATTTATGTGTACTCTCTGTTTTCTGCCAGCCAGCCAATCTATTAACCATGCTAATATGTTACCCCCTACACCATGAGCTCCTACTTTGCGCAATAACCTTTTATGTCGTACCTTGTCAAATGCCTTCTGGAAATCCAAGTACAGTATGTCAGCTGGCTCCCCTTTATCCACGGCGCATGTTAATCCTTCAAAGAACTCCAATAAATTGGTTAAACATGATCTTCCTTTCACAAAGGATTTACAAGCCAGCTATGCAGAAATGGCATTACTTGCCTGTATGGATGAACTTGGAGCTTGAACCTGTTACCAGAGCAAAATGACAACCAAAACCGTCCAACGTTTCCTCTGCAGCTGTTTGTTGTCTCTGGTGGTATTTTGTCTCCAGTTGTTCCATGGAAGCTCATCTGGAAGCAGTGCTTTAAATCAAAATAAAGTATTTATTATATCAACTGATATTTTAATGTTGGAATCATTAAATCTTCTCAGGCCATATCCTAATGGGTATCATCAGGGATTCTTGTTTAAACAGTATTATTAGAAAAAATAAAGAGATCAATAGAAAAAAGTCAACCAGATGTTAATTTTTAA
Source organism: Heterodontus francisci (assembly GCF_036365525.1). Classification (NCBI taxonomy): domain Eukaryota; kingdom Metazoa; phylum Chordata; class Chondrichthyes; order Heterodontiformes; family Heterodontidae; genus Heterodontus; species Heterodontus francisci. Next base: position 42,967,802 of record NC_090376.1, on the reverse strand, counting down.
GTTTGTTCTTGAAAACAAACACTGCAGCTGCAGTTGGTTTCAAACATGAAGTTTCAACGCCAATTGATTACAGCTTCTAGCTCTGCTATGCATCTAAAATGTATGACAGGATGCACACGGCATATTCTTGGATGTAGTATATAATTTGTGCCCACTCAGTAGTTTGCAAAAATTCTTCAGTATGTCTTTTCTGTGAAATAGCAAGCGCTAAATTTGTGCCTCAAAGAAATGTTTGATAATTTTTTAATACCTGGCAGATGGCCAAAAATGTTGAAGAAATGAAGGAGCCAGAATTATGAGCATTGAAAGGACCTCCAATTTGCAAAGGAAGCAGCCAATGAGTGATAAGCAAAGGAGGGATAGAAAAAGAAGTAAATTTTTCTGATGTGCTGTCTGGTTATAGAATTTTAATTAAATGTTTGTGGGCTTGTCTTATAAAAAAAAAATGCATTCCACTGGCAGTAGCTGATAATTCCCTTCCTCTGCCCCCCCCCCCCCCCACCGCCCCCCACCACTCCGGACGCATTCATGTAGACACCCACCCATGAACACAGACACTCTTTATTACCTTGAAACGTCCTCCCAAGAGATTGCTCGGCATTCAGTTAAAAGTCTTCACAATAGGAAAAGGGCAGAGCTGACCTGTTTTTTTCCTACTGAATTTTCTTCCGCCACTGAAATCATGGTAGATTTATTCTTAGAGTAAGGAAGTGACGTAAATTTGAAACAAAAAATATTTGCTCCATTGAGGAAGAATGCTTTCTTTTCTTAAAAGAAAATTATTCAAATCTGATCAGAAGCTTTCTTGCCAGTGTCTATTTTGAGTTGCATTCTTTCCTTGAATTGATTTTGAACTTTTAGAGAAGGCAATAAATATGTGTTGCAGTGCCAGTGTATCTTGTGATTTAGTAATCACCGTGGATGCAATGTGTCTTGCATTTACATTGCAGGTAAGTGGGTCTACATAAGAAACAAAGGAAAATAAATGTCCCTACTGTGAAATGTGATTCTTAGAAACATTTATTGATGAAAATGTTTAGAATGTTTTATTCATTTTGAAGGATAACTTAATTACCCTATTTTGTTGAAGGGAATTTGTCATTTTGTGCTTATAACTGGAAAATAAAGCATTTTGCCACAGTCTGTTATCCAGGCAAAAAGAAAATGGTAATTACACCTGATGACTGAGACGATTATAATGCTTTGATCTTATGCCAAATGTATCGTTATAACGATCGGTACATTAAGAGCAAATTCAAAAGTGTTTTTGCATTCAGTGCAGTTTCAGACGAAAATAATTCTTGCACTCAGATTATTAAATAAGTTTTGTTTAGTAATATTCAAAGGAGGGACACGCCTTATATGCCTAGGCAGAAGGGCTATAAACAAGTACTTGAAATGTGACAAGACCTTTACAAGTAATGTTTTGGTCCAGAGCATTATGTGGCCTAAAATGGTGATTACAGTGAATATTTTAGGACCAGGTTTGTGTTCCCACATTTCCATTGGGGAGTGACATTTATAGAGAGTGCACTGGCAGAAATCACAGGTATAGAGCCCATGTTTTTTGTCCATATGACAGTCATTAAAGGCCCTTTCACTGTTTAAAATGGTCATTGGATAGAGTAAGTCAGAACATTAGAAATAGGAGCAGGAGTAGACCATTCGGCTGCACAAGCCTGCTCCGCCATTCAATACGATCATGGCTAATCTTCTGCCTCAACTCCACTTTCCGGCCCGCTCCCCACATCTTTCGATTTCCTGAGAGATCAAAAATCTAATTATCTCAGCCTTGAAAATACTCAACGATGTAGCATCCACAACCCTCTGGGGGACAATATTCCATAGATTCACAACCCTCTGAGTGAAGAAATTTCTCAGCTCAGTGCTAAATGATCCACCCCCGTATCCTGAGACTGTGGGCTGAATTTTACAGACCCCCCCCTGATGCAGGGGTCGTGGCAGTAGGGTGCTGTAAAATGCTTCTGGGAGAGGTCCGCCACACACCCCGACGCCGTGAGGGCCCGGCCCGATATTGCCGGCAGCGGCAAGGCCTTGTGGCGGCCGCACCCCCCCCCTCCACCATTTGGCAATGGGTCCGCCATTCACATAGATAAATAAAGTGTAATTAATTAATTACTTAATTACATTTACGTTCCCACCATCTGTCCCGGTGTGATCTTCGTGCCGCTGGCCAGCACTCCCGCGCTTTCAGATCCCCGTCTGGGGAACCGAGGCAGAACGCTGGTGGGGAGGGAGAGGAGGTAAGTTTCTCAGTGCGGGTGGGGGGGGCAGTGGGGTGGTGGCAGGGAGGGGAGAGCAGGGTCAAAATCATATCATTAGTGTAGGGGATGGTGGGATGGGTTATAGTGCAAAGTTTATGCACTTTGGGGGGGAAGGTCTGGTGGACAAGGTAAGTGTTTTGGGGGGGTGAGGGAAGTAATTAATTCTATGGTTATTGGGATCATGGGAGAGGGGCAAGATAAATGTATTTAAATTTTTTAAATCAATGTATCTTTAAATATTTAAATTGAATGGTAAGGCTCAAAGCCCTTTAAAAATGGCATCAGCGCCTGCGCACAGGCAGCTGACACCATTGCCAGGGACAGACAGCCCACCCACTCCACATTATCAGGGGGGCAGTCCACCCTGGCTATTTGATGAGTCACTGCTCTTAATATCGCAGCAGCTCCACAACGTGTGGCCTGCGTGGGAGGGCCGCCATTGTTTTTGTCTGCCGCCGATTTCGGCAGTGGGAGTATAAATTTCAGCCCTGTACTCCTACGTTCTAGATTCCTCGGCCAGCAGAAACAACCTCTCAGTGTCTACCCTATCAAGCCCCTTCAGAATCTTGTATGTTTCAATGAGATCACGTCTCATTGTTCTACACTCCAGTGAGTATAGATACAATTTACTCAGCCTTTTTCTAATTCATTCATTGGATGTGGGCGTTGCTGGTTAGGCCAGCATTTGTTGCCCAAACCTAATTGCCCTTGAGAAGGTGGTGGTGAGCTGCCTTCTTGAACCACTGCTGTCCATGTGAGGTAGGTACACCCACAGTGCTGTTAGGGAGTTCTGGGATTTTGACCCAGCAACAGTGAAGGAACGGCGATATAGTTCCAAGTCAGGATGGTGTGTGACTTGCAGGGGAACTTGCAGGTGGTGGTGTTCCCATGCATTTGCTGCCCTTATCCTTCTAGTTGGTAGAGGTCGCGGGTTTGGAAGGTGCTGTCTAAGGAGCCTTAGTGCGTAGCTGCAGTGCATCTTGTTGATGGTACACACTGCTGCCACTGTGCGTCGGTAGTGGAGGGAGTGAATGTTTGTAGATGGGGTGCCAATCAAGCGGGCTGCTTTGTCCTGGATGGTGTCGAGCTTCTTGAGTGTTGTTGGAGCTGCATCCATCCAGGCAAGTGGAGAGTATTCCATCACATTCCTGACTTGTGCCTTGTAGATGGTGGACAGGCTTTGGGGAGTCAGGAGGTGAGTTACTTGCTGCAGGATTCCAAGCCTCTGACCTGCTCTTGTAGCCTTGGTATTTATATGGCTACTCCAATTCAGTTTCTGGTCAATGGTAGCCCCTCGGCTGTTGATAGTGGGGGATTCAGCGATGGTAATGCCATTGAATGTCATGGGGAGATGGTTAGATTCTCTCTTGTTGGTGATGGTCTTTGCCTGGCACTTGTGTGGCATGAATGTTACTTGCCACTTATCAGCCCAAGCCTAGATATTGTCCAAGTCTTGCTGCATTTCTACACGGACTGCTTCAGTATCTGAGGAGTCGCAAATGGTGCTGAACATTGTGCAATAATCAGCGAACATCCCACTTCTGACCTTATGATTGAAGGAAGGTCATTGATGAAGCAGCTGAAGATGGTTGGGCCTAGGACACTACCCTGAGGAAATCCTGCAGTGATGTCCTGGAGCTCAGATGATTGACCTCCAACAACCACAACCATCTTTCTTTGCGCTAGGTATGACTACAACCAACGGAGAGTTTTCCCCCTGATTCCCATTGACTTCAGTTTTGCTAGGGCTCCTTGATGCCATACTTGATCAAATGCTGCCTTGATGTCAAGGGCAGTCACTCTCACCTCACCTCTTGAGTTCAGCTCTTTCGTCCATTTTTGAACCTCTCATCATAGGGCAACCCTCTCATCCCAGGAACCAATCGAGTGAACTAGGCCAGGAGAGATCATTCCATTACAAGTGGATTACCTTTTATAAAGCTATTCCAGAATCAAGAGTAGCTTTATGACAGTTGTACTAGTCATAAATAACAAAAATATACACAAAAACAGACTCACTGGTGGATCGTGGCCTCTGAAGGCACCTAGCTAAGTACAGTAGTACCTTTCCAGGCTTAACAATGGGCCAGACATTAAGCAGGGACTAACTTCTCTCTGCCTATGATCTTGTCCCAAAAGTCAGGTTGGGAATTATTTAAATATTCAGGGAGCGCACCTTGTGTCTGTAGAGGTGCAACAGGAGCCTACTTCCCTGTATTGATGCTGCAAACCTGGCGTGGCACCATGCCATTTAGAAAGTGGAAGCATGAGGCACAGATTGGGCCACAAAGGAAGATACACAATTATTTTTATTTTTCCAGATGGCGTTGTAGGCTCTCCATCTGGAAAAATTGAAACACTTGTAATAGTCTGGGGTTGGTTCACTAGGCCTAGAATTGATCTAAGCAGGTATAGGTACCACTGGGCCTATCTGATGCTTCTGCCCAAATTCTTGGGGTAGCCCTGGAATGTTATCGGAATTGTCCCAAGTGCTGCCACAATAGCATGAAGGTGAGGTGAGCAGAAGAAGTGCTTATTCCCTCACTCCTCCCATTGGAACTTGCTTGATCCAGGCTCTGCCCCAAATTGCAACACTCCCAACACAACTGCACTGGGATTCCACAACACCTGGGGACAACATTTTCTCCCCGACTGAAAGGATCAGAGCAACAAGTTTTAAGAAAGAATTAAAACTAAGTTCTGATGGGATATTTTATTTTTTCACTACTGGCAGAATCTTTACTCTTGTTAAAATACTCAGCAGACTTTTATCACCTAGCATTTTCCAAAATATGGCCATTTTCTGCCCTTCAACTGGGAGAATGCAACTATAGATTTTCCAGTGTTGAATAAATTTATTGTTAGTTTTATCTGAGGCAGTGACATTTTCAGGGTTACAGTACAGCTCAAGAATTGTAGCTGCATTTAATTATTTATCCATTGTGGCACCTGCTATATATTTTTTATCAACAGAGTTGCTCTTTGACATTCTAGAGCTGTTTTTACTGTGTTCAGAAATGTCCTGCATTAAAAAACAACAGCAACTAAGGAAACAACCTAATGCCGCAACAAAAATGACTTAAAATAATTTGAATTCTAGTACTAAGTAAATGATAATTTCATTTTACTAATATTTTGTCAAAAATGCAGAAGGTTTAATCTTGCCGTGATCAGAGGTGAGTCAGTGATCCACAAATATCTGAGGAATGGTTTCTGTTATTGTACTAGGGTTTACATTAAATACTTGTTTTCTTGGCTGCTGTTGGCCTTTTAGGCTGGGTGTTGGAGCATGAAATTAAAGCTGGTCTGTACCTGTAGTGTTAAATTCCATAGGGTGTATCAGATATTTTGTTGCAAGCTGCTGGTCAAATATAGTTTGTGCATTTGGCTAATGCTCTGAATGTTTCTGTACATTATTTTTACAGGTTCAACAAACCATCTCTCCACTATTTAAAAGAATCCAAGAAAATCTGCAACTGCATCGAGGACTAAAGAACTGCAGGGACATGGATAAAGAAGCTGGTTTATTGGAGTACAAGATTAGGATTTAAGGGGTGATAAAGTGAATAAATGAATGTGAAAGAAAAGAATGATGCATGAGTGAAAAATTCTACAGTGAAAAAGAGTTAAACACTTGTAATCCTCTAAATTAGCCGAGGAAAGAACATTTTAGTACATTCTGTCTCAAGATGTTCTTTTACTAACAAGTCATCAAAGATATAAGAACATTGCTAAAGTGAAGCTTATGTTTCTTTCCATTTTAAAGCAAACAAAAACACATTTGACATTTATTCATCACTAACAATTCTTTAAATGACCTTCTATTGAAATAACCAATAATATAAAGGTAAAAGGGAAAGGACAGAAAATGACTTCTTCAGTTCAGAACAGCACATACTGCACTGACAAGGAGGGCAACAAAAAGGAAATAAAGAATAACAATGAACAACCAGTAGGAACAGATGGAGACACCAATGCAAATGAAATACTATCCCAGACTTGTATAGCAGAACAAAAGGAAGAAAGACATAAGCTAACAGCTGGCATTGTGAATGAGGATCTCCACCTGCCACAGAATGTAATGCTGCTGAAAGAAGTTCTGGATGATCCTGTGAACCAAGGTGGGGAGTCTCAACCAGGTGAGGTCAGAAATCAATTGTACAGAAGCAGAAATCTGGAGTTTTCAGACCATCACATGCCTAATAAAATTGAAACTATAGAACTGGAAACTGCAGAGTATACGAAACACCATGAAAAAGGTTGCAGTTTGCAGTATCCTGACAAGGAAGATCGGAAATTTGGTACAAGTAAAAATGTCAGTGTTCCTCAAATTCAAAAGGAATGGTACTCCCTAAAAAGGCATACTTATTCTGCTGAGGCTGCTGTGGAGCATCAATGGCCAAAAATTAATGTGACAGATGAAAAGGAAAAAATACATTTCATGCACTCATCGTACAAGGACTCTTCATCTTCCAATACATTGGAGAAAGGTGAGAAAAAAGATGTAGCAGTGGAGACCCCTGGTGCATCCAGAGAAGATGGTATTGGGTGTTTACCAGATAATATCTCGATGACTGACTGTTGTACCGGACTATTGGATTTTCAAGAATTCTGCATGGATGTCATTGGTAACACACATAATTCACAGAGGGCATTAGAAGATATGCCCAAAGTCATCTCTGCATCTGATCCATCCAACTTAACCTCAATTGAAATGATTGTATTTCATTCTAACTCATCTACCTCAGAAAATAAGAAATCAGTCCCAGAGCTACAAATGAATGTAGAAAGGCCACTTGACCTTGTCAATGTAAGCACATCACATTGTGAAAATAAAGTATCTACCTTGGGTTCAGATGGAGAACTACTGGTGGCTATCAATAAACCAGAAGCCCAGGTAAACCTGAATGCATTAACTGACCAATGTGAAGTAATTGATGCACACAATCGCCCCACTATGATTGACTGGCAGGGGACTGGTGAATCTTTGCCTGAAGTACCAAGAGTTCAAAGCAGGAGAAATATTTTTGAAATAAAGGAGGAAATGGAGCCTTGTGATGTTAGCCAACAATCACCCACCATACTTCGTGAAGAGACAGCTAAAACAGTACAGCATCTGCCAGATAGTATAAAAGAACAGCATCTTAAAAGCCTCAATTTTGAAGAAGACCGATTCTTAGGCCGACAAGTGGAAACTTATGCAGAAGGCAGTTCAGTATCTGAAAACACTTCTTCCGTATTAATGAGGCAGGATTGCAAAAATAGAATCTTCAGTCTGATACATACTGAATTTAGCACCCAGCATCCCATAGAACCAGCTGAACATCTTGGAAGCTCTTTTTCAAATGCTACTAATGAAGTGCCCAGTGTGGAATTTACTATTTCTGGAGTTCCAAACACTAGCCATGAGGCAGATAACTACACTGAAAATGATAAAGTGCCATGTACAGGAACTGATGAACTTTCTAAGCAAGAACCTGATGGCCTTCATGATGCCTTTGAAATCACTGGGGACAGAAAAGAAGACGCAAGGCAACCTTTTGTGAGTGACAGTAGTTTATTAGAAAATGAAGCAGATCAAGTGAAAAGCATTTCTAAAATGACAGAAAAGGAAGGTTCTGAAGTCCTTAGCATCACACACTCAGAGCTATCAAAGAAATATCTTTCTGAGCTAGGTGCAATTACAGGCAAGGATCCATTGCCAGGGCCAGGAGTTAGTCATGATCAGTACAGTGATGAATGTTCTGTCAAAAAGACAGAGAGCTTTTTACAAAAGGAAACAAATGAAATAAACAGTAATGTGATGATAATTGGAGAAAAACATCTCACAAAGGTTTCTGAAGAGCTTCAGCACTGCGAGAGCTCTGTAGTTTCACAGGTTGCAAATCCTGCATTTACTACTTGTGCAGAGGTTCAGAAGGTAAACAAGAAAATTATTGATAAGTTCTCAGATTCTGCTTTTAAGGAACCCACGCTGCTTCATACTGGGATATTGTCAAAATCATTGTTCCTACCTCCATTAGGGGACATGCAGACATTGAACTCATTCTCCAAAGCCCCTGATAAAGCTGTTTGTAACAGTGGAATCCCAAAACCGATACTGCAGCATCCAAGGACTGTTCTAACAGACAAAGGAGAAGCCGAAACAAATTACCAGCCCAAGCCTGATGGAAAGACAGAAGCTAAACCCATTCCTAAACCCAAGTATGTAAGACCGAAAATTATAACATACATTCGTAAACCACTTCAGGTAAAACCACTTGATGCTTTACACGATGCCCTGGGACTATCTCCAAAACTTTCAACGTGGACTGAGTCCATTTCTAAATCCTGTATTTCAAAAGAGCACAAGACCTCTACCTGTGAAAATAAACCCCTCTCTGTGCTCAGTGTTCCTGGTTCCGCCCATGACCGATATAGACCAGAATTGAAAAGAACCAAGATTTATACAACTGGACTGATGGTATCTGGAATCAAACCTCCTGCTCAGCAGACTTTTCCCAGGATGATGGGAAAACCATTTCCTTCTTCCAGTGATGTCACATCAAAGAAAGTTACTGAAGCGTTTAAACAGGAGAGCATTGCTGAGGTAAGATTTTAAGATTTTAAGATTTTAGATTATGGGTATTTGTGCTCTCATAAAGTCAAATTTGAATTGGTTCGCACACTATTTCACTATGTGCAGGTTGTCTTATTTCTGAGACGATGGATGTTATTTACCTGAATTTTTAAAAGTGTTTAGCCCTGCCCCATGTAGAAGACTACTGCACAAGCTTCAGTTGCATGAGATAGCCAGATGGAAATGTGTTGAAAAGCAAAATGCTGGAAATCTGAAATAAAAACAGAAAAAAGCGGCATCTGTGGAGAAAGAAACAGAGTAAATGTTTCAGAACAAAAGGTCATCGACCTGAAATGTTAACTTTGTAACTCACTCCACAGATGCTGCCTGACCTGCTGAGTATTTTCAGCCTTTTCTGGTTTTATTGGAAATGTATTAAAGTGAATTTTTAAAAAAATGGTTAGATGAAAGGAAGAAAGTAGCAAATGAAAAGCCATCTGGCTGCTCGTCAGTTGCTAGTGCTATACCAGAGGGATCGAATAGACCGGAATCAATTCAAAGGTGTCTTAAACTTTGCAGAAAATATCAAGATGGGAGAAATGACAAATAATGAGAACCAGTGTACACGAATTCAGGAGAAATTGGAGATGGTGAGTTTGTATGCAACAAATGGCAGATGAAATATAATGCAGGAAAATCTAAAATGATGAGATTAATCAAAAGAAGTGGTAATGTGGACTATGTACTTAATGACAATGTGTGAGAGCAGGAGAGAGGCCTTGGGAATATTATTGCTCAAGTTAACATGAGCTCAATGTTTCGAGAGAATAAAGAAGGCAAACAAACGTTTGGGTTTCATAGCAATTGTCTGGATATTTAAGCTGAAAGAGGTAATTTTAAGATTGCACAAGGCCTTAGCGAGACCAAGGGTAGAACTTCTGATCGATAAAGTTCATGGGCGAATGCTCATCACAGGTGCCAACATATTTATTTTGCTTTTATGGACTATGTAACAATATTGCATACAAAATTGCTGGTACAAGCATGTTAAACTTTTGTATGTGAACTTCATAAATCAGAAGTTCCTATCCTCCTATCCGGAATATTGCGTAGACTTAGCCCCCTACTAATAGCTTATATTTGTTTTTTTAAAGTCATTTTCAGTTATTTAAAATAAGGTTATTCACAGGTGGTGGACTCAGACACTTTGATTAAGAATACTTATAATTTGTGATGAACCATATTCAGCTGTATTATTAAAACTGCACCAGGTTACCACTCTGAAATATATCAAGAAAATATTTCTAAAGCAAGAAAACAAAAAACATAAGTTCTAAAACACTATCCAATTGCGCTGGTTGATGGCAGATTTTGGGTCGGATTTTTAAAGCCCACTGAGTGCGAGTATGAAGGCGAGCCCGATTTGAATATCGCATTCACGGAGGTCGGCACTGGGACCCTCTGCCTCTGGAACGTGATGCCGTTTTTAAAGGGACGCCAGCAGTAGGAAACAGGTCAGGTGCACACTTCCAATTAATCGTCCGTTGAGCCCATTGAAGAGTTCATTAACAGGCTTATCAGCAGCGGGTCTAATTTTTTAAAGGCTGGCAATGTGGAGGATGCCACGGGGGGAACACGACAGGGTGTTCACTGCGGGGGTTGGGGGGGCCCATGAGAGCTATGGGAAGGGCTGATTACAAGACTGCAGAGGCTCAAAAAAAAAAGCACAGTGGCCATTGCTGCAGTGTGCTTTTCTCAGTGGTGAGTGGCAGGAAACTGGAGAGGGATGTGAGGCTGTTGGCATCATTTGGGCAGCTGGGGTTGGCAGGGGAAGGCCTGGTGAATGCACAAAGCCCTCTGAGGGAGTTCAGATGGGAATAGACTACTCCGACATTGGACAGAGCAGCCAGGATGAGTTGCCACAGATGCAGTCTCCTGGACAGCAGGAGACCAGAAGAGCACAGCAGTGGGGGGGGGGTACAAGGGGAGGAGGGCGCTACCCAAGACATTGGGTGCACAGCCCAAGAGTCAGCTACCTGCAAATGACAGAGCGCTAGTGCTGTAGGAGGCTGCGCCTATCCAGGCAGATGGTCTCGGACCTGTGTGCTCTGCTCCACAGTGACCTGAGGCCTCAACGCCCCCATAGCAGTTCCCTGCCTGCATCTGTCAAGGTCTGATAGTATGATTAGAAACATAGAAAATAGGTGCAGGAGTAGGTCATTCAGCGCTTCAGGCCTGCTCCGCCATTTAAAAAAGATCATTGCTGATCGTCTAATTCAGTACCCTGTTCCTGGTTTTTCCCCATATCCCTTTGGCATTAAGAAATATATCGATCTCCTTCTTGAATATATTTAATGATTTGGCCTCCAAAGCCCTCTACAGTAGAGAATTCCACAGGTTCACCACCCTCTGAGTGAAGAAATTTCTCCTCATCTTGGTTCTAAATGGCATACCCCATATCCTGAGATTGTGACCACTGGTTCTGGACTCCCCAGTCATCGGAAACATCCTCCCTGCATTTAGCCTGTCTATTCCTGTTAGAATTTTATAGGTTTCTATGAGATCCCCTCTCATTCTTCTAAACTCTAGTGAATAAAGGTCTAGTCGACCCAATCTCTCCTCATACGTCAATCTTGCCATCCCAGGAATCAGCCGAGTCAATCTTCCTTGTAGTCCCTCCTTGGCAAGAACATCCTTCCTCAAATAAGGAGACCAAAACTGCACACAATACTCCAGATGCGGTCTCACCAAGGCCCTGTATAACTGCAGTAAGACATCCTTGCTCCTGTGCTCAATTCCTCTTGCAATGAAGGCCAACATACCATTCGCCTTCCTAACTGCTTGTTGCACCTTAATGCTTGCTTTCAGCGACAGGTGTACAAGAACACCCAGGTCTCGTTGCACCTCCCCCTTTTCCAATCTATTACCATTCAGATAATAATCTGCCTTTCTATTTTCGCAACCAAAGTGGATAACCTCACATTTATACACGTTATACTGCATCTGCCATACATTTGCCCACTCACCCAACTTGTCCAAATCACTTTGGAGCCTCTTTGCATCCTCCTCACAGCTCACATTATACCCCAGCTTTGTGTCGTCTGCAAACTTGGAACTGTTACATTTAGTTCCCTCATCCAAGTCATTAATATATATTGTGAATAGCTGGGGCCCAAGCACTGATCCCTGCGGTACCCCACTATACACTGCCTGCCACCCGGAAAAAGACCCGTTTATTCCTACTCTCTGTTTCCTGTCTGTCAACCAATTCTCAATCCATGCCAGTATATTACCCCAATCCCATTGTGCTTTAATTTTGCACACTAATCTCATGTTATGTAGAACAAGTCAGCATGGTTTTACTAAAGGGAGATCCTGTTTGACAAGTTTATTAGAGTTTTTTGAGGATGTAACTAGTAGGGTAGATAAAGGGGAACCAGTAGATGTAGTATACCTGGATTTTCAAAAGGCTTTTGATAAGGTGCCACATAAAAGATTAATAGGTAAGATAAGGCTCATGCTGTTGGTGGTAATATATTCACATCGCTAGAGGATTGGTTAACAGACAGGAAACAGAGAGTGGGCATAAATGGGGCATTTTCAAGTTGGCAGGCAGTGAATAGTGGAGTGCTGCAAGGATCAGTGCTGGGGCCTCAGCTATTTACACTCTATATTAATGACTTGGATAAAGAGACAGAGAGCAATGTATCTAAGTTTGCTGATGATACAAAACTCAGTGGAAAAGTAAACTGCAGGGAGGATGTAGAGAGGCTGCACAGAGATATAGACAGGTTAAGTGAGTGGGCAACAAGATGATAGATGGAGTATAATGCAGGGAAGTGTGAAGTTGTTCACTTTGGTCGTAAAAATAGAAAAGCAGAACATTTTTTAAAAGGTGTGAAACTGGTAAGTGTTGATGTTCAGAGAGACTTGGGGGTACTCGTACAAGGGACACACAAAATTAACATGCAGGTGCAGCAGACTATTGGGAAGGCAAATGGCATGTTGGATTTTATTGCAAGGGGATTGGAGTACACAAATAAAGAAGTCTTACTAAAATTGTACAGGGCTTTGGTGAGACTACACCTGGAGTACTGTATGCCGTTTTGGTCTCCGCATTTAAGAGAAAGGATATACTTGCACTGGAGGCAGTGCAGAGAAGATTTACAGATTTGGTCCCTGGGATGAGAGGCTGAGTACATTAGGCCTATATTCTCTGGAGTTTAGAACAATGAGAGGCGATCTAATTGAGACGTACAAGATTCTGAAAGGGCTTGATAGGGTAGAAGCTGAGAGATTGTTCCCACTGGCCAGGGAATCTAGAATGTGGGGACACAGACTCAGGATAAGGGGTCAAACATTCAGGACTGAGATGAGGAGAAATTACTTCACTCAAAGTGTTGTGAATCTTTGGAATTCTCGACCCCAGAGGGTTGAATACATTTAAGGCTGGGATAGATAGATTCTTGGCCTCGCAGGAAATCAAGGGATATGGGGAACGGGTAGGAAAATGGCATTGAAGTCCAAGATCAGCCATGATTGTATTGGATGGTGGAGCAGGCTCGATTGGTCATATGGTCTACTTCTGCTCCTAAATATTGTGTTCTTGTGTCTCCATTGCCTGAAATGTCTATGCAACTGGGTCATTCCAGGGACCAGCTGTGGACCTAGGTGGCATCTCACAGTTGGTAGCACATCAGGCCATCAGGCTGGTCATGGAAGCCTTTTTCAGGAGGGCAGGGCTACACCCACTTAGATACAGATGGGCCTGCGCAGGCACAGAGGACATTGGGTTCAGCCTCCATTGCTGGATTCCTCAAGGTGCAGGGCATCGTCACTTGCTCCCATGTTGTTGTGGGACGGCCTTAAGAGGACCACCTTAAGAAGCCGTAAGTGAAAGTCACTGGAAGAAGTGATGTCGCATCACACATGATCAGGGAGTTGTAGGTGTAGCCTGACAGAATGAGATCTGTGTTGGTGTGGCTTGTATAGTATATATTGTTACGGACAGATGGGAGGTATTGTGGGTGACTTCTACTTTTCACCTCTCAACTGGCCTCATATATTGTTTTTAAAAATAGTGTTTTAGTCCCTGAGTGTTTCAAGGGTAAAATAAATAGACAAAGGACAGGTTTTCCTCGTAGGCTAAAAAAGAAATATTTTTTCTACATAATCGAAAATTGTTTGTGACCTCACCCACTCACGCATTCATCCACACACACAGAAGAACTGGTAGAGAGAGTAGAGTGGTAGCATGCAGTTAGAGTCCAATTGTGGGAAGAGAGTTTGTAGTTTTAAGAACACCTTTAGAATCTTTTTGGGAGGAAATTATTTTTTTATTCATTCATGGGATGTGGGCGTCGCTGGCCAGGCCAGCATTTGTTGCCCATCCTTAATTGCCCTTGAGAAGGTGGTGGTGAGCTGCTTTCTTGAACCGCTGCAGTCCATTTGGGGTAGGTATACCCACAGTGCTGTTAGGAAGGGAGTTCCCGGATTTTGACCCAGCAACAGTGAAGGAACGGCGATATAGTTTCAAGTCAGGATGGTGTGTGACTTGGAGGGGAACTTGCAGGTGGTGGTGTTCCCATGCATTTGCTGCCCTTGTCCTTCTAGTTGGTAGAAGTTGCGGGTTTGGAAGGTGCTGTCTAAGGAGCCTTGGTGCGTTGCTGCAGTGCATCTTGTAGATGGTACACACTGCTGCTACAGTGCGTCGGTGGTGGAGGGAGTGAATGTTTGTTGATGGGGTGCCAATCAAGCAGGCTGCTTGGTCCTGGATGGTGTCGAGCTTCTGGAGTGTTGTTGGAGCTGCACCCATCCAGGCAAGTGGAGAGTATTCCATCACACTCCTAACTTGTGCCTTATAGATGGTGGACAGGCTTTGGGGAGTCACGAGGTGAGTTACTCTCCTCAGGATTCCAAGCCTCTGACCTGCTCTTGTAGCCTTGGTATTTATATGGCTACTCCAGTTCAGTTTCTGGTCAATGGTAGCCCCTAGGATGTTGATAGTGGGGGATTCAGCGATGGTAATGCCGTTGAATGTCAAGGGCAGATGGTTAGATTCTCTCTTGTTGGAGATGGTCATTGCCTGGCACTTGTGTGGTGCAAATGTTACTTGCCACTTATCAGCCCAAGCCTGGATATTGTCCAGGTCTTGTTGCATTTCTACACGGACTGCTTCAGTATTTGAGGAGTCACGAATGGTGCTGAACATTGTGCAATCATCAGTGAACATCCCCACTTCTGATCTTATGATTGAAGGAAGGTCATTGATGAAGCAGCTGAAGATGGTTGGGCCTAGGACACTACCCTGAGGAACTCCTGCAGTGATGTCCTGGAGCTCAGATGATTGACCTCCAACAACCACAACCATCTTCCTTTCCGCTAGGTATGACTCCAGCCAGCGGAGGGTTTTCCCCCTGATTCCCATTGACCTCAGTTTTGCTAGGGCTCCTTGATGCCATGCTCGGTCAAATGCTGCCATGATGTCAAGGGCAGTCACTCTCACCTCACCTCTTGATTTCAGCTCTTTTGTCCATGTTTGAACCAAGGCTGTAATGAGGTCAGGAACTGAGTGGCCCTGGTGGAACCCAAACTGAGCGTCACTGAGCAGGTTATTACTAAGCAAGTGCCGCTTGATGGCACTGTTGATGACACCTTCCATCACCTTACTGAGGATTGAGAGTAGGCTGATGGGGCGGTAATTGGCCGGGTTGGACTTGTCCTGCTTTTTGTGTACAGGACATACCTGGGCAATTTTCCACATTGCAGGGTAGATGCCAGTGTTGTAGCTGTACTGGAACAGCTTGGCTAGGGGCGCGGCAAGTTCTGGAGCACAGGTCTTCAGTACTATTGCCGGAATATTGTCCGGGCCCATAGCTTTTGCAGTATCCAGTGCCTTCTGTCGTTTCTTGATATAACGCGGAGTGAATCGAATTGGCTGAAGTCTGGCATCTGTGATGCTGGGGACTTCAGGAGGAGGCCGAGATGGATCATCAACTCGGCACTTCTGGCTGAAGATTGTTGCAAATGCTTCAGCCTTATCTTTCGCACTGATGTGCTGGGCTTCCCCATCATTGAGGATGGGGATATTTGTGGAGCCACCTCCTCCAGTTAGTTGTTTAATTGTCCACCACCATTCATGGCTGGATGTGGCAGGATTGCAGAGCTTAGTTCTGATCCGTTGGTTATGGGATCGCTTAGCTCTGTCTATCATGTGCTGCTTAAGCAGTTTGGCATGCAGATAGTCTTGTGTTGTAGCTTCACCAGGTTGACAGCTCAGTTTGAGGCATGCCCTCCTGCACTCTTCATTGAACCAGGGTTGGTCTGCTGGCTTGATGGTAATGGTAGAGTGGGGAATATGCCGGGCCATGAGGTTACAGATTGTGGTTGAGTACAATTCTGCTGCTGCTGATGGCCCACTGCGCCTCATGGATGCCCAGTTTTGCATTGCTAGATCTGTTCGAAATCTATCCCATTTAGCACAGTGGTCGTGCCACACAGCACGATGGACGGTATCCTGAATGTGAAGGCGGGACTTCGTCTCCACAAGGACTGTGCCGTGGTCACTCCTACCAATACAGCCATGGACAGAAGCATCTGCGGCAGGCAGATTGGTGAGGACGAGGTCAAGTATGTTTTCCCCTCTTGTTGGTTCCCTCACCACCTGCCGCATACCCAGTCTAGCAGCTATGTCCTTTACGACTCGGCCAGCTTGGTCAGTAGTGGTGCTACCGAGCCACTCTTGGTGATGGACATTGAAGTCCCCCACCCAGAGTACATTTTGTCCCCTCGCCACCCTCAGTGCTTCCTCCAAGTGCTGTTCAACATGGTGGAGTACTGAGTCATCAGCTGAGGGAGGGCGGTAGGTTGTAATCAGCAAGAGGTTTCCTTGTCCATGTTTGATCTGATGCCATGAGACTTCATGGGGTCCAGAGTCGATGTTGAGGACTCCCAGGGCAACTCCCTCCCTGCTGTATACCACTGTGCCACCACCTCTGGTGGGTCTGTCCTGCCGGTGGGATAGGACATACCCGGGGATGGTGATGGCAGTGTCTGGGACATTGTCTGTAAGGTATGATTCCGTGAGTATGACTATGTCAGGCTGTTGCTTGACTAGTCTGTGGGACAGCTCTCCCAACATTGGCACAAGGTCCCAGATGTTAGTAAGGAGGAATTTGCAGGGTCGACAGGGCTGGGTTTGCCGTTGTCATTTCTGGTGCCTAGGTTGATGCCGGGTGGGGTCCGTGCGGTTTCATTCCTTTTTATTGACTTTGTAGCGGTTAGATACAACTGAGTGGCTTGCTAGGCCATTTCAGAGGGCATGTAAGAGTTAACCACATTGCTGTGGGTCTGGAGTCACATGGAGGCCAGACCAGGTAAGGACAGCAGATTTCCTTCCCTGAAGGACATTAGTGAACCAGATGGGTTTTTACAACAATCGACAATGGTTTCATGGCCGTCATTAGACTAGCTTTTAATTCCAGATTTTTATTAATTGAATTCAAATTCCACCTTCTGCTGTGGTGGGATTTGAACCCATGTCCCCAGAGCAATACCCTGGGTCTCTGGGTTACTAGTCCAGTGACAATACCACAACACCACTGCCTCCCCTATTTCAACTGTTCCAAATATTCCTGCCCGTTCCCCATATCCCTTGAAAGTTCTTCATCTTGAAAAGGTGGTTAAACCTTAATCCAAAGTCAATGGTGGAAATCTTGGTTCACTTTCGCAGGTGGGGGAATTCCAAAGTCACCTTGCAATTTCTCTGCTGCAGTAGTTAAAAGATGCTGTCAGCAGGGCTCCTGCATAGCTGGAACTTTCTCACAGCTGTTCCAGCTGGAAAACACCTCTGGCTGTTCTGCTTTTCTCTCTCTCTCCAGAGTGATATCTTTCAAGGTAGAAACTTGTCAGGTTGGGGTATCGGTCAGGTGACTAAAGGTTCTCTCTCCCCTGGGGTGATTCATACAATGTTCCAGGATATGGGAATCATTATTCCATGATGGCATCTGAATGTGGTCCATTCTGATGAATAGGTGCTACTTCACACCAATTATTTTAGTCTTGGCTGTGGAGTCACTCTGTCTGCAACAGACTTTGTTCCTAAGGATAGGAGTTGTTTGCAAGGGATGGGCTGTTTTACATTTCATTGTCTTTTCCCCAAAGCTAATTCAGATGTGGATAATGTGTTTTGTCTTCGACAGACAGATCTATTTATTGACAGTACAGGATGGGTCACCTGACCTCTACTCCATTTTGCCTGTGGCACAAATGTGTCCATGTTTTTGTGTTTCAGATCAAGAGTTAACTTTTATTTCATAATTCCACCATTTCATTTAATATTTCCTCACTGTTCCTTTCATTAACTGGAACATCTCTCTCTCTCTCTCTCTCTCTCTCTCTCTCTCTATATATATATATATATATATATATATATATATATGATATATCTATGTATATATGGTCATGCTAAGTTATAATAAAAAAACACATATTCTTTGTTATTACTTGGAGTCCGGTGTGTTGCAATGGTTCACACACCAAAGGAAAAAGTAATATTACATGGTGGCAAACATTTGGGATTTATTTTTTCTGAAGACCACCAAATAGTACATCTTGGCAACATTTGATATTTTTCTGACGAACACATCAAGAGAGATTAAGGAACAGCTGATTGCCTTCCTGACTGGTTGAAGCTTCAGCAGAGAGCACAGACAGGACCTTGACAGGTGTTGAAACTCTCTTAGTACAGTTGGCAATTAGCCAAGAGATCAGAGAACGAAGAACAAAGGACAGTACAGCACAGGAACAGGCCATTCGGCCCTCCAAGCCTGCGCCGATCTTGATGCCTGCCGAAACTAAAACCTTCTGCATTTCCGGGGCCCATATCCCTCCATTCCCTTCCTATTCATATATTTATCAAGATGTCTCTTAAATGTCGCTATCGTATCTGCTTCCACCACCTCCCCTGGCAGCAAGTTCCAGGCACTCACCAACCTCTGTGTAAAAAACTTGCCTCGCACATCCCCTCTAAACTTTGCCCCTCTCACCTTAAACCTATGTACCCTAGTAACTGACTCTTCCACGCTGGGAAAAAGCTTCTGACTATCCACTCTGTCCATGCCGCTCATAACTTTGTAAACCTCTATCATGTCGCCCCTCCAACTCTGTCGTTCCAGTGAAAACAATCCGAGTCTATCCAACCTCTCCTCATAGCTCATACCCACTAGACCAGGCAACATCCTGGTAAACCTCCTCTGTACCCTCTCCAAAGCCTCCACGTCCTTCTGGTAGTGTGGCGACCAGAATTGCACGCAATATTCAAAGTGTGGCCTAACTAAGGTTCTGTACAGCTGCAACATGACTTGCCAATTTTTATACTCTATGTCCCGACCGATGAAGGCAAGCATGCCGTATGCCTTCTTGACTACCTTATCCACCTGCGTTGCCACTTTCAGTGACCTGTGGACCTGTACGCCCAGATCTCTCTGCCTGTCAATACTCCTAAGGGTTCTGCCATTTACTGTATACCTCCCACCTGCATTAGACCTTCCAAAATGCATTACCTCACATTTGTCCGGATTAAACTCCATCTGCCATTTCTCCGCCCAAGTCTCCAACCGATCTATATCCTGCTGTATCCTCTGACAATCCTCATCATTATCCGCAACTCCACCAACCTTTGTGTCGTCCGCAAACTTACTAATCAGACCAGCTACATTTTCCTCCAAATCATTTATATGTACTACAAACAGCAAAGGTCCCAGCACTGATCCCTGCAGAACACCACTAGTCACATCCCTCCATTCAGAAAAACACCCATCCACTGTTACCCTCTGTCTTCTGTGACTGAGCCAGTTCTGTATCCACCTTGCCAGCTCACCTCTGATCCCGTGTGACTTCACCTTTTGCACCAGTCTGCCATGCGGGACCTTGTCAAAGGCTTTACTAAAGTCCATATAGACAACATCCACCGCCCTTCCCTCATCAATCATCTTCGTCATTTCCTCAAAAAACTCAATCAAATTAGTAAGACATGACCTCCCCTTCACAAAACCATGCTGTCTCTCGCTAATAAGTTTGTTTGTTTCCAAATGGGAGTAAATCCTGTCCCGAATAATCCTCTAATAGTTTCCCTACCACTGACGTAAGGCTCACCGGCCTATAATTTCCTGGATTATCCTTACCACCCTTCTTAAACAAAGGAACAACATTGGCTATTCTCCAGTCCTCTGGGACCTCACCTGTAGCCAATGAGGATGCAAAGATTTCTGTCAAGGCCCCAGCAATTTCTTCCCTTGCCTCCCTCAGTATTCTAGGGTAGATCCCATCAGGCCCTAGGGACTTATCTACCTTAATGCTTTGCAAGACACCCAACACCTCCTCCTTTTTGATAATGAGATGACTGAGACTATCTGCACTCCCTTCCCTAGGCTCATCATCCACCAAGTCCTTCTCGTTGGTGAATACTGATGCAAAGTACTCATTTAGCACCTCACCCATTTCCTCTGGCTCCACGCATAGATTCCCATCTCTGTCCTTGAGTGGGCCAACCCTTTCCCTGGTTACCCTCTTGCTCTTTATAGACGTATAAAAAGCCTTGGGATTTTCCTTAATCCTGTTTGCCAATGACTTTTCATGACCCCTTTTAGCCCTCCTAACGCCTTGCTTAAGTTCCTTCTCACTGTCTTTATATTCCTCAAGTGCTTCTTCTGTTCCTAGCCTTCCAGCCCTTACAAATGCTTCCTTTCTCTTTTTCACTAGGCTCACAATATCCCGCGTTATCCAAGCTTCCCGAAACTTGCCAAACTTGTCTTTCTTCCTCACAGGAACATGCTGGTCCTGGATTCGAATCAGCTGACGTTTGAAAGACTCCCACATGTCAGATGTTGATTTACCCTCAAACAGCCGCCCCCAATCTAAATTCTTCAGTTCCTGCCTAATATTGTTATAATTAGCCTTCCCCCAATTTAGCACCTTCACCCGAGGACTACTCTTATCCTTATCCACAAGTACCTTAAAACTTATGGAATTATGGTCACTGCTCCCGAAATGATCCCCCACTGAAACTTAGACCACCTGCTCATTCCCCAATACCAGGTCCAGAATGGCCACATCCCTAGTTGGACTATCTACATACTGTTTCAAGAAGCCCTCCTGGATGTTCCTCACAAATTCTGCCCCATCCAAGCCCCTAGCACTAAGTGAGTCCCAGTCAATATTGGGGAAGTTAAAATCACCCACCACTACAACCCTGTTACCTTTACATCTTTCCAAAATCTGTCTACATATCTGCTCCTCTACCTCCCGCTGGCTGTTGGGAGGCCTGTAGTAAACCCCCAACATCATGACTGCACCCTTCCTATTCCTGATTTCCACCCATATTGCCTCGCTGCATGACCCCTCCGAGGTGTCCTCCCACAGTACAGCTGTGATATTCTCCTTAACCAGTAATGCAACTCCCCCACCCCTTTTACATCCCCCTCTATCCCACCTGAAGCTTCTAAAGCCTGGAACATTTAGCTGCCAATCCTGCCCTTCCCTCAACCAAGTCTCTGTAATAGCAACAACATCATATTTCCAAGTACTAATCCAAGCTCTAAGTTCATCTGCCTTACCTGTTATACTTCTCGCATTGAAACAAATGCACTTCAGACCACCAGTCCCACTGAGCTCAGCAACATCTCCCTGCCTGCTCTTCCTCTTAGTCCTACTGGCCTTATTTACTAGTTCCTCCTCATTTACTTCACTAGCTGTCCTACTGCTCTGGTTCCCACCCCTAGTTTAAACCCTCCCGAGTGACGCTAGCAAACCTTGCAAAAAGGATATTAGTGCCCTTCCAGTTTAGATGCAACCCGTCCTTCTTGGTCAGGTCCCATCTGTCCCTGAAGAGAGCCCAATGATCCAGATATCTGAAACCCTCCCTTCTACACCAGCTGCTCAGCCATGTATTTAGCTGCACTATCTTCCTATTTCTAGCCTCACTGGCACGTGGCACAGGGAGTAATCCAGAGATTACAACCCTAGAGGTCCTGTTTTTTAACTTACTACCTAACTCCCTAAACTCCCCCTGCAGGACCTCATCACTCTTCCTGCCTATGTCATTGGTACCGATGTGTACCACAACCTCTGGCTGTTCACCCTCCCCCTTCAGAATGCCCTCTGTCCGTTCAGAGACATACTTGACCCTGGCACCAGGGAGGCAACATACCTTCCTGGAGTCTCTTTCACGTCCACAGATGCGCCTATCTGTGCCCCTGACTATAGAGTCCCCTATAACTATTGCTGTTCTGCGCTTTGTCCCTCCCTGCTGAACAACAGTGCCAGCTGTGGTGCCACTGCTCTGGCTGCTGCTGTTTTCCCCTGATAGGCCATCCCCCCCCCCAACAGTATCCAAAACGGTATACTTGTTAGAGAGGGGGATAGCCACAGGGGATTCCTGCACTGACTGCCTGCCCCTTCTTGCGGTCACCCATCTATCTGCCTGCACCTTGGGTGTAACCACTTCTCTAAAACTCCTGTCTATGACGCTTTCCGCCACCTGCATGCTCCTAAGTGCATCCAGTTGCCACTCCAACCGATCCATGCGGTCTGTGAGGAGCTGCAACTGGGTACACTTCCTGCAGATGTAGTCGCTCGGAACGCTGGAAGCGTCACGGACTTCCCACATCTCACAGGTGAAGCACTTCACCCCTCTAACTGACATTTCTATCACTAATTAGTTAATTGATATAAAATAAATAAATGCTTATTAAATCCTTACTAAATTATGATACACTTCACTATGTGGTCTCTAGTGCTAGATTTCTGCAATAAATATTAAATGCTGTCTAAATACAGTAATCTCCTCCCTCTGGTTTAATTACTCTACTTATTAATTAGTTAATTAGTGTTTTAATCAATTTTTATCAGTTTTATTTTCAAATTCGGTACAGATTCCCTACCAGCCAATCAGGTCACAGCTTTCCTGTAACGTCACTTTTTCAGTTTTTTTTCCACCCGAGGTAACTTACTGTGTATACTCACCACTCCGGTGAGTACCAGCAAAGAGCTTTCAACTAATCTGGCAGTGGGTTGAAAAATTTGAAAATAAATAGTTCAGTCACGACTGCTTTAGTTTTCTCATTTTTTTTGCTTTGTGGGTGGGGCCTGAGGCAAAAAGAGTGGGAAGAGCACAACAGCGCCACTGGAAGTATAGCACAAATTAAAAGACTGTTTGGCAGCTGCTAGTACTGCAAGCTGCAACCCTCTTCAAAAAAGAAAACTACTCTCTTGAGTTTAAAATAATCAAATAAGCTGTGTCAACAAAGAGTTGCTCTCTTGGTTTTAAAAAATCCAAGCTGTGTAAACAAAAGCTGCTCTTGGCTCACTTTTAAAAGGGTAGACCTGCAAAAACGGACCTGTCTAAAAAGGAAACAGAAAGCTGTACCTGTAAAGCAGAGAGCCCATAAAAGGAGTGTGCCTGTGTAAAAGAAAACCTGTAAGAAGTCCTATATTTATAAAAAAAAAAGCAGGATCATCCAGAAAATGGCTTTCAGGTATCCAGTGATGGATTGGAAGGCGTCAGACATAGTACCTGAATTTATACTGTTTCGACAATAGTTGGAACTGTGTTTCCTGGATCAAGAAGTGAACGAACCAGCAAAACAAGCTGGGCAACGAGGGCCTGCAAAGGATCAATACATCAGTATTGTCAGCTGAGGATCAGTAAGGTCCTTGCAAGCTATGGGCATTTCTTGAAGAGCAACTGTAGGTCAATTTCTGAGTACATAGGCTTGAGCTTATGATCTACCAGCAAAGGCAAGATGAGTTCATTGACCAATTTGATGCAAGGTGCCAAGACAAAGCTCAAGAATGTGACTCCGCAGATATTGAATTGTCAGAACCAATTATAGAGCTAGTAATTGTGTTTAACCCACTAGAGGCCTTTCGAAAAGATCTGTTGGAAAAGAAGAAAGGGCACATCATCGATGCACTACTCAATGATGGAAAGAAATTTAAAGCCATCATGGCTTGGCGCCAACAGTTAGAGCATAGGGATGGCTGCAACAATTGGTATGGTAACCAAGGTTCAGAAGTCTTTTAAGCCTTGTGGCAAATGTGGCCTAACTCACCCAATTCTCAATTGTCTGTCGTACCAAGACCAGTGCAAAACTTGTGGCATGCAAGGACATTGGGCAAGGCAGTGCAGAAAGCTGAGCTCAGATACTGCACACAGGAATGGTGGCAGATCACATGCAAAAAGAATGTCTGCAAGACAGGATGGCAAATGCAACAACAGGTATGCCAACATACAACAAAAGCTCAAAGTTTTCTATATGTATCTTATAGTTAAATTATAATAAAAATCCACATATTCTTTGGATATTACTTGGAGTCCTTCGAATCTTACAATAGCTCGCATACCAAAGGAACATGTAACATTATATATGTGACCATCAAGGCATCCAGCGACTGGTCAGTGAGATCCATCAACAGGAAGGGCTTCCACTCCCTCAACATCCAACTGGTCCGCAGCCACAAGAAGAACTTCCTCCATGTGTGTGCTCACTTTCTTGGCAGCTGCCATGACTCTTTCTTCCTCCGCCAGTCCAGGCTGCCTCCATCCTTCTCTCCATCCCCCAAGATGCATGGATGGATCCAAAGGACAAGGGAAAGCCCTTGAAGAGATGGCTGCTGACCCATTGACAGGAGCCCGAGACAGAGGCACAGAGGTGAAACAACCAATGCCACCTGCTCAGCAGGCCAACAATTGAGCAGGCCATCAAGTTTCTGAAGATGCAATTCTGGTGCCTGGATTTGTTGGGTGGTGCCCTCCAATATCCTTCCGCAAGGATCTCGGTCATTGTGGTGGTCTGCTGTACTCTGCATAACATGACCCTCCAGAGGTGCAGACCTTGAGGACAGTGAGGCCCTGGAAGGAGACAGCTCATCGGGCGAGGAGCAGGAGGTAAGAGAGGAGGAGGGGGATAACACTGAACAGAGAGGAGCACCTGCTGCATGACGAAGTGGCCTTCTCCTGCCAACCTCAGGGAAGAGGACCTCCCTCCTTTCCCTGATGGCCTCTAGCATTAAGATCAGGTGGACATCGATGAAGTGAGGTTCTTCCCTGCCCCTAGTGCCAGGCCTGCAGCTCCCCTGTGACATCTCACTTCCCTCTGATGCTGTTGAAGGCAGATCTCTCGTTCAGGACAAAAGCAGCCTCAGCAGTGGCTGCCATAGGTGTCTACAAGAGCTCCACACTTGATCTGACCCACTGCCATTTTCAAATCCCACTGGCTCTAAGTGGACAGGAAACCTGTCTCCATAATAATTAAGGGCTTACCCATATGAAAATTGCAATCTGATTCAGCCTCACAGAGAAGGCAGGTTTCTAACTGAAAATCACACCTGGTTCCTGTTGCCCATCTCCATAGTGAAAGTCCAGCCCTTTATGTTAATAAGAGCAAAATACTGCGGAAACTGGAACTCTGAAATGAAAACAGAAAGTGCTGGACTGATATGTTAATGAGTTTTAGCAAGAACCGGAGAAAAAAATTCACTTCAGAAAACCAGCACAATTTTGAACACAACTTGTGCACAGTTTGCCAGTTGTGGCCAAAGTGGAACTTTACCCTATCTTTGACTTTACACTATCTTTGACTTTACACTATGGCTGGAATTTTACCTCCCCTCCCTTGCTGCTATTTTATCAATTGGCCCACCCCAGGCCAATTGAGGCCAGTTGAGGCCCTTAAGTGACCAATTTATTGCCACTCAAGGACCTCCTCCTGTTGCTGGATGGGCAGTTCAGCACCTGAGGAGACCGCCCAGTAATAGCTGGCAGCCTCCTTGTGGGCTGGAGGGGTGCCCTCCTTATCAGGCACCTTGTACCACACCAAAGGCCTCCCCCCATCGGCACAAGCCACCCTCGCTGGAACACCTCCCGTTCCCCTCTCAATCGATACCCCAGCCTTGCCGGGGCCCAGCTGATTGTCCCTCGCGAGGCCCGATTCCCACTTACCTTTTCCGGGGCCTCCTCCATTGTTGCTGCACCTGGTTTTGCAGTTCCAGTCATGGCCACTGCTGCCAGTGGCACTGCTGGGACTGAAGAGTTGCCGGCCCTCTGAATGGCTGGCAGCTCTTTTAGGCGAGACCTCTTGCCTCAGATGGGTGGAAGTCCTGGTCGAGGCCAATTAAAGGCCTGGGCCATCCAAAATTGCTTGCTTCTAGACCCCGTGGAAATGGGCTTGCTGCTGACTTTTTAGCTAGTGGGCGGGGCCACTGCCGCAATGTAAAATTCTGGCCTATGAATCTGGTATATTCTAATAGATATTCTGCGTTGTGTTTCAGCATCATATTCCCTTCTTGACCTGTTATCTCACTTTCTCACTTGCTGTTGCATGTTAGAGGAACAAAAGAGATGTTCTGAACAAATTTCATAGAAATTCTAATACATTTTTGTGGCACAACAATCAAACTTGAGCTTACTTACAAAAACTGAACAAAGGAACATTCTTTGGGCTAGAGATTGTTTTTTATATGAGCTATTAATGCCCCAAAACTCAAGAATATCCCAAATCTCAAAAATTGTCAAACTAACTGGCAGCTTCTAAACCACAGTTTCAGCAACAGGGCTTGCTGCTATTAGAGAGCACCCTGTTCATGCACCATATCTAAAAGGAGCACTTCTTGTACCAGGCCTCCCATTACTTCAATGATGGTACATTCCCTCCTTAACCGTTTGTCTGCTGCTCTTGTTTTTGTGCTTTTTTTTCTCAGATGCACGTGAATACTCATGAATGAAAGTGATTTAACCACTCCAAAAATAATATTACGAAGTGCGGAGTTTCACTTAACTTGTTAGTGTCTCATAAATAAGTTTAAGAAAGGTTGCTAATACTATCTTAGAGAGGAAACCACAGCCCCGTAATTATTATTATGTAAACAATTATAGCATGACACCAATTGCAATATAATAAAATACTGTAGATCCTGGAAATCTGAGGCTGAATTTTCAAAACGGGGTCAGGAACCCGAAGCCTGGGTGATTTCCGGGTCCTGACCTGTGCGTGACGCTATTTTTATATGTTAATGCCCTAATTAGTGGTGCTGAGCGTCTGCAGGAGGCAGGAGCTGCCTGCAGAGCATGAATGGCAAAGGCAGATGGCGGCCATGATGGGGCCTGCTGCTGCCTTGCGGAACAGAGCCTCCTGGGCCAGCAGCATAAAAGAGGAGGACGTTGTTGAAAGGTCCAAATCAAAGGTAATGCCCATGAGCCAGTGCAAAACCCCTGAGGACCCCATAATTTTAAATCTTATATAAAAAATTTTACCCTTCGCCCCGCGGTGAACCTGATAGCTGTGCACTTATGTGCACCAGACTATTTGGGTTCACCGAAATCCAGATTGCAATTGGCAGTCCTGACCTCCCCGGCCCCTTAACAAGCTCCTCTAGGAGCTTAATGGGCCGTTAATTAGAGGCGAGCAGCTTCCCCGTTCCCTCACCGCTCCACCCTCACTTTAAAAATTGGAGTGTGGGGAGGGAACGGGGAGTGGGGATCCAGAGACACCCTCCGGGACTGCAATTGTTAAATCGTGTCCACACCCGGTCCCAATCCTGCCGGCATTTGAAAATCCAGCCCCTGGAAACAGTCAGCAAGTCAAGCAGCATCGGAAGGAAAATAAAACATTTCACACATAGCTCTTATCAACTCCATCCTATTCTGGTGAAGGGCTTCGCCTGATGTGTTATATTTTCCTTTCTCATGCTGTCTGAATTCTGAATGTTTTTGGCATTTTCTGTGTTTTTTTTAACCAATTAGAAAGCCTTCAATTAAGAAAATGTAATTATTAATTTTTAAGTATGTCTACCTAACTATTTATTGGATAAAGTAAATTATTAATCCACTCTTTGTCAGATCTCTGCGGAATGGTTTTAAAGGAATGTTTTAATTTTTGGACCTGCTGAAGCCTGAACTCGGGCCAAATAGATTTTACTGATGCCTAACGAAAAAACTGTATGATGGAATAAAAAGAAAACAAAAACTACAAAAGCTGGAAATTAGAAATAAAAGCAGAAAGTTGTAGATATTCAGTTTTATCCTCATACATAAGGGGAGAGGATAGGTTTAACATTTTGAATATAAGACTCCCCCCGATGAACGCTGTCACTTTTGGAACTAGACTTCTCTTTTGGTAGAGTATGTGAAACACTCTGAGGTGGAAAGTGCATAGTGCTGGCCTGCTAGCGCAAGCTGGGTGCAAGGAACATTCCCTGCATCTGAAGTTGGAGGCCCGAGAATCGTAAGAAACTGGTCCTCGATCACTTACCTAAATATTCAGGGCGAGCTGCGTCTCGACGAGTAGTTCACCCAATGGAAGCTTGCAATTGTGAGCCAAACTGCCTCACCAGCAAATACCCTCAGATAAGTCTCGGAGGGTGAAAGAACAGCAGGAGGAAGACTGAGAATCCACAGAAATTTAAAAAGAAATGTTTTTACTTAACTTTATGGTAATTGCTGCTGGCTAGTATCCTTCCATATCGCAAGTATATAAACAGAGCAGGACCAAGACTCAAGGCAGCCTAATTTCTTCTAAAACTCTTTAATCAGGCTTTAGGTCCCTCACTATTATAAGCAAGTAATTAATTAATTCAGGGTATAAATCAATATTTCCTGTAATGTCATATAACAGATGCCAGAAGTCATTCCTGTCCTGTATGTGACAGAATGTTAATGCTGGCCCTTTGTATTGTTACAACCGAACGCTGCAGTCAAAACCCCCAATCAA
This sequence comes from Heterodontus francisci, assembly GCF_036365525.1. Lineage (NCBI taxonomy): Eukaryota > Metazoa > Chordata > Chondrichthyes > Heterodontiformes > Heterodontidae > Heterodontus > Heterodontus francisci. The sequence goes on along the minus strand of NC_090376.1, from coordinate 42,939,192 downwards.
AATATACGACTCTAATTGTGGTGGGAGAAATGCACTGTTAATTCAATCCCGTCCCTCCACAGATCGCCTATTATTTTAAACTTTCCAAATTAAAGAAAGACCCAGCCAAATTGTACCATCTATTAACGCCCGAATGAGGCTAACCAAACCAGGTGTCTTTAAATCAACAAATTAACTGTTTAATTAAAAAAACTAAATTCTTAAACACTATGAAGATATAAACAACATTTAAAATAGAAAAAAATTAGAGTCCTTGCAACTTTACAGTCCAATGTTGCTCGAAGTCCTCACAGCCGACCGATGGGGAAAATGGTTCTTCCACGGTAGAATGGTCCGTAGTCTAATTCCAGCAGTAAGTGATGCTTTCCTTCCTTCAGTGATGAATTTCAACAATTAACAACTTGCAAACACTTTCAATAGAATCAATCTGACTTTAGAGTTTTTGAGGCATAAAAGATTGTCGTAGTCTAACTTCCCTTCCTTCAGTTTAAATTATCAGATCTCTGTTTTGGCTTGACTTTTTTAGAATTTAGAGAGATAATAATAATTAAACAGACTAAATTCCTTCAGTTTAAATGGCAGAGAGCTCTTCTTTCAGGTGCTGACACCAGCTGTCTGTCTGTATTTCTGTTAGAACAGACTGTCTTCAACTAAAAAGCCAGTTCAAAATTGAACTGTAACAAATGTAACGCTTGATGCTCAGTCCAAGTGGCCGTATCCAAGGTAACGAGAATGCACCCTTTGAATCGCAGTCTCCAAATGACTGTATCCAACGGTAGCCAAAATGCATTTTCTCTTTAACTCCTGAGGCTTGCTGGTTCTTAAAGCAGTACTGATCCTTTGCAAGCCTTAAAGGCACACCGCATATTTCCGGGGAAAAAAAACTACAGGATCATAACAGTATTACTTTGAGGTTAAAATGAGAGCGATTTATTCAGGGTGAGGGTTAAATTATTATTTAATTCTCCAAGAAGGAGCAAGAGGCGTTTCGCTCTTAAAGATATGCTAAAGAAATCACGCAGCTGAGGACGGCATCAGGCAAATAAAGGCTTATATACACATGTACCTCCTCATGGTACTCACTGAGCTTAGTATTTGCTCAGAGATTAGAACGGTTGGATTCCTCTACATTGTTGGAAAATGTCTCTTCGGCTCCGAGTAGGAAGGCAAAATTTTAGGTCCAGATTTCTTGGAATTAACATCACTGCTTTTAAATGTAGCTCTAGCCATCCTTCTTACTGATCTTCTCTTCACATCTAATCGGATACTAAAGTCTCCTTTCTCTTTTAAAAAATAGGGTAGTGCACAAGAAATGCTGTACCTACACAGAAATGCTCTATGAGTTATCTGGTCTCCATGAAGCCATATATATTTTGCTACAAAACACTTAAAATCTTTGATAGGAATTTAACATGCAAACAGTAAGCCTTCAGCTTTAGTTATATGAAAAACTGGCAGAATTACGAATATTAAAATAATAAATATCTCAATTCTTTTCAAACCATCACACAAGAATTCAATTTTATTTGAACAAATGATTCTTTATGCATTGCTTGGTCCTAGGAGATGTACAGTCACTTACACCTAAAGATAACAAGCATGATTACAAAATGGAGGACGTCACTGTAATCTTTTTGAAGACTGGTCGAGAAAGCACTTAGTCACGTGAGCTCAGATACAAACCACATCAGCTGCTTTATTTCACACCAGGTGAACATACCGAACAAGTTATGATCCGTATTCTCACTTAGTACACACCACAGACTCACTTAGCACAACAGCTAAAACTTCTCTTTGTTTTTTATTAAATAAACATGCTATGTTACCACAGGTCAGTCTTGCATGTCTTAAAATAACCTTCAACTACCCTTATGCCTTATAACCTTCTGAACCTGGTGAAAACTTACCCTCATAACTTCTTGTTTTTCAAAAAATTGACCAACTGTCTCGTCTTTTATCTTCCTTGGTTCACAACCAAAGAGGGCCTATGTCAGAAAAACCTTGCTGAGTACCCGGGTCCAAGGATCTCCCAGCAGAATGGGTGTGAGATATTTATCAATTTACCAAGATGGGCAAAACAAATATTTCATTTTCTACAGATTTGGGGAACTGTGGGTTTCAAAGCCAAGTTCATTATGATTTTAGCTAGTTTTTATTTCAGTGGCTTTGTTTTTTTAACTTGTGTGAAAATAGCTTGCTTTAAAAGGGAACTCTTAAATGTAACTCTTCATTCCAAAATTTTTATTTGGAAAAGTGATCCAAAATCCCAAAACGTAACATTAAAGTTTTAGGCAAGAAATTTTGACTTATTGTAAAGTTCATAAATATGATTTCTGTGAGGCCTCGGCTTCAGGAAGTGCTGACTCAGTGAGTGCTGATTCAGTGAGTGCTGACTAGGCAAATTCTGATACAATGTATAATGTATGATAAGCGGTGATTAGATTAGATTAGATTAGAGATACAGCACTGAAACAGGCCCTTCGGCCCACCGAGTCTGTGCCGAACATCAACCACCCATTTATACTAATCCTACACTAATCCCATATTCCAACCAAACATCCCCACCTGTCCCTATATTTCCCTACCACCTACCTATACTAGTGACAATTTATCATGGCCAATTAACCTATCAACCTGCAAGTCTTTTGGCTTGTGGGAGGAAACCGGAGCACCCGGAGAAAACCCACGCAGACACAGGGAGAACTTGCAAACTCCACACAGGCAGTACCCGGAATCGAACCCGGGTCCCTGGAGCTGTGAGGCTGCGGTGCTAACCACTGCGCCACTGTGCTGGTGAATGAAGGCTCAATGAATGCTGGTTCTATGCATCTTTACTCCATGGATACTCATTCAGTGAATGCTGACTCAATAAACAATGAGTCAGTGAAATAGTATGATTGGCTGCTGACTCAGCTGAAGCTGACTTAGTGAATGATGATTCATTGCAAACTGTCCCAGTAGATGCTCAGTCAGTGAATACTGCCAGTGAACACTGACTCAGTAGATTCTGGCTCAGTGAATGATGACACAGTGGCACTATCCCTAGTTTATCTCCTGGCACAAGCACTCTGCATGCCCCAAGGAAAACTATAGAGAACTTGAAGCAATGTAAAGTGGGTGGAAACTTGATGCCATGTGTCTCTGCCCATGGGTAATAAGCAATCCCTGGGTGTAAAACACTGGAATTGTGAATGCTAACTCTCAATTATATCTCAATTGATGCTGACTCAATGAATAATGACACAGTCAATGCTAATTCTGTGAAACAAAAACAAGAAATGCTGGAATCACTCAGCAGGTCTGGCAGCATCTGTGGAAAGAGAAGCAGAGTTAACGTTTCGGGTCAGTGACCCTTCTTCGGAACTGACAAATATTAGAAAAGTCACAGATTATAAACAAGTGAGGTGGGGGTGGGGCAAGAGATAACAAAGGAGAAGGTGCAGATTGGACCAGGCCACATAGCTGACCAAAAGGTCACGGAGAAAAGGCAAACAATATGTTAATGGTGTGTTGAAAGACAAAGCATTAGCACAGATTAGGTGTGAATACACTGAATATTGAACAGCAGCAAGTGCAAACCTGAAGAAAAACAACCTGAAAAAAACAGTGGGTAAGCAAACTGAACAAACTAAGATGAAATGAAATAAATGCATGCCCCTAATTCTGTGGATGCTGACTCAGTCAAAACATTCAAAAAGGAACTGAAAAGTTTCCTAAGACCAAGGGAAGTAATGGAATATGGAAGAAAGGGGAGAAAGGATGGTTAGTGTCTCTCCTGATTGAGGACTCAGATGGATGGATTGATCACATCCTCTTTTCTCTTTATACCGCACTCCCCCGTTATTCTTGCAAGTATTTATACTAACTTGGCTAGAAAATAAAGTTTCAGTTTATTTCAGATGAACACTAAACGTTGCCAGCAACATTAATGCCTTGGAGCTGGGAGCTTTTTTTTCTACATGTCTTTCTTTTTGAGTTTCAAACACCTGTTATTAGTTGTATTTTATATTGCAATTGGGATCAAACTGCAGGAGCTGATAATAGTTCTGGGTTGAACCAGCAAGATTGATATTTTGTGATTTTATAAAACAAAGTTCATCATTTAAAAACATAGCCTCCATCAACTACATAATACTAAGCCTAACGATTGTCACACAGAAATATTTGCTGAGCCCGTAGTTTCAGAATCAGCTTTTGGATGCAAGAATAATGACACCATAATTCTCAACAATTATGAAACATTAATTTGACAGACTCCAACTAATAACCATCTAATTGGGGAAAGAAATTGGTTCATTAGCAACTGCTTTTTGGGAGTTATGAATGCCCTTAGAGCTCCAAAATGACTTCAGTGGTGCATGCCCGCACTTGTGAGGCCAATTGCACTAGGCACTACATTGATGAGGGCGTTAGCACATGTGCAGTGAACATCCACTGGAAGTAAGCAGAGCAGGAAGGTCATGACGTGAATGTGGATGCAATGCTAATTTGACGCCAGCAGTGCCTTTTTGGAGCTCACAACTCCAGTCAATGCCCTCCCTTAACCTTATACAGCTGCACATGCATTCAGCAACAGGAAGAACCCACACACTTGTCTGCACTTCAGTAAGGATGACTTCGCTGAGATCTGCCATCTGCTGCAGAGACAACTCCAACCACAGTGCAGAGCAGTGACTACAGTGCCACTGGCAGTCAAGGTGACCAGGGCAATGAACTATTAGCATCTGGCTCCCTCCAGGCTGGAGCTGGAGATATTTGCAACATTTCGCAGTTGCTGTTCACTGTGACATAAAGGAGGTGACTGAAACTCTTTTTTCCAATGAAACCTAACTATATTTTAGTCTTGCTTTCTAGAGACTTTCTAGAGAAAAAATTTGCAGAGCTATGGGGAAAGGCAGGGGAGTGGGACTAGGTGCATTGCTCTTGCAGAGAGCCGGCATGGACACAACAGGCCAAATGGCCTCCTTCTACGCTGTAACAATTTTATGATTCTATGAAAAGTCAACTAATTACCCTTGTGAATTCCCTTTGTACCTGTCCTCTGTGTGCTTTTGCCTGTCTTAGTGCTCCGATGCAGTGCTACCCCAGTGGCTGCAGCATAGCTGGAGGAAGGCTGCTGACTTTCAGTGGAGGAGACCGCAGATGGTCTTGGAGGACGACTTTGAGCAGCTCTGGGCCTAGAAGGCCCAGTTTTGGACTATACCAGCTCGGCATGGGTAGTAGCAGTCTGGACTGGCTGACTAACAGGCAAAGCAAGGACACTGGCAGGGTGGCAGTGGTGGGTGGACGAATGCTGTCTTCCTGAGATGTTTGTGCTTCATGGAGCCACTGCCTCTCTGCCTGGATGGAGCCGCAGAAATCCCAGTAATCTGTTGGAGAACATCTTGCTGTACTGCTTTAACACCCTGCAAGCCCCATTGCACACTAGAGTCATAGAGTTATACAGCACAGAAACAGGCCCTTCCGCCCATCGTTCTGTGCCGGCCATCAAACACCTATCTGTTCTAATCCCATTTTCCAGCACTTGGCCCATAGCCTTGTATGCTATGGCGTTTCAAGTGCTCATGTAAATATTTCTTAAATGTTGTGAGGGTTCCTGCCTCTACCACCCCTTCAGATAGTGTGTTCCAGATTCCAACCACCCTCTGGGTGAAACATTTTTTCCTCAAATCCCCTCGAAACCTCCTGCCCCTTCCTTACCTTAAATCTATGCCCCCTGGTTATTGATCCCTCTGCTAAGGGGTAATGGCAGCAGTCTGAGCTTAATTCCAGTGCAGTGCTCAGAAAGACTGATGTTGGGTGGATCCTGCTTGTGCTGCAGCAGAAGCTGCAACATTGGCGCTGCATCATGGTTAGGTCCATAAGTGTGTGAATGGAATTGGCCACCACTTCCATGCTGGAAAGGATGCACTTCAAGCTCTGTGCAAAGCCCTGTGCCAAGTTGATGCTGGACTCCTCTATGCTCCTTGACATTGACCGCAGGCCTTATGGCAGGCTTCCCAATGCAACAGGCATTTCGTTGTGCATACCTATCAGTATTCTTCTGTAGGCTGCCCCATTGAAGTGCTGATCTGAGCCCTCTGCAATGGATCTCCTCCTCTTACGAGCTGGTACCTATGCTATCCTTGCCCCTGCCCTGGCTGCAGCCCACTCATGCCCAGTATCTCACCACATGCAGATCCTGCCTCTGATCTATCCTGTAAGATACTTGCAGTGTCAGTATCTGAACTGATGCCTGCAGATTTGAGATCAAGTGTTGGTGCTGTGTATTTATTATCACTCTCTTCTTGATGGTCCTCCACTGCCTGGTCAAGTTGCTCCTCTTGGATATCTGAAAGGAAAAACATCCGAGGGTAAGGTTGTGGTGAGGTGGAGGGGGGGGAGGGGAGGTGTGGGGGGAGAAAGTAAGAGGTGAAAGGAAATAATCAAAAGAGAATGTGGGATGAGGGGTAAGTGTGATGTAAGAAGCAGGATTAGGTATGAGGATACTGTCATCTTTGATAGTATAATTTCTGCTGCTGGCCACAGCCTCAGCAATGGACATCCCAATAATGGCCTGCACCGTCTCCTCCTTGGGGGGGGGTTAGGACATGCAGCTGTACCTGTCCCCCTCCAGTTAGCTCCTGCTACCTCCGGTTGTGCATCACCTTGTCCGGCAGGGGAGAGGGAGGTGTTTGGCTGATATGACAATCATAGTTGAATAGCTTGCAGTGTGTGCAAGCTATGCGATATGGGTGTGAGGCTTGTAGCAGTGCAAAGTGTGTGAGGGTGAGGTGAGGCATGTGAATGTTAAGTATGAATCGTGATTGATAGAGAGTGACTGTAAGTGATGGGGATGTGGCGAATTGAGTCTGAATTGAGTGGGACAGTGGTAGGATATGGCATTTGCAGATGCAGTCACTGACCTTGACTACTTGTGTGAGATCATTGATTTCCTTGCGGCACTGCATCCAGGTCCTCATGGCTTGACTCCTGGCCCTGACCTCCACAGTTATCTGCCCCCACTGCCCTTTGGCTGTGTGTCTGGAGAGCCTCCAGGCCCCCTGTAGGTACAGGGCATCTCTCCTACTTTCAACCTCCTCCACCATGGCCTCCAGTGCAGCATCCAAAAACCTTGGAGCTGCGTTCTCCCATGTTGTGCCATTCTCCACTGTTTGCCAGGTCAGATTCAGTTCCTGGATGACTGCTTGTACTTGCTCCAGCTACAGTGTACTTCCCCTTTAAGAGCTGAAGGCCAGCTTTAAGTGGTGCTCACAATTTACAAATTTGGGCCCCTGCTGATGCGTGCAGCCAAAGTGCAGCGTGATTCGCTCTGGCTGCACGCATCAATCATTCAAATGAGCAGACAGCACAAAGTTGCCCTGTGTCCTATATTACATTGAACAGGCACGGGTTAATCGTGCATCGCGATCCCTGCATTCACTTTTGGGGGCTATCTAATTTACCCCCTGTCTATTTTTAACCCAAACTCAGACAAGCAATTTAATATATCAAAGGATTGACAACATTGTGCTTTATGTGTAGCTCGGTAGTATCCTGCTGTTGCAATTTTCTCCGTTTAAATTAGTTAAAATACTATTTAATGTTTTTAGTTACCCAAAAATGTATTGAATACTGAAGGTGAGTGTTGTGATATTGCCTTAACTGCTTGAGTATTAGTTAGCATATCTTTGAACATGTAAATAGTTCAGTATACATCATCACAGGAAGTGATGTAAGCCGACATGTGATATAGCAGTTAGAACAGTGTTAGTCAACAGTTAACACGTGTATCTTAGAGCTCTCCTGTAAGTCTGTTATTTTGTAATAAAGAACTTACCATTCAGCTTTGGATTGTTTGGTACGTTTGTGTTGAGAAATCAATAACACAACACTGAGTTGGTTACTCAAAAAAAATAAAAGCAGAAAATGCTAAAAATGAACAGAGAAACATTTTTTCTTTCAGATTTACAGCATGTACAGTTTTTTTAAGTCAGTCTCTACAGTTGAATGATATGATCTCATTTCAGTTCTAGATTTGAGTTTCAATCTAACTCAGGTTGATGGAATGAAAGTTTCTGTTCTCTAAGGATTCCAGGCGTAACGTGTTGTGAATCTCAAATTAAATCCTAGAGGATCCAGGTACATAGTGCATCGCTTCTCACTGTTTGTCAGAAATTCGTAATCTCACTAGTGACTGAGTATAAATTGGATCCAAAAATCAAAGTATGAAGTTGTGACTCCTCAGTGGCACTCACCTCAGGTGCTAGTCTGGCATTACCAGTACAACAGTTGTTTCGTTTCCGCTATAACAGCTTGAGCTGACAAAATACCCCAGATTCTAGTGTGTAAAGTAATGCCACACATTAAAATTCAGTACTTATCCTCATGAGCCCATACCCTCGGGCTGGATGACAGTGAAGATATAATGCATTTACAACCAAATTATATTTGCTGCATTCAGTGAGTACTTTTTTTTGCTGCAATTCAGAGAACCACAATGCATGAGCAGACACTCACACGGTGTGTTACAGTTTTTACAGCGTATTAGGAGTGGTGCTTTGTGTTTCAAAAGAAATCAGAGCCCACAATGTATAGCATAAGCTTGTGCAAATGTAGCTGGTTTATATAATGTTTGTCTCTATCAGGTCAGCCAGATAGATATAACAGCAGCACAAGGAGAGCCATAAGCAGCTATTGTTGGAAGGGCAAGAATTCAGGTTGGCACAGTAATGACTGTTTCTCTGTAATCGAGATTGTAACTTATTGATAGAAGGAGCATCATTTTGCAGTCTAACATGATTTTGAAGCTTCTATCAATATTCCTTAGCCTGAGTTCCAAAGAACCACTCATTACTGTACCAATATGATTTTTTTCTCACATCCCACACTAGCTTATGATCTCTCTTATGGAGTTGCTATATCTATCTGACAGACCAGACAGGGTCTCATTAAATAAGCAGTTTCTCTGCATCTGACTCCTTCCTCCCCTTACTTTCTGTTTGCTTTCCGAAATGAGGTTTTGTTTCCTGTCAATATTCATCTTTTTTTTAAAAAAAAGAAACCAAATTAGAATGAGGAAAGAAACTGTTTGACTTGTGTGGCTCAGTGGCTAGCAGTCGTGCCTGTAGGTTACAGAGCTCTGGGTTTAAGTCCCATTCCAGGATTTCAGCACAAAAATCAAGGCTGAAACCTCAGTGCTACATTGTCTGATGAGATGTTAAACTGATGCCCCATCTGCCTGCTTTGGTGGATGTAAAAGATCCCCTGGCATTATTTCAAAGAAGAGCAGAGAAATTATCCCTGGTGTCCTGGTTAATATTTGTCCATCATTCAACATCACAAAAATAGATTATTTGGTCATTATTACCTTGCTGTTTATGAGAGTTTCCTGGACACAAACTTGGCTGCCATGTTTCCTACACTGCAACAGTAATTGTTCTTTATTGGCTACAAAGCGCTTTGAGACATCCAGTGGACATGAAAAGCACTATGTAAATGCAGGTCTTTTTATTTGTGTCTTTCTTTCTCTCTGTTTCTCTTTGTCTGTCTTTTAGGTGTTAGCAATGAGAATATTGGTGTGAGCCTTGCCAACTGTTGACAAAACACAACTGGCTTCAAACTACAACCATTGTTATTCGTTTCAAAAATTAAGGAATTACACACTTATTCTCGTCATCATCCCTTTTTCTCACTCCCCCTTTTCTCTCTCTGTCCCGGGTCTCTGTCATTCTCACACTTCCCTCTCTTATTCTCTCTCCCTCTAATCCCAGTCTCTCTCTCTTTCCCTCTTTCAAATGCACACACAAACACACTCACACATACACACACTCACAGAGTGGGGATAGTTTTCCCAGCCAAGTGGGGGTGAGTTGCGTGCATGTGGGGCGTTAAATCCGCTGAAATTGATGATAGCTTGGAATCCTGATGTCTTCTGCCTGCTTTCAGGTTTCTGCGGGGCAGGATTGAAGGCGAGCAGGAAACCTCTTTGGATCTGTCGGATAAGTAATTAAGGTAGTTAAGAAGTCAATTAAGCACTATTTTAACCCTCAGTTCTGGATTTCCTAGCCAAGGTACCTGTTTCCCAAGCTGTCAGCAACTCGCCAGGGTCACTGAGTTCACAGTGGGAAGAGTTTCTTCATTGAAACTGACAAGCTGGGATGGCTTTGATCAGCGATACTGAAGAACAGCAGACTTGGCCAGGTGAAAGGCAGTGTTCAATACATTTTTTCTCTCAGAGGGTGTTCTCAATGATTGACAGGTGATTGCCAACTTCTTGGAAGCCACTTCACCTGTCTGGCACTTCACTCACCTGCAGCTGCACTTCCCTGCTACCAACTTTCACCATGGCATTGGACCAGCTTCTGCATCTGCATCTTCCACCTCTGATGAGGGGCAAGGGCATAAGAAACACAACCACCATGAGCACCAGGAGCAGACCAGCAGCAGCACCAGATGCCTTCTCCTCAGCCACATGTCCCTCCAAAGGGCAGATGGGATGGACACTGAGATCCAGCTGGAAAGAGATGAGACCCCAAACACAGGGACTACAGGCAGAGGATCAGCTCTCGCGACATGTCTGAGCACCAGTGCCTCAGGATGATCAGGCTCTCATGGAACATCGTTGCTAACATTTGCAGCCTCCGGGAACAAGACCTTGTGCAGTGGAGCAGATGAGAATGCATTGCCAGTGACTGATAAGCTGCCTGTCACTGAAGGGCCACCCATACCTCCACCCCCCTCCCCCCTGGATTTTTGCCTCTGTCCAAGTTATGTGCTCTCCTCCTGCAAGGAGAGAAAGCAGAGAGGTGTGAGTGTTCCTAATGGCTTGTGTGGAGAGGAGGAAAGGACTACATTTGTGGAGATGACGGTGAGACATGGATGTGACAGGGCAATGTAATGAGGGTACGTCTGAGTGTTGTCTGCTCAGCTGGAGATGTGAGGTGCCCTGGAGAGACAGGAATGAATGGAACTGCAAGGTTTGTTCTTCTGAGGAGTGCTGTGCAGGAGAAACCTTCTGGGAGAGCAGTGGAGAGAAGCGGATCTGCAGGAAGAAAACGGAGTGGGGAGTGGATAAATAGAGCCCGAGGATCGTGGCCTAGAGCACTTACTTTCTGGGAGAGAAGCGGATCTGCGGGAAGAACACAGAGTGGGGAGCTGATAATTAGAACCCAAGCATTGTGGCCTAGAGCACTTACCTTCTGGGAGAGAAGTGAACCTGCGGGAAGAACACGAAGTGGGGAGCCGATAAATAGAGCCCAAGGATTGTGACCTACAGCACTTACCTTCCGGGAGAGAAGCGGACCTGCGGGAAGAACACGGAGTGGGGAGCCAATAAATAGAGCCCAAGGACGGCGGCCTACAGCACTTACCTTCCAGGAGAGCAGCAGACCTGCGGGAAGAACACGGAGTGGGGAGCCAATAAATAGAGCCCAAGGACGGCGGCCTACAGCATTTACCTTCCGGGAGAGCAGCAAAGAGGAGTCCAGGCACACCGGAGTTTGAAAGCAAAGTGAGCAGTGACGTCACAGGAAAGCTGCAAGGTGATTGGTTGGTGAGTAACTGCTGTTAGGGAATAACTCTAAATAGCTGCGTTAGTACACTACTGTTAGGGTGCAGGTGTAAATAGCTGAATAATAAGGAACAATTGAGTAGCTAGTATTTCTTTTTAGTAAGGTATAACTAGTGAACTGTATTGATTTTTAGTAGGATTTATCAGTACTAGTAAGGTTTTATTCATAATTCTAAGGTGTTGTAGTATTGGTAAGGTTTTTTTTGGCAGAAGCAAAAGGTCAACTAATAAATAAAGGAATGGCAGGAGTGCTTCAACCTCAAGAGGGCACCTCCTGTGCTATGTTGGAGCTTCAGGATGCTTTCTCCATCCTGGAGCACCATTTGTGCAGGAAGTATTGTCAATTGAGGCAGCTTGAGCTCTGGGTTTTGGAGCTCCAGCGACAGCTGGCGACACTGCGGTGCATTCATGATGATGAGAGCTACATGGATAGCATGTTTATAGATGTGGTCACCCCACAGCTTAACAGTGTGCAGGGAGAGAGGGAATTGGTGACCACCAGGCAGTCAAAAAGAATCAGGCAGGTAGTGCAGGGGACCCCTGAGTGCATCTCACTCTCCAACAGGTATTCAGTTCTGCATACTGAGGAAAATGTTGCTTCACCTGGGAGTGCAGCCAGAGCCAAGTCCATGTCACCATGGATGGCTCAGCTGCACGGGGGGGCTGGGGGTTGGGGGATACAGGGAAGACTTGAAGAGCCATAGTGATAAGTGGTTCAATAGTCAGGGGAACACTCAGGCGTTTCTGTGGCCGTAGACGTGAATCCAGGATGGTGTGTTGCCTCTATGGTGCCAGGTTCAAGGATGTCACTGAGCGGCTGCAGAGCATCCTGAAGGGGGAGGGTGAACAACCACCAGTTGTGGTCCACATCGGAACCAACGACATAGGTAGAAAGAGGGATGCGGTCTACTCCCAGTGCCAGGCGCAAGTGAGTACAGAAATAGAAGGATGACAGATGAATGCGTGTCTGGCAAATGGTGCAGGAGGGAGGGCTTCAGATTCCTGGGACATTGGGACCAGCTCTGGGGGAGATGGGACCTGTAAAGGCCGGACGGGTTGCACCTGAACAGAGCCGGGACTGAGTTCTTTGCGGGATGTTTTGCTATTGCTGTTGGGGAGGGTTTTAAATAGTTTGGCAGGGGGATGGGGACCTGAGGGTAGACTCAGCTGGGACAAAATCAGAAATTAAAATGGAAGGTGTAAAATTAATGGATGAGTCTGGAAGACAGAAGAAACAAAGGTTAGAAAATAAAAGCTAGAGTTTGGCAGTGCTCAAGGGTATTTATTTCAATGCAAGGAGTATAGCAAATAAAGCAGATGAGCTGAGGGCACAGATAGACATGTGGCAGTATGATATCATAGCTATTATAGAAACATGGCTTAAGGAGGGACAGGAATGGCAGCTCAATGTTCCTGGTTACAGGGTTTTCAGACACAATAGGGAGGGGGAGTGGCAATTTTTGTCAAGGAAACTATTACAGCTGTGAGGAGGGATGATATAGAGAGATACAGCACTGAAACAGGCCCTTCAGCCCATCAAGTCTGTGCCAACTATCAACCACCCATTTATACTAATCCTACATTAATCCCATATTCGCTACCACATCCCCACCTTCCCTCAATTCTCCTACCACCTACCTACACCAGGGGCAATTTACAATGGCTAATTTACCTATCAACCAGCAAGTCTCTAGCTGTGGGAGGAAACTGGAGCACTTGGCAGAAACCCACGTGGTCACAGGGGAAACTTGCAAACTCCGCACAGTCAGTACCCAGAACTAAACCCGGGTCACTGGAGCTGTGAGGTGACAGTGCTAACCACTGTGCCACTGTGCCGCCCAATATGTTGGAAGGTTCATCAAATGAGGCCATATGGATTAAGCGTTGGAACAAAAAAAGGAGCAATCACACTGCTGGGAGTGTACTATAGACCCCCAAACAGTCAGAGGGAGATAGAAGAGCAGATACGTAGGCAAATCTCTGAGAAGTGCAAGAATAATAGGGCAGTAATAGTAGGGTATTTTAACCAACCCAATATTAACTGGGATAGTTTTAGTGTGAAAGGAATTGAGGGAGCAGAATTCATGAGGTGCATTCAGGAGAACTTTTTTGCCCAGTATGTAGCAAGGCCAACAGGAGAAGGTGCAGTTTTAGACTTAGTTTTAGGAAGTGAAGATGGGCAAATGGAAGGAGTGGCAGTGGGAGAGCATTTTGGTGGTAGTGATCATAATTCAGTCAGTTTTAACTTAATTGTGGAAAAGGACAGAGATAGAACAGGAGTTAGAGTTCTCAATTGGGGCAAGGCTAATTTTACTAAACTGGGAGTGATTTAGCAAAAGTGGACTGGAAATAGCTACTTGAAGGTAAATCACTGTCAGAGCAGTGGGAGGCATTCAAAAGGGAGAATCAAGGGGTTCAAAGTTGGGCGGCACAGTGGCATAGTAGTTAGCACGGCAGCCTCACAGCTCCAGCGACCCGGGTTCAGTTCTGGGTACTGCCTGTGTGGAGTTTGCAAGTTCTCCCTGTGACCGTGTGGGTTTCTGCCAGGTGCTCTGGTTTTCTCCCACAGCCAAAGACTTGCAGGTTGATAGATAAATTGGACATTGTAAATTGCTCCTAGTGTAGGTGGTAGGAGAATGGTAGGGAATATGGGGTTAATGTAGGATTAGTATAAATGGGTGGTTGTTGGTCGGGACAGACTTGGTGGGCTGAAGGGCCTGTTTCAGTGCTGTATCTCAAAATAAAAAAAAGTAAACATGTTCCCACAAAGAAAAAGGGTGAGGTGGCCAAATCAAGAGCCCCATGGATGTCAAGAAGCTTACAGGGTAAGAAAAGGAAAGCTTATGTCCAACACCGAGAACTCAATACTACAGAAAGCCAAGAGGAGAATAGAAAGTGGAGGGGTGAAAGGAAATTAGGAAAGCAAAGAGAGAGCATGAAAGAATTTTGGCAAGCAAAATCAAGGTGAACCCAAAGATGTTTCATCAATACTTTAAGAGTAAGAGGATAACTAAGGAGAGGGTAAGGCCCATAAAAGACCAAAAAGGTCACCGATGGGTAGGATGGAAGATATTGGTATGGTTCTGAATGAATACTTTGCGTCTGTCTTCACAAAAGAGGGGGATGATGCAGATATTGTAGTTAAAGAGGAAGAGTGTGAAGTATTGGAAGTGATAAACATAGGGAGAGAGGAAGTATTAATGGGATTAGCATCCTTGAAAGTTGATAAATCGCCAGGGCCAGATGAAATGTATTCCAGGTTGTTAAAAGAAGCAAGAGAGGAAATAGCCGAGGGTCTGACCATTATTTTCCAGTCCTCACTGGGTACAGGTGTGGTGCCGGAGGATTGGAGAATTGATAATGTTGTACCTCTGTTTAAAAAGGGAGCGAAGGATAGCCTGAATAATTACAGGCCAGTCAGTCTAATCTCAGTAATGGGCAAATTATTGGAATCAATTCTGAGAGACAGGTTAATCAAGGATAGTCAGCATAGATTTGTTAAGGGAAGATCTTGTTGACCAACTTGATCGAATTTTTTAAAATAAGTAACAAGGAAGATAGATGAGGGTAGTGCAATTGACGTGGGTCTACATGGATTTTAGCAAGGCTTTTGATAAGGTCCCACATGGCAGACTGGTTAAAAAAATAAAATCCCATGGGATCCCGGGAAATGCAGCAAGTGGATACAAAATTGGCTCAGTGGCAGGAAACAAAGTGTAATTGTTGGCGGCTGTTGTAGCGACTGGAGGGCTGTTTCCTGTGGCATTCTGCAGGGCTCAGTACTGGGTCCCCTGCTTTTTGTGGTGTATATTAACGATTTGGACATAAATGTAGGGGGCATGATCAAGAGGTTTGCGGACAACACGAAGATTGGCCCTGTGGTAGATAGTAAGGAGGATAGCTGTAGGCTGCAGGAAGATATTGATGGTCTGGCCAGATGGGCAGAAAAGTGGCAAATGAACTTCAACTTGGAGAAGTGTGAGGTGATGCATTTGGGGAGGTCAAACAAAGCAAAGGAATACACGATTAATGGGAAAACACTGAGAAGTGTAGAGGAAGTGAGGGACCTTGGAGTGAATGTCCACCGATCCCTGAAGTTAGCAGGACAGGTCGATAAGGTGGTTAAGAAGGCATATAGAATCCTTTCCTTTATTAGCCAAAGTATAGAATACAAGAACAGGGAGGTTATGCTGGATATGTATAACTCATTGGTTAGGCCACAACTTGAGTCCTGTGTGCAGTTCTGGTCACCTCATTACAGAAAGGATGTAATTGCACTAGAGAGGGTACAGAGGAGATTTGAAAGGATGTTTCCAGGACTGGATAGTGTGGAGGTGAAGGGTCTATTCACCTTAGCAGAGAGGTCAGTGACGAGGCGGCATAGATTTAAAGTGATTGGTAGAAAAATTAGAGGTGAGATGAGGAAAGGCTTTTTCATCCAGAGGGTGGTGATGGTCTGGAACTCACTGCCTGAAAGGGTAGTTGAGGCACAGACCCTCAACTCATTCAAAAGGAGTCTGGATACGCATCTCAAGTCCCGTAAGATGCAGGGCTACGGACCTAATGCTGGAAGGTGGGATTAAGAATAGGTGGATCATTTTTCAGCTGGCACAGACATGATGGGCCAAGTGGCCTCTTTCTGTGCCTTAAACTTTCTATGATTCTATGCTGCGAAAGTCAGAGTGTGGGGTTTAGCACCTGAAAGTGTTACGTCACTCACCTTTCCTGCCTTCCTGAGGTTCCGAATCCTCTTGATGCACTGTCTCCAGGTTGGAGTGACTACATTTCTGCTGCTGACTTCCTCAGTCACTTCTATCTATGCCTGCTTGGTTGGAGAGGTTGTCCTCTTCCTCCTTCCTTGGGAGAGCTCACTTCACTGCAGCCACTCAGATCCCACAGCAGGACCTCCAGGTAAGAGAGAGACTGGGGGAGCAGCCTTCCCAGGTCTCTTCCACATTCCTGTGGTTACTGCACTCTTAAAAGTCCATGTGCTGGTGAGCCAAGGTAATCCATGTCGTGGTCCCTTAATGACAGGGAACCCAGAGGCAGGATGCTATTCTGGTTCCTGACCTGCAAATGCTTCTGCCTTTCTGCAGGGACTAAGTGCAGAAGATTCTGCCCATCCTTGATGTTTTAAAAAAAAAAGCTCAATATGAATTTTACATTAGTAAAGCTTTTGAAATTTCTCCCTTTGATTTTCTTCAAATAATTTTGCAAAATCTTTGAGTGGAAACTACTAGAAAATATATTCCTCAGTATAACTGACTTAATGGTACTAATGTATCCTGAAACAGTAGGTGCAAGACGCACGTGCAGACTGCTCAATCCAAATATCAACTCCAAGCCCATGTTTTTGAGATAGGAGAAGGCCTTTAATTAAAAAGTTTAATGAAGACATTAAAAGATGCAACAAAAAAAAATCAAAATCAGTGAATAAATTTAATCTAATTACTGTGAAATATTTAACTTTTAGTTTGGTTACACTGTTACTTTTGAAGTGGAAATTTCAATTACTGAGGAAAGAGTGGCAGATAGAAAAAATTCCAAAAGGACTGCAGAGCTGGATAGCACAATTAGCTTGATGAGTTCACATAGTTGATGCAATGAGGGCAAAGAAGTTTATAATGGCAAAGTTGCCCTGGAAATTGTGACATTGTGACAACAGGCTTACGTTGTTTACTTTCCATCCTATCCCTGGTGATGGAGTTATTTTCAGAGTATTCTTTGCATTGTGTATGGGTCTTCCAACCATTTTGAGCAGTTTAAAATATGAGCAAAACCACTCTCCTGTTACTAAAAGCTTCAATACATAAAGTACACAACTTTAAAAACAAGTAGAAGAAAGATTTTTTTTTCCAGTGCCAATTTTATATTGTCTTCATCAATCACTGCTTCTGATATTGATGGAAAACTGAAGAGTAGTGTTGACTGCCCTTGCTGAGAAATGTTTTATCAATAGCAGAATGCTTGCTGTAACCAATGAAATACACTACTGAGTATCTTAAAACTTGAAAGGAATGATACTAATTCATGTGGAATGTCAGGACCTGGACATATATTAGCTCATTATCCAAACAATGGTTGTTGCCAGATACGTGAGTCATAAATCACTCAGCTTAACAAATGGTTACCAAATGCAGAAGAGTGTTTAAAAATAGGATATTTTGGAAAAACAGCGATATTTATTAATGCTGAGTTATTGACTGATCCCCTGCTTATTAAACAGAAACAAAGGCCTGGATTTTAACTATCAGCTGGTCACTTTCCTGTCTGCCTATGGCAGAACAAGACCAGGTCAATTTTATCGGCTGGGGCTTGTTTAAATCCCACCAGATAACTTCCCACATTCTGGATTAGGAAGTGGGAAAGAAGTGGTGAAAAATTGCATGCTCACTGAGAGCAGCTAAGTAGCAGGATTGGTTACTCGGGCCGTCCTGTTGGGATTTGGTGATAAGGAGGTTGGGGGTGGGGGGGATCGTGTGGGCGCAGGGGTGGTGCTAGCAGTGGAGGGGACATGAACCCATGGCAGGGGAGGCCTTGGGTTTCCTTGAGAGGCACGGAGCAGAATTCCTGCTCCACCTGGCCCCACAAGGCAAGGAAAAGAGAAAGGGCCTCAATCCTCTTCTTTTCACTTGGTCTGGCAAGAAACTCTCTCCGGCTTCCTGCTTAGGCCGCCAAGTTAAATTGCAGTCAGCTGCCAATGCTGTCATCTGGGCCCGATAAGCATATTTAAGAAAAGACCTGCTGACTTAGGGTGGATGTCCTTGCTGCCTGCTTGGTTGAACAGGTTAAAATCTCAAATAGTCAGCCCCGACATCTCTAATGCAGGTAAGTAACCTGGGCGTTTTAACTTCTCACCTGCTCAGATTCTGTAAACCTTCCACAAAGTGCTCATAAATATGGATACTGGTAGATGAAAAAATAAAATGTATGTAAAATTATGTGAAATGAAGTCACTTAGTATAAAAATATGTTATTTAAACAATTACTTTGTCTATGGTTTGTGTGTTTCAGGAGCATTATTTGATAGTCTGTTCATTCTGTTAAGTGGTGATATATTTGGATGTGTTTGTCACACAATATATTCCAAACCAATTTGCTTGTTTACTTAAACTGATATCATTATAGAAATTATGTGCCATTGGGTTAATTAAAACTTTATTTTTTGCTTGTTTTCAGACTGAGACCCCTGTTCCTGGTCTAATTGCTTCTGAACAGAATGTGGCTTCAGTTACTGAAGAGTGCTTGAATCCTGCACTGCATACTGGTGCTTCTAGGTTACCTAAGACTCTCAGGCCACCATTAGGTCTAGGTGCTATCTCGAGGCTTCCTGCTGCAAAAAGCAGGCTTGCATTCCAGAGCCAGAGGACATCGGTAAATTCCACTGCACATCAAATTCAAGGACAAGTTGGCCAAGAAATTGCAGGTAACTAACCAGTAATTGTAGCATTAGATCTGCAAAATAATTGGATATGAAGATCCATGCCTGCATCTATTTTTGTACACAAAGTTATTGCTGCACTTTATGCCTTAACACCCCAAGTTGGCAGCTGCATTACGTAGAATTTACAGTGCATAAATATGATTGAGTTCTTTGATGAAGTATTGGAGAGGGTTGATGAGATTAGAACAGTTAATATGCGTATCTGAACTTTCAAAATGTGTTTGATAAAGTACCACATAATAGACTTGTTTGCAAAATTGAAGCTCATTATATTAAAGGGGCAATGACTGTATAGATACAAAACCAGCTAACAGACAGAAAATAGAGTACTGGTGATTGCTTGTTTTTCAGACTCGAGGGAAGTATGCAGTGGTAACCCCCAGGGATCACTATTGTTTTTGATATGTATTTGCAAACTGGATGTGGGTGTACTGGGCGTAATTTCAAAGTTTACAGATGACATGAAACTCAGAAATGTAGTAAATGGTGAGGAGTGAAGTGGACAAGAGGATAGTAACAGACTTCAGGAGGATATAGAAAGACTGGTGAATAGAGCAGACACATGGCAGATGAAATTTAACACAGGGAAGCGTGAAATGATTCATTTTAGTAGGAAGAATGAGAAGAGGCAATATAAACTGAACATTTTAATGGGGTTACAGGAGCAGGGATACCTGGGGATTATACCTGGGGATTAAATCTTTGAAGGTGGCAGGACAAGTTGATGAATATAATAAAAAACACGTGGGATCCTTGGCTTTGTAAATAAAGGCATAGGCCACAAAATACATCTATGCAATGCCAAAACTAGTGCTACGGGTATTGTTTTGGTCTTAAAATCGCATCCACACTACGTGGCGTGGATCGCGCCAGACATCATTGTGGGGAAGTCAGTAACATGGAGTGTGTGCTGGAAGTATTTAGAGTAGGTAGATTGTGACATCAGTCGGCGTGTATTGCTTATTTAATGCCAGCACTGTCATTTTCGACCTTGCCACTCCAGCTAACACCGTCTCTTAATCACGTACAGCTGAACATCCGTTCAGCAGCAGGAAGGATCCCCCCTACCAGCGGTATTTAAAGAGATCATCAGTTAATGATTAATTTCTACTGGCTTTTCTGAGTTTGTAGAAGTGCTTTGTAGTTTGCAGAATTGTTTAAAGTTGGTGAAGTCGACAGGGAGTGGTGCTGCACATGGAAAAAGCCTTGGTTTTGACATCAAGGGTTCTGGCCAGATCACTTGCTCCCAGTCATGGGTGCTATAGTAACCATCATCCTTGAGCTGCAGCATGAGAGGGAGATGGAGCAGAGGCAGCTCAGAAGCGGACGAGCTGCTTGCAGAGGGAGAAGGAGGAGGGTTCTCATCAACAGCCCTTATCTACCCAGGGTCTTCCAGGAGCATTTCGCTTATCTCAACCTGAGCCAGGAGCAGTGTGTGTGTGTCGACTCTGTTTTACGAAGGAGGTGCTCACTGAAATCTGCCACTTCTTGCAGGCCGACCTGCAGCCTCAGAGCAGGGTAGGGACGGATCTGCCAGTGGCTGTGAAGGTGATCGTGGCCGTGAATTTCTTTGCGACACGATCTTCCAGGCGGGAGCAGGCGATATCTGTAACTTCTCCCAATTTACCGTCCACTACTGAAGAAGGGAGGTTACAGATGCTCTTCCTACCAGGAGAGGGAAATTCATTGTGTTTTCTCTGACAAGATAGAAGAAGGCAGAGTGTGCATGTGGCTTCACCAGGGTAGCGGGCTTCCCCCTGGTGCAGAGTGCCATTGAATGCAGGTGCTGCATCTAATTGCAGAGGTTTATCGCAACCGCACAGGGTTCCACTCCCTGAATGTGCAGTTGGTGTACAACCATGCTCAGCACATCATGCTGGTGAATGCCCCATATTCTGGCAGCAGTCACAATGCATTTATTTTAGTCCAACTGTTCCCTCAGAATTTGGGTCACCACATCAAACCAGAGGGTAGCTGCTGGGCAACAAAGGCTACCCACTTAACACCTGGCTCGTGACTGTGTGGTGCAATCCAACCAGACGTGGCCAGCATGCATGTAATGAGAGCTGTGCCGTCACACAAAGCTTAAGCACCCCAATGGTCTGCTCTTGATGCAACGGTTCCACCACCTGGACCTCTCTGGAAGAGCCTGAATAACTCACTGTGTCCTGATTCAGTGTTGTTTGCTGTGCCCTACATAACCTTGCCATCATGAAGGCACAGCCCTTGCCACTAGAGACATGCAGGCAGTACAGGAGAAAGAGGGGGACAAGCAGGAGGAGGGAGCAACAGTCTGACCAAAAATGGGCTGTCTAGGTCACCTCCTTCCTTCCTCCTATTCCTCCTGCTCCTCCCTCACCTCATGCTTCACCTCCTCCTCATTGTATGCATGCTATAACACCAACAGCAAAGACAACCTGTACTTAAATAGTGCCTTTAATGTCATAAAACGCCCCAAAGTGCTTCACGGGAGCATTATCAAATAAAATATGACACCGAGCCAAATAAGGAGATATTAGGGCAGATGACCAAAAGCTTAGTCAAAGAGGTAGGTTTTAAGGACGTCTGAAAGGAGGAAAGAGTGGAAGAGAGGCGGAGAGGTTTAGGTAGTGACTAGCCTAGGCAGCTGAAGGCATGGCTGCCAATGGTGGAGAAATTAAAATCGGAGATGCTCAGGAGCACAGATATCTCGGAGGGTGTGGGGCTAGAGGAGATTACAGAGATAGGGAGTGGTCATGGAGGGATTTGAAAACAAAGATGAACATTTTTTAATTGAGTTGTTTAACTGGGAACTAATGTTGGTCAGCGAGCACAGGGTTGATGGGTGAATGGGACTTGGTATAAGTTAGGACGCGGGCAGCAGAGTTTTGGATGACCTCAGGTTTACGGAGGGTAGAAGATGGGAGACCAGCTAGGAGTGCATTGGTACAGTCAAGTCTAGAAGCAACAAAGGCATGGATTTCAGCAGCAGATGAGCTGAGGCAGGGGCAGAGTCAGGCGACGATAGGGAGGTGGAAATAGATGGCCTTCGTGATGGTGTAGATATGTGGTCAAACTCATCTCGGGATCAAATATGACATCAAGGTTGCAAACAGTCTGGTTCAGGCTCAGAAAGTTACCAGGGAGAGGGATGGAGTTAGTGGTTGGGGAATGGAGTTTGTCATGGGACTAAAGACAGTGGCTTTGGTCTTCTCAATATTTAGTTGGAGGAAATTTCTGCTCATCTAATACTGGGCGTTGAACAAGTCGTCTGACAATTTAGAGACAGTGAAGGGTTTGAGAAAGGTGGGGATGAGGTCGAGTTGAATGTTATATAGAACAGACACTTTTTTCAGATGATGTTGCCAAGGGGCAGCATGTATATGAGAACTAGGCGGGGGCTAAGGAAACATCCTTGGGGGTCACCAGAGGCAATAGTGCAGGAGCGGGTAGTATAGCCATTGCAGGTTACGACTGGATAGATAAGAACAGAACCAGGTGAGTGTAGTCCTACCTAGCTGGACAGCAGTGGAGAGGCATTGGAGGAGGATGGTGTGGTAAATGGGGGGCAAATGGATAGATAGTTGGGACTCTGAAAGTGCAGTTGTCAATGAGTTGGGAGAGAGGTTTTTTCCGGAGCAGACGCAGAAGAAAGTAGGGTTTGGAGGAGAAAGGGCGCTCTGGGTGGAGAGCGATAGAAGGAAGTGATCAGAGATGGCCTTAACTGTGATTGACATGATGGGAATAGTGAGGCCACGTGAGCTGGCAAGGTCAAGGGGGTAATGGTGAATATGGGTTGGGGAGTTTACATGGAGGAAAAGATTAAGGGAGAGTAGGAGGGCAGTCAACTCAAGAGAAGAGAGAGGATGATGAATTGAGATGGAGATTTATGAGAAGTCACTCAGTGCAGAGGCTAAGGGAAGAAAGTTGTGTGTACCATGTACATGTAGATGGGTTGTGCACTGAAGTCATCAGCCATGTTGTCAGCGGATAGCACCTGTCGCTGAGTAGTCACCCGTTAGTTTGCTTCGGTGGCTCAAATACAGCTGTGGAGTGCCACAGAATTATGGCATCATTACTGCTGCCAGGACACCAAGCATCAACCTGCATAATTCGCTGCATATAGTCACACACCAGTTGGTTCTTGAGGGAGTGGAATCCAGTGTAGGGCAGAGTTGACATGCAGTGTCCACAAAGTGCTGTGTGTGCAGCCAATGGCACTTTGCACCTTGGGGAAGCCTGCTATCCTAGTGAAGCTGGATGCTGCCTCGTTTGTTTCTCTCTGGCAAGAGAGAGTGAAATACAGTTTGCTATCATTGAGTAGAGAGCCTCAGTGACCTCCCTTATGCAACAGTGGTCAGTAAATTGAGAGGTGTTGCAAATATCTCCAGCTTCTGCCTGGAAGGAACCAGATGCCTTGATCACCTTCACAACCATTGGAAATGCGATCCTTGCCCTGCTCTGAGGTTGCAGTTGTGACTACAGCAGGTGCCAGATTTCAGTGAGGATGTCTTTATTGAAGCATAGATGTCTCACACATTGTTTCTCACTGAGGTTTAGGTTAGAGAATAGCTCCCTAAACACCCTGGACAGATATGGCCTCCTGCTAAGAGCCCTTTACCCCCTCCTCCTGCTCCCTCTTCCAGTTGCTTGTCCTGATCTGCGTGGCCTCTGATCATTCTCCGAGTTATGCTGAATTTAAAGGGAAATGTCTACGAGTGCACCCATGTCTGGAAGTTACTGATTTGTGCAGAAGCCTTGAAGTCAGCAAACACTCCGTCAGTACCTGCCATACCACTCTGTGTGGACTTTTGCAACTTTAAGCAGCCATAGAAATCACCAAACACCTGTGGAATCAAAGTGAACAGCCAAAAGAAATCAATCAGCAACTCGCCTGTAGGTAGATGAAATAGCACTGGTGTGGGGCTCCTTCTTGCTGCTGAACACATGTTCAGCTGTGCGAGGTTAAGAGAGGGTGTTAGCTGAAGAGTTGAGCTGCAAAATGACACTGCTGGTGTCGAATCACATTGGCGTCATGATCTGTCTGCTCTGCACATTTCCACCAGACATTTAATCTGTATGTGTACTAACGCCCTCACCAATATGGCATCCACGCGATTCACCCCACAAGCGTGTGTGCCACGGCCACCACTTTAGACCTTTTAAGGGCACTCGAGGCACCCAGTACATAGCCGCAAACAATCCCAATTTCTTGCCGTATCAAATCCCTTGTAATTTAAAAACATGTATCCAGAGAAAAGAGACTCGGCTTGCTTAATCATTCCTGATTATTGCACCCTTCAATCCTGGTAACATCCTGATAATTATTTTCTATACTTTCTCCAATGCTTCAATATCCTTTTTGTACTATGGACACCAGAACTGCACATGGTACTCCAATTATGGTGTAACCAAGTTTCGATATAAATTTAACATTGCCTCCCTAGTTCCTTGAGGTATCCACAGGTGCAATTTATCTTGATCTGGGATCTTGTCCTCCTTAAGTATGTCTAGTTTGTCTAATATCTCTGTCCTTTTTTGTCTTAACTGCTGTAATATTTCCCTTCTTCCACTTTGGTATTTCCTACTTGTTAGTCTCTTCAGTGAAAGCAAAGGCAAAGGTTTAAAAGTTGACTCCCTGTACCTGCAGTTAAAATGACTTACCAACTCATTTCCTGCCCAGATCTGATCAACTGCAATTGCAGGTGGAAAGAACACCTGCCCCAAGGTGATTCCGTCTCCTTTAAGTTTGCACATTGGGCTCCAATGTCGTAATTGGGACTCGATCTGTGATTTTAACCCGAGTTGTGAGTGGGGTGCCGTGGTAGCTTCCCTGCCAGGCAAAATCTGTTCCCTGGCGGCTTCCTCTGACCAACACGATTTTAATGGTTGGGCAGCTGCTTCTTGTCAACTTCCCAGCCATTTTGGTCAGGAAGTCAGCAAGCAGTAAGCAATCGAGGACAAGCTGTTCAAATTGGTGGGACCTGCCTGTTGCTGGTTCTGATGGACATTACACTCGCTTTGCTGCATTCCTGCTTGGGAGTAAAGATTCTGGGCAAAGTATCTGTTCGGTATCCCTGCTATTTCAGTACCACTTCCTGTGAGATTATCTTGTTCATCCTTTAGTGGCCCGATCTCTTTTTTTTCTCCTTTTGTTAATTCTGTGCTTATGAAATATTTTACTTTCTTCTGTGTTCTTTGATATTTTCATTTCATATATCTCTATTTTTCATGTTAGTCTCTAACATCTCAATGTTCTTCACCTTTTTTCCTTTCTTTCCCCAGTTTTCTTTGTGCCTTCTCTCCTGAAGGATTTGGCTCTTTATTGGGGTAAGGTTCCATGGTACCAAGCACCCTCTAGTTTCTAGGTTTAATGACCATTACCAAGTGGTCATTGTTCATCTATGAGTCTTGGCATATTATTAGCAGAAGGTTCGTCTATCGGGGCATTACAATCAAGCTGTTCCTGCTGTTACATAATATTGTGAGACGAATACACAGATAAACAGACACATACACACTCACGGATACACACACACTCACAGATACACACACAAGGATGCACACACAGACAAAGATACGCATACACATACACACACACACAGAACAGACATAGATACACATACAAATAAACAGACACAATACACAGAGATACACATACGCGCACAGATACACACATACACACACTTGCAGATGCACACACACATGGATACACACAAACACAACTATATACACACAAGGATACACACCCACATACAGACAGACATGCGAAAATAAACACAGACACATACATACACAGGCACACAGACAGACACAATTGTTTAAAGTAAAGTAAATAGCTCCTGTTGAAGAGCTAGCACCAGCGCAGTGAGCTGAACAACCACTTTCTGTGCTGTAATTTCTATCAGTTTAACATATTCACACAGCTAAACTCAGCTAAATCAGCATAGACTGGAGGATTGAACCTAGAAACTTCCTGCTTGGTATTGCTAAGAAACACATTGGATTAACTTGCTTAGCTAACAGAGGTCTAATATCAAATAAAAACAGAAAATGCTGGAAATATTCAGCAGGTCTGGCAGCATCTGTGGAGAGAGAAACTGAGTTAATGAGTGCAATCTTACCACCTCTAAAAATTTCTCCGCTGTCGGGACAAAAAATGGGTGCCGACTGCGATGTTGTCAGCTGGACACATAGCGTTGCAATTATACGGGAGGTGGCCAATTAATAGGCCCCATTCACGTTTGCCGTCCAATTAAGGGTGGCAGGTAGGTTCCCGAAGTGGGAGGTGCAATCAGAAGGCCAAAAGCTGGGGATGGCCAGCAGCCCCACCGGGAGAGGTGGGCGCTGCTGATGCAGGCAGGAGACAAAATGGAGCCGCGTCTGAAGCCTTCTGCAATAATAATAAAAATGCTAATGGCCACAGTTGCCAGGTTATCATTGTGGAGGACGGAGGAGCCCTTCCACAATATTGCTTGTAGCCATGGCCCCTGGGCCTGCCACTGGGAGGCCACCTCCAGGTACCTGCTGGGCTTCAGTCTCAATGAGGGGGCCCATCCGACCTCGGGAAGACCCTTGCAGCAGCAGCATCTTGCCCCTCATTGGTCCCGTAAGTGGCCTAACTGGCTACTTGTCACTGCCAGGTGGATAGCCGCTGCTGCACTTATCCTGCCTCCAGCAAGATCACTCGGAGGTGGGAAGGCATGGGGATGCTGACTCCTGGTCCTGCCTCCAACCTCACCTCCGCAGGACCAGGTAGATTCCATACAATGTTTCAGGTCAGTGATCCTTCATCAGACCTGGGAATACAGAGTAAAGAAACAAAAGATGTGTCTAGAGGAGGTGTAAATGGGAAAGCAGTATCATTACCTATAGCTGCTGTCTGGAAAAAAAAAGTGGCAGAGGTTATAATCTGAAATTGTTAAACTCAGTGTTGAGTCCGGTAGGCTGTAAAGTGCCAAATTGAAAGATGAGGTGCTGTTCCTCAAGCTTATGTTGAGCTTCATTGGAACAGTGTAGGAGGCTGAGGACAGAGAGGTCAGAGCGGGAGTGGAGAAGAGAACTAAAATGGCAGGTGACCAGAAGATCACTGTCACGATTGTGAACTGAATGGAGGTGTTCTGCAAATCGATCACCTAACCTATATTTGGTCTCCCCAATGTAGAGGAGGCCACATTGTGAGCAATGAATACAGTATTCGAAATTGAAGGAAGTACAAGTAAATCACGTTGTAACCCAAAAGGAATGTTTGGGGCCTTGGACGGTGAGAAGGGAGGAGTTAGAAGGCAGGTATTACATCTCCTGAGCTTGCAAGGGAAGGTACATCGGGCTTCCAGTCACCTGCCATTTTAATTCTCCACACCACTCCCAACTGACCTCTCTGTCCTCAGCCTCCGACACTGTTCCAATGAAGATCAAGGAACAGCACCTCATCTTTCACCTAGGCACTTTACAGTCTTACACACTCAACATTGAGTTCAACAATTTCAGATCATAACCTCTCCTGATTTTTTTTCAGATAGCAGCTGTTGGTGGTGATTCTGCTTTCCCATTCACACCTCCTTTTGTTTCTTTACTTGTCCCATTGCCATCTCCTTTTGTCCTTCATTATTATCCCTTTTGTCATTTAATCTCTCCTGCCTTCCACCTTATCACAGACCTTCCTGTTTGCTCCTTCCTCCCCTCCTCCCTTTCCCTGCAGGCTTAAAAACTGTTCGATCTCTGAGCATTTCCAGGTCTGATGAAGGGTCATCAACCTGAAACGTTAACTCTGTTTCGTTCTCCACAGATGCTGCCAGACCTGCTGAATATTTCCAGCATTTTCTCTTTATTTTGGATTTCCAGCATCCGCACTACTTTGCTGTAGGGGTCTAATGTTTCTGTTTCTAACCCTGTTTGGCAAGATGATATTGTGCTGTTTCCTGTGAGCTGCCACAACTGCTTGGCATTGCTAAAGCAGGTGCATAACATTGGTTGCTGATTAAATAGTGTGACCACTTACACATAACAATACTTTCATTACACTTCCACCTGCAGGTACTATCATCCAAACACTCTTTGATTATGATAATGTGACTTTCCCTCTTTTTTGTTTAAAGATTCTGAACTGTGCACATAGTGCGGTATTTTGAATGCTCTTACTTTAGCTCTTTGCAACAACAATGACTTGTATTTATATAGTGCTTTTAATGTAATATAATATCCCAAGGTGCTTCACAGAAGCAGTATAAAGGAATATTTGACACTGAGCCACATAAGGAGATACTAGGGCAGATGGCCAAAAGTTTGGTCAAAGAGGTAGGTTTTAAGGAGCTTTTTATAAGACAGAAGAGAGGTGGCGAGGCAGAGAGGTTTAGGGCTCAGGCAGCTGAAGGCACGGCCACCAATAGCGGAGCAATTAAAATCAGGGATGCTGAAGAAGCCAGAAATAGATGAGTGCAGATATTGCAGTTGTTTGTGGGGCTGGAGGAGATTATAGAGATAGGGAGGGTCGAGGTCATGGAGGGATTTGAAAACAAGGTTAAGAACTTCAAAATTGAGGTGTTGCTTAACCAGAAGCCAATATAGGTCAGTGAGTATAGCGGGTGATAGGTGAAGGGGACTTGGTGCAAATTAGGACCTGGACAGCAGAGTTTTGAATGACCTCAAGTTTACAGAAGGTAGAATGTGGGAGCAGGGCCAGGAATGTATTGGAATAATCAAGTCTAGAGGTAACAAAAGCATGGATGAGGGTTTTAACAGCAGATGAGCTGAGCTGGGGCAGAGTCAGGTGATGTTATGGAGGGGGAAATCGGCGGTCTTAGTGATGGCGTGCTTATGTGGTCAGAAGCTCATCTTGACGCCAAATTTGACAGCAAGGTTGTGAACAGTCTAGTTCAACCTCAGACAGTTGCTGGGGAGAGGGATGGAGTCGGCAGCTAGGCAATGGAGTTTGTACTGGGGACCAAAGACAATTGCTTTGATCTTCCTAACATTTAATTGCAAGAAGTTTCTGCTCATCCAGTATTGGATGTTGTGCAAGCTGTCTGATATTTTAGCGACACCTTGCAAATCGCTTCCCGACTTAAAAACAGTGACTGCCCGTCAAAAATAGCGGTAACACACTTTGAAATCTTGAAAACATGAAATAATATAAATCCTTGTTCTTTCTTTAACATTGGCAAGGGCTGGTTTCAGAGACTGGAAGCAAATAAGGTCCAATTGTATGGTAACATGCTAAGCAACTTGATCAGCACAATCAGATAGCTCTGGGTCTATGGTGTGAAGTGGTGTGTGCTGGCTATATGATGCCAGAGAAGGGATATTCATGTGGATTTAATGCCGTTTCCAACAGCTTCTCTGCTGAAATTAAGACTGAGGCAATTAAAGCACAAGGTGATAGCTGAGGATTAATTTACTCAGATCCCACACATTCATGTATTATTACAGGCTAGTTTTTCAGATTGTATGTTTTATGGTAGTATTGATTTTGTAATTAGTATGATCCACTGGGCTGAGAGCCAACCTTAATAAAAATAATAGATTTCACTTTTGCTTATTAATCAATGGACAAAGATGTGAACAAAAGCCTTGCAAAATAAATCCTTTCCTTCAGTTTCTTCTTCTTGACCATTAACCATAAGATCAAGTCACTGTTGTGCAGAGGTTACAATATGTTTTCTTGTGGTTTAAAGAATATAACAAAGAAATTACATTCCTGTATCAGTTGAAGAGAAATTCAAAATTACATTTGTGTTAAGTTTTCATCTGATTACTTAAGAGTTTTTCTAATGTTATGTAGATGTGGAGAGGTAAGAAACTACCCTACAGATAATAGAATTGTGGGTTAAATCAACCAAATGGTGGTGGGGATCAGTGGTTCAAATGGCTTTATTCTGGCTGTAATTACTTTTGTTTCAATGGGACAGATACACTACTGTTTGCGATTTGTAGTGAAATTATAAATGTGTGTGCAAATAATGTGTTTATTATTTAGCTATAAATAATGAACAGTAGAAATATTCCTCCAAAATTATCTACAGCCACATCTTTCACAGGTTTCTGCACCAAATATGACCATAATATACTTTGATCTAGATTGCAGAGTGGGCTCTGGCACAAATGGTCATCATTAACAATTGTAATAGGCTGCACATTGACACGCAGCAAATTGACTGGGTTATCTATGAATTCAACTACTTTCAAACACAGAGAGTCTTCTATCATTCTCCTTTCAAACTACTGAATATGTGGCAAACTCTTAAACGTACCATAGTAAAAATCAGAAGATCATAGAATATGAGCATTGCTGAAGGCGGGTATTGTACTTTTGAGGACGATGGGGAGTCAGCCTTTGAAGATGCTAATATTGTAATACATGATTTATAGGCTTATGAAAATTGGAAGCATAAATGAAAGAAACATGGACATATTGCTATGTGACTTTCCTTTCTTGCTCATTACATTTCATGTCAAGTGTTGTGTGAGCCCTGGAGCTTTTTTCAAGACACAGGGTACAAGGGAGAGAATTCTGACTGGTGCTAAGCTGGTGGTATACTGTAGATTCTGCCTTGAAAAAATGACAGATACACAATAACAGATTACAAAATATTGTTATTTAACTTTCTTATACCACAGTGAGACTTTAAACTCAATATGTTGGTTGATGTTCCTTCCATTTTACAGACAGAAAACAGAGAATAGGGCTTCTAAATTGGCAGGCAGTGTGTGCATTCCAACCTGGCAGATAAAGAGGCATGCAAGGCCCGCACCTGTAACAGGCGTTAAGCCCTTTGTGTATGCAAGTAAGGGGCCTAAAGCCTGTTTGAGGCCTCCTTTGCAAAATTGATCTGCTCACCTGGCTCCTCCCACTTCCAAGTGGGATGTTGCACTGCAGTCTCTCAATGGGGACCCTATGACTTGGCTGCAACAAATGCCCAGTTTTTGCTTGATCTTTAGATGGCCTTGATGCCTGTACTGCTTACTTGCTGCTATCTCATACTCTCCCTTTCTACAATCCTCATTAAGGAGGCAGATGGGTTATTATCCCGTTAGGTGAAGTCCACATTTATTTCTGCTCCTGCCATACCTTAGTGACTAGCTATCCCTTGCAAATAACCAAGAACTTGTGTTGGGATAGATTTTTGGTTGGAACTAAAGAGCTCGAAGCCTACAATCAAAGTGTTCCCAAGGTGGACCAGGAATAAGAGCATTCTGTAAGTTGGAACACAGTAATGACAGAAATAGTCCTAGGGTGCAAAACTGCATTAGTACTTGGATCGTTGGTCTTTGGAAGCTCCCATGGTAGGACACCCGGAGTTGCCATTTGCTCCACGGAGCTGTGAAGGTTCCTGATTATCTATGTTGGAGCACAACTATTGTATGATGTCCAACTTTTCATCCAGGAAGCTCTGACGATTCTAAAAGACTAGACAAAGAGCTTCTTCTGATTAAAGAGTGCAGCTAGTTATGTTGTCCCATGAGTTCTGTATGGCTCTGACACTCCCTTTCTTTTGTTGCTGCTGATGGTTATGTGCAGCCTTCTCCTATGAAAGGATAACAAAGAAACCATTTGAGCATTAAAGAAAGAAAGACTTGTATTTTGGAGATAATATGGGAGGCACCCAAGGCATTTTGTACCTGATTGGTTTTATTCACTCATGGGATGTCAGTGTCCCTGGCAAGGACGGCATTTATTGCCCTTGAGAAGGTGCTGGTGAACCGTCTTCTTGAACCGCTGTAGCTCATGTTGGGTAGGTACACCCACAGTGCTGTTAGGGAGGGAGTTCCAGGATTTTGACCCAGCGCCAGTGAAGGAACAGCGATATAGTTCCAAGTCAGGATGGTGTGTGGCTTGGAGGGGAACTTGCAGGTGGTGGTGTTCCCATGCATCTGCTGCCCTTGTCCTTCTAGGTGGTAGAGATGGCGAGCTTGGAAGGTGTCAAAGGAGGCTTGGCGAGTTGCAGCAGTTTATCTTGTATATGGTAAACTTCTTGAATTCAACTTTTTTGTCCATGTTTGGACCAACGCTGTAATGAGGTGTGGAGCCCAGTGGCCCTGGCTGAACCCAAACTGAGTGTCGATGAACAGCTTATTACTGAGTAAGTGCCTCTTGATAGCACTGTCAACGATAACTTCCATCACTTTGCATATGATTGAGAGTAGAATGATGGGGTGGTAATTGGCCAGATTGGATTTGTCCTAGTTTTTATGAACAGGGCATACCCGGGCAATTTTCCACAGTATCTGGTAGATGCCAGTGTTGTAGCTGTACTGGAATAGCTTGGCTAGGGATACAGCTAGTTCTGGAACACAAGTCTTCAGTACTACTGCTGGAATGTTGTCAGGGCCCATGGCCTTTGCTGTATCCAGTGCATTCAGCTGTTTCTTGACATCACGTGGAATGAATCGAATCGGCTGAAGACTGGCATCTATGATGCTGGGGACTTCCGGAAGAGGCCGAGATGGATCATCGACTTGGCACGTCTGGCTGAAGATGGTTGCA
This sequence comes from Heterodontus francisci, assembly GCF_036365525.1. Taxonomy (NCBI): domain Eukaryota; kingdom Metazoa; phylum Chordata; class Chondrichthyes; order Heterodontiformes; family Heterodontidae; genus Heterodontus; species Heterodontus francisci. The sequence continues at coordinate 42,906,735 of NC_090376.1, read as the reverse complement.
AATGCTTCAGCCTTGTCTTTTGCACTGATGTGCTGGGCTCTGCCATAATTGTGGATGGAGATGTTTGTGGCTCTTCTTTCTCCTGTTATTGTTAAACTGTCCACCACCATTTATGACTGGCTGTGGCAGGAGTGCAAAGCTTTGATCTGATCCACTGATTCCAGGATCACTTAGCATGCTGCTTCCATTATAATAAAAGCAAAATACTGCGGATGCTGGAAATCTGAAATAAAAACAAGAAATACTGGAAATACTCAGCAGGTCTGGCAGCATCTGTGGAGAGAGAAGCAGAATTAACGTTTCAGGTCAGTGACCCTTCTTCAGAACTGGCAAATATTAGAAATGTAAAAGGTTATATGATCATAATTTGGGGCGGCACAGTGGCGCAGTGGTTAGCACCGCAGCCTCACAGCTCCAGGGACCCGGGTTCAATTCTGGGTCCTGCCTGTGTGGAGTTTGCAAGTTCTCCCTGTGTCTGCGTGGGTTTTCTCCGGGTGCTCCGGTTTCCTCCCACAAGCCAAAAGACTTGCAGGTTGATAGGTAAATTGGCCATTATAAATTGTCACTAGTATAGGTAGGTGGTAGGGAAATATAGGGACAGGTGGGGATGTTTGTTGGGAATATGGGATTAGTGTAGGATTAGTATAAAATGGGTGGTTGATGTTCGGCACAGACTCGGTGGGCCGAAGGGCCTGTTTCAGTGCTGTATCTCTAATCTAATCTAATCTAATCTAATCTAATCTTATAAGCAAGTAAAGTGGGGGTGGGGCAAGAGATAACAAAGGAGAAGGTGTAAATAGGACAAGGTTACAGAATAGCTGACCAGAAGGCTGTGGAGCAAAGGCAAACAATATGTTAATGGTGTGTTGAAAGACAAAGCATTATAACAGATAGGGTGTTAATGGACTGAAAATTGAACAGCCGTAAGTACAAACATGAAAAAAAAAACAGTGGGTAAGCAAACTGAACAAACTAAGATGAAATAAAATAAAATAAACAAAAAAAAAAAAATAAGAAAAAAAAACTAAAAATAAAAGTAAAATGGGGGCCCGTCATGGTCTGAAATTATTGAACTCAATGTTCAGTCCGGCAGGCTGTAGTGTGCCTAATCGGTAAATGAGATGCTGTTCCTCGAGCTTGCGTTGATGTTCACTGGAACACTGCAGCAATCCCAGGACAGAGATGTGAGCATGAGAGCAGGGAGGAGTGTTTAAATGGCAAGCAACCGGAAGCTCGGGGTCCTGCTTGCGGACTGAGCGGAGGTGTTCCGCAAAGTGGTCACCCAGTCTGCGTTTGGTCTCCCCAATGTAGAGGAGACCACATTGTGAGCAGTGAATACAGTATACTACATTGAAAGAAGTACAAGTAAATAGCTGCTTCACCTGAAAGGAGTGTTTGGGGCCTGTGTTAGTGAGGAGAGAGGAGGTAAATGGGCAGGTATTACACCTCCTGCGATTGCAGGGGAAGGTGCCATGGGAAGGGGACGAGGTGGTGGGGGTAATGGAGGAGTGGACCAGGGTGTCACGGAGGGCATGATCCCTTCAGAATGCTGACAGGGGAAGGGAGGGGAAGATGCGTTTGGTAGTGGCATCACGCTGGAGGTGGTGGAAATGGCGGAGGATGATCCTTTGGATATGGAGGCTGATGGGGTGGAAAGTGAGGACAAGGGGAACCCTGTCGAGGTTCTGGGAGGGAGGGGAAGGGGGTGAGGGTAGAGGTGCGGGAAATGGGCCGGACACGGTTGAGGGCCCTGTCAACCACAGTGGGGGGGAATCCGCGGTTGAGGAAAAAGGAAGAAATATTGTAGCATTGTCTAGCATGCAAGTAGTTCTGTGTTACAGTTTCACCAGGTTGGCCTTTCATTTTTAGATGTGCCTGGTGCTGCTCCTGGCATGCTCTCCTATACTCCTCATTAAACCAGGGTTGGTGCCCCAGCTTGATGGTAATGATAGAGTGAGGGGTATGCTGGGCCATGAGGTAACAGATTGTGTTTCTGCCTATGACCCACAGCACCGCATGGATGCCCAGTTTTGAGCTGCTAGATCTGTTCTGAATCTGTCCCATTTAGCACTGTGGTAGTGCCACACAGCACATGAAGGGTGCCCTCAGTGTGAAGACAGGACTTAGTCTGCAGAAGAACTGTGCGGTGGTCACTCCTACCAAAACGGTCATGGAAAGATGTGTCTGCAACAGGTAGATTGGTGAGGACGAGGTCAAGCAGGATTTTCCTTCTTGTTAGTTCTCTCACCACCTGCCGTAGGCCTAGTCTGACAGATATATCCTTCTGGACTCGGCCAGCAGTGATGCTACCAAGTCACTGTTGGTGATGGACATTGAAGTCCCCCACCCAGAGTACATTCTGCGCACTTGCAACCCTCAGTGCTTTATCGAAGTGGTGTTCAACATGGAGGAGTACTGATTCATCAGCTGAGGGAGGGCAATAAGTGGCAGTCAACAGGAGGTTTCCTTGCGCATGCTTGACCTGATGCCATGAGACTTCATGGTGTCTCGAGTCAATTTTGGGTTGCCCAGGGCTACTGCATCCCGCCAGTGTACCACTGTGTTGCCACCTCTGGTGGGGCTGTCCTGCCGGTGGGATGGGGACAGAGGAGTCTGGGACATTGGCTGTGAGGTATTATTTGGTGAGTATGACTATGTCAGACTGTTGCTTGACTAGTCTATGGTACAGAACTCTCAATTTTGGCACAAGTCCCCAGATGTTATTGAGCAGGACTTTGCAGGGTTGACTGGGCAGGGTATGCCTTTCCGTCCAGTTTTATTCTTCTTTGACTTTTCTGTCGAGGTTTGATGCAACTGAGTGGCTTGCTAGGCCATTTCAGAGGGCAGTTAAGAGTCAATTACATTGCTGGGGGCCTGGAGTCACATAGAAGCCAGACTAGGTAAGCAAGGCAGATATCCTTCCCTGCAGGGCATTCATGAACCAGATAGGTTTTTATGACAATCCAGTAGTTTTGTGTTCATTATTAATGAGACTAGCTTTCTAATTCCAGATTTATTAATTAATTGGATTGAAATTCCACCACCTGCTGTGGAGCATTAATCAGGCCTCTGGATTATTAGTCCAGTAACATTATCACTATACTACTGTTCCCAGTAATGCAACATGTTGAGCGGACAGCATGCCACAAGTTCTAGAAGCCATACAGTGCATTGCTGAGTAGAAGGAACGCCATCTCTGCGGCAGCCACCCACTTGGAGGTGCAACTTCACATAATCAGGAGATTAAAGCAGTTAGAGGTAGAGTCTCTGGTTTGCAGATTGCTTTATAGATGTCACAGCATATCGTGTGTTGCGTGCTTATTGCATGCATAGTAGAGTCATCTACTTGCTTTTAGTGGGCACCTGCCATTGTCCCTTACCTTGACACTCTTCCTTCATCTAGAGAATTCTTTCTCATTTGTTCCCATGAACAATGTGCTGAGGAGACAGCATTCACCCAGTTGGCTACCACCTGCCATGATTTCTGTACACTGGTTATCATTGGGCGATTTCCTTTGTGCATTCCTCAGGGCCACCCCCTCCAATAAAAGTATCAGGCTCTTTTTGCCAAAAGGAGCAGTTCTAGGAGCTGCTCAAGCCATTCTGTCCTGTTAGTCAGCTTCCAAAAAAATTCTACCTCCCTTTCAGAGTACAGCATCCCCAATTCCCCACTTGCAAATTCACGGAACTCTCCCTGCATATGGGAAAATCACACAGGCGGATTATTTATATTATCCTTATTAACCAACCCTGTGGAATTTGGTGGGGGTTGGTGTGCCACTCAATAGCATAGGTGTGTCTTATATTGCTGGAAATGTGGGACATTTTATGGCTTAACTGTAGAATTGTCCCTATGGTCCCAAGTCACTTTGAATATCCATTGCAGTTGGGAGAGGAGGGGGTGGGGTTTGTATTCAAGTAAACAATGTTATCGGATCTTAAATAGAAGTTTATTTTAGGACTCACTAAAACTGAAGGATTTTTAGAATGTTAACAGATAACACGAAGGATAAAAAGAGAAAGCTACAAGCTGTTTGACAGGAACTCCAGATAATGACATAAACTGTAAGAGCGCAGCTTGAACAGTTTAAAAGGTCAAATAACCATGAGATTATCATAACTCACTCCTAATGTTCTCTTTTTAAGCTGCTTCTATCTTTTGAAGATATTCTTTTTCTAGTTTCTCTCCTCATGTCTCTCTGGCTCATGCACCATTACGCCAGCTAGGAGAACAGGCAGGCCAAATGTTGCAGGTTTACTCTGTGCCAGTTGTGAGTTGACTGCAATGAGATTTAGTAGAACAGCCTTTGGTGACTCACCATCTTGTTTTTTACTTTATGTGGGAAAATGCCTGGTCTCTACTTCATGCCTCCTGCTGACAGCACAGCTTAAGTCAGGAATTTGCTACATGCGGATTTGTGGCTTGCGATACGTAACCTGTAAGTTCATAGCACAGTGTGTTAACATGTTGCACCCTGCATCTTTATTTTCTATAACATTTCAATTCTCACTTATAAATATTTATTATTTATAACTTACTGTATTGTTGAGAGTGACAATTGACTGTAGTCTAAATCTGTGTCAGCGTGAGTAGATGGTTTCTTCATGTATTGTGACGTTCTTACTGGAACAACACCTCCAGCTCACTGCTCTATCGGAATGGTGACCGTGACTCTGTACCCCAGGTGGAACAACTACTTTCCTTCTCCAATGAATAGAACAAAGCAGGACAAGAAAACATAGAGATTTGTCTGCATTGCAAGCTTTCCCACAGTGCAAGGTGTCATAGACTGCACCCACATTGCCTTGCATGCTCCCCAACACCATCCTGACATCTTTCTAAATAGAAAGGGATTCCAATCACTCAACGTCCAGCATGTTTGTGACCACAGATGAAGGAGTGCCTTTTACCTGAATCGTAAGGGATATATCTCAATATCCAGACAGTGTGCAGTCTATAACACAACGTAATGCAGGTCAATGACAGGTTCTCTGACAGCTTGCACTGAGCCATCATCCGATGCCAAACTCAGCATTCTCCCTTTGTTTGAGAAAAGGGTAGAATCTGACCTAGGCTACCGACTGTTGCTGTGGCTGATGACACCTCTGCATTAACCATCTAATGAAGCTGAACAAAGCTGCAATTGTGTTCATGTTTCTGCCAGAATAACTGGGGAGAAAGTGATAGACTAAAGCAGAGATTCCACTGCTTTGTTTACTCAAGTTCACACTAAAATGAGTGACTGGATGCACTAGGTTGTTGCCATATGGCTCACAACCAATTTTGTATCTTTGTAAATGTTCACACTTAATTGCCCCCTCCTGGTGAGGTCATTTAACTCTTTATGGCATTACATCCAGGTTCTTGGCATAGTGCTTTTTTGCTATGTTCTGCACTCCTCTGCCTTCGGGATCATCTTTCCATGAGTTGGAAACAGAATATTCCTCCTCTGTTGTACATCGTGCCACAGCTGTTCAATGACCTTGTCATCAAATCAGGGTGCCATTCTATGACCAGTCCTCCTTGCTGGCTTGCTAATGGATTGCAATGTGTTTTTAACTACTGCCATGAAATCGTACCCCTTGGTACTGCCATGTTAAAAATGATCTGCTGGCAGAAATAACTTCTTAGAAGTACTCAAGGATATTTGGCAGCAAGTCACAGACTTGTATACTTTTACTCAGGCTTCCCTGGTTCCTCCACAGGGTCTCTCTCCCAGCGCACCAAGATGCACAAACCCCTTTAAACAACCACAGGCCTTTTAAGGACTGCAGCAGCACTACATTTTCTCATGCTCTCATGACTGTGCCCAATAGCAGGTCTCAGCATCCACTGACATATGGCCCACGCAACACCCTGGCGTGCTAGTTAGTCCAGATAGGAAATCAGAGTGCAGAGAAGTTATGTCAGTTGTACTGCTATTCCAGTGTGGTGCCCACATACCACAAATTTTTATCGGCTCCCAGAAAATTTCTCTACTGTCTCTTGATTATGTAAGTTTATGTGAAGAGACCTGTGCTGTGCATTTTCCATGAAGTAATCATGGTGGGAAAGAAATCGGAAGACAGGGCTGTTGCAATCTTGGTGCTAACTTTACTCTGACACAGTGGTTGCTATTGCTGTGCATAAAACCATAAGGAAAAACAGGATGAACAAGCCCATTTGGTCCATTGAAGCTCATCCTCCTAGGACCTTATTCTCCCATAAGAACATCCAACTGTATTTTGAAGAACATGATATTTATGCCTTTACTGGTAGATGACTTTAGACATGTATCATGCTTTGCAAAATTAAATCCTCTGATAACTTATTTAAATTTGCCTTTTATATATTTCTATTTATGTCCGCTCAGTCGTTAAAGGAGGAAACCTTTAAACACCACTGACAGCGAAGAGAGACTACTTGAATCCAGTTTTCTTGTCACAAACAGTAAGAACAGTTTGTAGTCTAAATTCAATAGCACCTGAAAACAGATGAGGGGATTCTGACGCACCATTAATCCATGCCTGTTGATTATAATGCAGGCAGCATGACAACTTTGTGCTGCCTGCTCATTTCAATGATTTCAGCATTCAATAGCACTAACTCTCTTGTTGACTAGTTGGATGCTTGAGCGGGAGGCCAATATCGTGAATGAGGGACATCACTTAACACTAGCCTGCACTGCTTAAAGAGCAGGTGCATTATGGCTGAAACAGGTGCTGGGAGTCATACAGGAAGTCAGTCTGGCCTGGGTAACATTGAAGAATGGCACAACAGGGCGAGACTGGACTGTAAGATTTTCTGAGACTGCACTGGAGGCCTCAGTGGAGGAGGTGAAAAAGAGTAGAGATATTCTGTATCGGCAGGGGGGCCAGGAGGCCCTCCAGATGCATACTCAGTAGGCAGTGGGAACAGATAGCCGTGGAGGTCAATGCCAATCAAGTGTCAAATCCGAGGACCTAGATGTCGTATCGCAAGAAGATCAATGACCTCACATGAGTTGTCAAGGTCAGTGAATGTTTCTTCAAATACCTTTTCCTTTCCTTTTTGGCCTCCTTGTCTCGAGAGACAATGGGTAAGCACCTAGAGGTGGTCAGTGGTTTGAGGAGCAGTGCCTGGAGTGGCTACAAAGGCCAATTCTAGAGTGACAGACTCTTCCACAGGCGCTACAGGTAAAGCTGGTTGTCAGGGCTGTTACACAGTTGGCTCTCTCCTTACACTGCTGTCTCTTTTCCTGTCAACTGCTAAGTCTCTTCGACTCGCCTCTCTTCAGCCCTGCTTTTATGGCTGACGCCAGCTCTGGCGATCACTGGCAACTGACTCCCACGACTTGTGGTCTATGTCGCAAAACTTCATTTTGCGTATGCAAACGTCTTTAAAGCGGAGACATGGACAGCTGGTGGGTCTGATACCAGTGATGAGCTCACTGTACAATGTGTCCTTGGAGATCCTGCCATCTTCCATGCGGCTCACATGGCCAAGCCATTTCAAGCCGCTGGCTTAGTAGGGCATACATGCTGGGGATGTTGGCTGCCTCGAGGACTTCTGTGTTGGAGATACGGTCCTGCCACCTGATGCCAAGGATTCTCTGGAGACAATGACGATGGAATGTGTTGAGACGTCGCTCTTGGCTGACATACATTGTTCAGGCCTCGCTGCCATAGAGCAAGGTATTGAGGACACAGGCTTGAAATACTCAGAATTTTGTGTTCCGTGTCAGTGCGCCATTTTCCCACACCCTTTTGGCCAGTCAGGACATAGCAGCAGGCGCCTTTCCCATGCGCTTGTTGATTTCTGCATCGAGAGACAGGTTACTGGTAATGGTTGAGCCCAGGTAGGTGAACTCTTGACCCACTTCCAGAGCGTGGTCACCGATATTGATGGATTGAGTATTTCTGATGCCCTGTCCCATGATGTTTGTTTTCTTGAAACTGATGGTTAGGCCAAATTCCTTGCCGCAAGCCTGTCGATGAGTTCTGCAGGCACTTTTCCGTGTGGGATGTGAATGCGGCATTATCAGCAAATACCATATCTTACCAATTGCACCAGTAGTCTCAGCCACTGCTCAACTCACACCCCCCCCCACCCCGCCCCCGTAACTCTTCTACCAAAAAGCTCCATTAATCAGGCCTCCTATCAATATCAGTAGACTGGTCAGGTGGGCAGAAAAGTGGCACTTGGAATTCAATTCAGAGAAGTGTGAGGTAATGCATTTGGGGAGGGCAAACAAGGCAAGGGAATACACAATAAATGGTAGGATACTGAAAAATGTAGAGGAACAAAGGGACTTTGGAGTGCATGTTCACAGATCCCTGTAACAGGACAGGTAGATAAAGTGGTTAAGAAGTCATGCAGGATACTTTCCTTTATGGGCCAAGGCCGAGAGTATCAGAGCAGGGAGATTATGCTGGAACAGAATAAAACACTAGTTAGAACGCAGCTAGAGTACTGCGTACAGTTTTGGTCACCACATCACAGGAAGGATGTGATGGCGCTCAACAGAGTACAGAGGAAATTAACAAGGATGTTGCCAGGAACGGAGAATTTTAGCTATGAGGAATGATTGCATTCTGCAGCTAGGGCAAGCGACAAGGGTGTTGCAGGTGCCAGTTTGCCAGTGGGTTCCAGTGAGGATGCGATGAACACTTTGATGAGGTAGGATATAGAAAAAGGCTGTTGGGTAGGCACAACAAAATGCTTAGTGTATTGGGAAGCCTGACATAAAGTCTGTGGTCAATATCAAGGAGCAGGGAGGAGTCTGGCACTGCCTGGCACAGGGCTTTGTGCAGAGCTTGGAGCCCATCCTTGCTAGCATATAAATGGTGGCTAAATTTGTTCACACACTTGCAGACCCAACCATGATGCCGAGTTTGACAGTCAATGTCTCAGCTTCCATTGCAGCACAAGCAGCAGCCATCCAGCATCTGAGTGCTGCAGTGGAAGCTCAGACTGCTGTCATGTAAGGTCAGCTTGCTGGTATGCAAGCTCAGACTGCTGTCGTCATGGCAGTGGCTTACAGGGCTGAATCTAATGGATCCCCCGGAGATGGACTAGGAGGTGGGGGCGCCCAGAGGGAGACGAGGGGAGATGGACAGAGGACCCATCGCCTTCCCGTCGCACCGAAATTTATTCGGGGGCAGGATAGGCTGAATCTGGCCTTCCCATCCAGAGGCCAGTTAAGGCCCTTAAGAGGCTTTTTGTCAGCCACTTAAGGGACTCTTGCCACCACTGGTGGAATTAAGGGGGGAGAGCATCCTCCACGCAGGGAGGTTACCCATTAAAATGAGGTGACCTCTCTGCAGGCTTGGGAGGGCGCCCCTCCACTGTGGACAATCTGTGGCCCCTGCAGGGCCCCAGCAGAAAAACACCCACTTCCCTGAACGCCCCCCCCTCCCCCTGCACTTAATGCCCATCTTACCTCCCTTGATCACCAGGGCGGATTGGCCCCAGCGACCCCGCCTCACTTATCTCGGGTCTGGGTCACAGTGCTGGACCTGGGTCCAAGGCCTCTTGTAGTACCGGCAGTAGCCACTGCTCCCAGTGGCACTGCTGGCCCTCTGATTGGCTGGCAGCTCTTGGAGCCGGGATCCCTGTCTTCAAAGGGATGGGGATCCCAGTGCTGGGCACTTAAGTGCCTAAGCATCGTTAAATAGAGTCAAGGAGACTCCAAATAACCGAGGCGGGGTTCCCACCGCATTTTGGGTCAAGTGCCGGGAACTGCGTTGACTCCCTAAATCCTGTCCGTGGTAGTCCAGCAATCTGTCCTCTAAAGATTACTAGGATTGCTGAGGTGCCTCCCTGGGGCAGTGACAATGCCTCCATGGAGTATGAACCTGCTGCCCTCTCTGAGGATGACGGCATTCAGCCTCCCACCACTGCCACTCTGCCAGTGCCCTTGCTGTTGCTCATCAGCCAGGCAGCCTGGGCTGCTGCCGCCCATGCTGAGTAGGTGCAGCCTGCAGCCGGGTGTTCTAGGACCAGAGCTGCATGAGGTCGTTCTCCAAGGACATCTGCAGTCTCCTCCACTGAAAATCAGCAGCCTTCCTCCAGTCATGCAGCCACTGGGATAAGCACTGCAAAGGAGCAATAGGACCTGCAAAGGCACATGGAAGACAGGCAGTAAGGGAATGCATAAGGGTGGTTCTTGACTTTTTTTATGCAATATGACATGATTTCATTTTCAGATTTGGTTTGCAATGTTTATTTTGTGGTGACTTTTATTTTTGCGTTGTGGCCCAGAGGAATGTTGTCATGGTCAGTGACTGAGGGAAGGTAAGATATAGGACTGTTGCTGAATGCAGAATTGGGGTTGTCGATATTAGAACTGCACTCTGGTAAGTTCTACATGGACAGTTTGGGGCAGAACCTAGGTTTCCTCCTCTATCTTCTCCTCCTCATGCTCCTGCTCCTCAACGCCTCGTCATGTAGCTGGTGGCCTGGCCTGTCCCCTCATGATGACGAGGTTGTGCAGGGTGCTGTAGGCAACCTCAAATTTTGACATCTGCTCTGCCAAGTACTACAGGGCTCCTTCAGCGCAGTCCAGGCAGTGGAAGCGTTGTTTCAGTTGCCAGTGGTCTGCTCCAGCACCTTCTTTGCGGCAGCATAGCTTTGATTGTATGCATGCTGCACATGTGTGCCTGGTTATGCACCGAAGTCATCAGCCACGTAGTCAGTGGATAGCCCTCCTGCTGAGAACTCTTCTCCCCCCCTCCCCTCCACTCCTCCTCCTCACTGTTCCAGCATTTTGCCCTGCTCCGCATGGCCTCTGTTCATTCTCCAAGGCATACTGTTTTCCAAGGGGAATAGTGAACACATGTCTGGAAGCAACTGGTTTGTCCAGAAGCCTTGAAATCAACAAAAACTCCTTCAGCACCTGCCACACCACTCCCTGTGTACTTTAAGCAACTATAGAAAGCACCAAACACTTGTAGAATCATTGAAAAATCCAGAAGAAATCAACCAGAAAATAACTGTAAGTAGTTGATGACCCCTTTAAATAGTAGTAGGTTACTACTATTTAAGGAGGTTGGGGAGGTGGTCCTTTCTGTTCCTTTGTATTCAGTATTGCATGCTGATTGATGTCATGATTTGCCTGCTCTGCATAGTTCCAGTGGCTGTTTGCTGCATGAAGGTGCTGATCTCCTCACCAATATGGTGTCTCGCAAGACTCACCTAAAAGTTTGTGCCCATGTCACTGGCATCTGTTTGGAGGTCACAAACGGGCACAAACGATCTCGCGCACTGTGTCTGTGATGAGAAACTGATCGTAAATTTTGTTGTTCTGTCTGTACTGATTAAAGTCAAAGGTAGATGTTCAGCTCAATTATTTGTTGGTACACAACCTCTGTTCTTTTAGAATGATTGAGGAAATATTTTCTGTAAAGAATATTTAAAATGAAAGAATTCATAAATATTTCGAACACTGATCAATGTATTATGCACATTTTTTTCAGTGATGCGAGTCAGCAAGCTACGAGTTGAACACATGTTTACATAACATTTTAATCTCAAGAGATTTTTCTGTGTGTGTCACTGCTTGCTGTTAAAGAATACATTGATCTGTTTTTATTCCATGACTGAAATTCATGTTGAATTAAAGGGGGTGGGATTATCTTGCAGCAGTAACTTTTTTTTTATTCGGATGTAAAGTTGATGGAGGGATGGAGTTTGTGACAGGGGCCGAAGACAATGGACTTGGTCTCCCCAATGTTTAGCTGGAGAAAATTGCAGTTTGTTTGATGTTGGATAAGCAGCTTGATGAGGTTTCAGCTATGGCTCAATGGTGACACTCTCGCCTCTGAGTCAGAGGACTGGATTTTGCCAAATGAATGAAAATCCCAACACTGAGGTCATATGTGGGTTGCACGGCCTCACGGGCAGGTGGCGGGACTTCCTTGGCAACCTTCTCATCTGGCCAGCAGGGGAGCCAGACAATAATGGATGGTGGGAGGTAGTGCTAGCAGGTCGATGGAAGGTGCCATTTTTAAAGGCCAATCCAGAGCCTTTATACAAGCTACCCATTTGGAGGACATTAGAAGGGGTGCAGAATAAGGGAGGCTGTGGAGGAATGGCTGGAGTCAGAGGAAGTGATGCCACCTTGGAGGTGCTCCTGCAGGCAGTGAGGGAACGGAGAGTGGTGCTGTTCCCAGTGAATGGAAGGAGGAGACCAGCAAGCCTGACAAAGAAGGCATGGCTGGAAGTGGCCGAGGAAGTCAACAGCAGCAGAGTCGCACGAACACTGGTGCGGTGCTGGAAGCATTTCAATTGCGCACTGGCAAGGTGAGTGGCATTCATAACTGCAAGTTTGCATCCCTGCATGTCTTCAATGGCACCTATGAGATGTGAGACGAGGTGGCCGACCCATGCATCGGACATGACCAGGGATCATCATCCACATTGAGATGCAGAGTTGCTTCACACCGGAGGCCCATGGTCAGTCAGAGGTGTTTGCTGCATTGACAAGGCTGAATGGCTGCTTGTAGCGGGCCTCCCAGTCGCATGATGCTGGACATATGATGTGGCACAGACTGATGAGCACAACTGCACTATGAGACAAGAATGACACTGTGTATGCATGTGGTTACAGGAGAAACGTGCTCATAATTCGAGGAACGCAGAAGAACAGGAGGTGGTATGCCATTAATAGCTACAGTGACGCCGATGGAGCAGGAGGCAGTGGAGGTGGGATGGGTTGCAGCAGGGCAGCTTGTCGCTGAGGGTGAGGTGAGTGTGGAGCCCATAGTGAGTGAGTAACATGACGGTCTTGGGCATCAAACCTTCTGATGAGTATTAGCTGTGGTGTCTCTGTGGGCCATGAAGCTCCAGATTAAGGACAGGCTGCAGGAGTTGCTTGAAAGCTTAATTCATTAGTATCATTCTTGCCTCTCCCATGGGCGGATGATGGACCGACGATGGCTCTGGGACCACATGAGGCCTCATACAGGAGGATCTGCCACCTGAGGAGACAGCGCACATCAGTCCAGTGCACCCTCTACAGTGCAGATACTCTCACGTTGGTGGGCATTGATGCACGTTTAGAAAGGGTGGTACCAGCTGGTGAGCAGGGCACAGATGCACATGAGCAGGTAATGGAGGCAGTGATAGCAGTGGCCATTGCCTATTGGAGGATTGAGCAAAGGTGCAGCGATGCTCAGCTTCCTGCAGATGGTGAGCCTTGGAAGTTATCAGCAAAGTGGCAGATGCTGGAGCAGCAGTTTGATATGTGTAGATATCTGTCAGAGCTCCTAAAGGCTGTACACTCCCATGCGCATACGATGGAGCGGTTCATTCATACTATGAGTGACTCCATTTCTCTGGCGTGTGAGCTTACGGCCTCCTCCATTGAGAGAGAGATGTCCCTCATGGAGAGTCACACACAGCATACAACTGTGGATACAGGAGATGTACACTGAACTCCACAGTATGGCCTCATCCATGAGCTGTGATGTAATATGTAGGTGAGCGGGCCCTGAGATGCATGGACAAATGATCAATCACTCTAGGCAAGCAGGGAAGTGCAGGTGGGCCTTGAAAGGGTCAAGGAGAGGCTGCCTGAAACCTATGAGGGCTCTTCCCAAGGCTCTCCTGGTGTTTACTGCAGATCCTCGGGCCCTTTGACAGTGACACAAACACTGCATGAAGCACCGATGTCAAGGCGGCTACTACACAGATGCAGGTGACCTCGAATGTGCTGAGCCCTTTTCTGTCTCAGGCACCCAGAGGCCGTCCACTGCAGCCATCTCGTGCACTGGAGCAGAAAAGGTGACAGTCTGCCTCCACATCAACTGCAGGCGCTGGGAGAACACAACAGAGGAGCATCCGGAAGCATTTGCGTAAATGCATCTAGTAGCACTTGGAGTCTCATTGGATGATATTTATTTGCTGAATGTTGCAGTGTTAGAACTTTGTGAAACTTTAAAATACTTGTAATGCATACTTAACGGTTTGTCGGTTCATTTCTGTACCAGTGGCCTGTTGCCAGATGTTGAGCCGTAGAGATGGAAGGCATGAAAAGGTGTGCGCCATCAGCATCGTGGAGGTTACCATTGACCTGAAAACTAATTGGACCAGCCATATAAATACTGTGGCTACAAGAGCAGGTCAGAGGCTGGGAATTGTGCAGTGAGTAACTCACTCCTGACTCTCCAAAGCCTGTCCACTACCTTCAACGTACAAGCCATCAGTGTGGTGGAATACTCTCCACTTGCCTGGATGAGTGCAGCTCCAACAACACTGAAGAAGCTGAACATCATCTGGGACAAAACAGCCCGCTTGATCGGCACCCCATCCATCAGCTTCAACTTTCATTCCACCACCGACGCATAGTGGCAGCAGTGTGTACCATCTACAAGATGCACTGCAGCAACTCGCCAAGCCTCCTTCGACAGCATCTTCCAAACCTGTGACCTGTACCACCTAGAAGGACATGGACAACAGACGCATGGGAACACTACCACCTGCAAGTTCCCCTCCAAGCCACGCACCATCCTGACTTGGAACGATATCGCCATTCCTTCAATGTCACTGGATCAAAATCCTGGGACTCCCTTGCTAACAGCACTACATGAACTGCAGTGGTTCTAGAAGGCAGCTAACCACCACCTTCTCAAGGGCAATTAGGGATGGGCAACAAATGCTGGCCTTGCCAGCGACACTCACATCCCATGAACAAATGAAAAAAGAATGAGGGCCAATGGTGAATGTAGCCCCTGAAATGATATAATTATAGGGCCAGTGAGATGGTAAGGACATTTAATGAAAGGCCACGAAGGCTATCTCAGGGAGAAGACTGAACTGTTTCCAGGAAAGTTTAACGGAATCTCAGGGGAAACGTGTACTTAAGAGTGAGTCGCTGTGTCTCCTTGGCACACATGTCAAAGCCTGTTGACGTTGGATCCATGGGTGCATTTTCATTGGCCACCTGGTCTTGAAGTGCCTCTACCTCATCCTCCTCAGAGGTGGAGGCGGCGCGTGCTCACTGTGGTCACCTGAATCCAATGCATCTTCCTTCTGGAGTGCCAAGTTATGCAGAATGCAGCATACCAGCACAGTATGTGAGACCCTTGATGGGGCATATTGCAGGGCTCCCCCAGATCTATCTAGGTATCTGAGCCTCATTTTCAGAAGACCAATGGCCTGTTCAATAGCTACGCTTATAATGACATAGCAGCAGTTCTTGGTATCATCTGGCTCAGTGGTGGGGTTCCACACAGGTGTAAGCAGCTATGTCTTTCGTGCAATACCCCTTGTCACCCAATATCCATCTATGAAGACATTTTGGTGGCCTGAACAGCTGAGGTACCTGGGACTGTCTCAGGATGTATGAGTCATGACAGCTTCCCAGCAAGCTCGCACAGACTTGCACGATCCTTTTGTTGTAGTTGCAGACTATCGGAACATTCAATGAGTGGAACCCCTTCTTGTTCATGAAGGTGCTTGGCCGCTCTGAGGGAGCCTTGATGGCCACATGCATGCAGTTATTACCTCATGCACCTGAGGGAATGCAGGGATGGCCCCAAATTCTGTCGCCCTCTTGGCTTGACTGGTCTGAATAGTGCAATACCTGATGTATTGCCCTACCCTCTGGTTCATGGCATCCATCGCTTGATGCAGCGATGGACTGCGGAATGGGAGATCCCACAGTTGTCCGCAGAGAATCCCTGGAATGAGCCTGAGGTGAGAAAGTTGACCTCCACAGTCATTGTCACTGTCACAGACAATGGGTGGTAACCACATCCAAATGACCTCGGCTCCTCATCCAGCATTCCACACAGCTTCGCTACCACCTGCCTGGACAGACGCAGTCTTTGGAGACACTGGTGCTGTGACATTTCCATGAAGCTAAATCTTTGTAAATCCTTTCAGCTGGGTAACGCCTTCTGTGAACATTAGCCTGCATTATTGCCATAAGCACCCTCTTTGTCTGCATCCCATCGCACCCTTGTAACACTGGTGCTCCTCTGGCCGTTACGACCGTGCTCCATGTGGCTGAACCTGTCTCTCTCTCCCACTCTCCTCCTCATTAGAGGAGTCAAACTCAAAATATAGAGCACTCATTGAGGTTTGTAGCTCTCACAGCTCAGTGTCTCTCAGCCCCCTGCCTGCACTTGCTGCAGTGGACGTGGGAGCTGCCCTCCGATATGGGCTCATACACGGCAATCCCTCCCAATGTACAAACCTTTGCTTATCTGAACTTCAACCTGCCAGATTGACAATGTAGCTGTACACAATGGCTGCCTTTTCCGGCCAACGTTTACCTGCCCCTGAGCTCACACCTTCTTTGAACAGGAGAGCCGCTGACACTCTGTGGAACCTGTGCACCTCATGGAAAAGATAAAAAGCATTGCAAAATTGCCTGCTGGCTGCTGTCCTGCGCATTCCCGATCCTGCTGCCCGACCATCCCTGGGAAATTTGCCCGGTGGTGAAAATTGTCTCTGGGCTGACTGAGGGAGTGCTGCACTGTCTGAGGTGTCAACTTCTGAATGGGACTTTAAATCGAGATCCTGTCTGCTCTCTCAGATGGATGTAAAAGATTTCATGGCACTATTTTGAAGAAGAGCAGGGGTGTTTTCATTGGTGCCCTGCTGAACATTTATCCTTCAACCAATATCACTACAACAGATTATCTGGTCATTAACTCCTGGTGTTTGTGGAACTTTGCTGTGCACAAGTTGACAACCCCGTTTCCTACCTTACAACAGTGACTTCATTCCAAAAGTACTTAATTGGTTGTAAAGCAGTTTGGGATGACCTGAGGTCATGAAAGTTGCTGTATAAATGTAAATTCTTTCTTTGATAGTACAGCTTTAGCAGAGGAATCAAGAGAAGTGCTGGAGAGGCAGAACTGAACCTCATCAGTGTATATATGGAAGCTAACCCCTGTGTCTGATGATGAAGATGAAAAGGGGATGAGGAAGCGAAGGTAGCAAGGGTAGATACTAGAAAACTCTGGATGCTACGGTGCAGAGGTGGAAAGACAAATCATTACTAGAGATGCTCTGGTTATTATCGGATAGGTAGAATTAGAGCCAAGTGAAGGCAATTCCACAAACCTGAGTGATAGAATATGTAGTGATTATACAGGAGCAGTGACACTATTCAGCTCCTGGCATCCTATGGAAGACTGAATGAGCTGTGGGAACTAAGCCATTTTAATTTCTGCTACTCATTTCCATGCTGAACTTAATGAACTGATTTACTTTTATATAGCTAGGCATCCATGGTGAAAAGAAGATGATAGAACCTGTAGAATATGAAATTGTTGAAGCAACAGAGGGAATGTGAAGAATCCAAAATATCAGTGGGTAAGGAAAAGATGAGAATAGATAAGCCCTGGATTCTGGGGTAGAAAAGATGATTCCTATTGGGAAGGCTAAGAATTTGGGACAGGACCCAGTTTTGCCAAGATTCCACCACATTTACACTGTTTAAATTCAGTGGGGAGGGCAGCATGAGTGGTTTTACGCCTCCCCTGAATGTCAAATGGTTATGCCTAGCTGGATTCCCTGGCTATCCTAGGTCTCAGAAGGCCTCAGCTGACAGCTGACAGCGGCTGTGGACACTGTGGAGCATCTGCGAGGCGGAGAGTATCGTGGATAGTACGTATAGAGAGGTGGTCACACTGCAGGCTCAGACTCCACAGGCAGGACGGGAATGGGTGACCACCAGGCAGAGCAAGAGGACTAGGCAGGCAGTGCAGGAATCTCCTGTGGCTATTCCCTTGCAAAACAGATATACTGCTTTGGATACTGTTGGGGGGAGTGGCCTCTCAGGGGAAAGCAGCAACAGCCCAATTCATTGCACCACGGTTGGCTCTGCTGCACAGGGGAGGGGTAAAAAGTATGGGAATGCAATCGTTATAGCAGATTCAATTGTAAGGGGAATAGATAGGTGTTTCTGTGGCCGCAAACGAGACTCTAGGACGGTATGTTGCCTCCCTGGTGCTAGGGTCAAGGATGACTCAGAGCGGTTACAGGACATTCTGAAGGGGGAGGGTGAACAGCCGGTGGTCGTGGTACACATTGGTACAAACAACATAGGTGAAAAAAAGGATGAGGTCCTAAAAGCAGAATATAGGGAGTTGGGAAGTAAGTTGAAAAGTAGGACCTCAAAGGTAGTGATCTCAGGATTACTACCAGTGCCATGTACTAGTCAGAGTAGAAATAGCAGGATATATCGGATGAATACGTGGCTGAAGAGGTGGTGTAAGGGGGAGGGTTTTAGCTTCCTGGGACGTTGGGACCGGTTCTGGGAGAGGTGAGACCAGTACAAACTGGACGGGTTACACCTGGGTAGGACCAGGACTGATGTCCTAGGGGGAGTATTTACTAGAGTGGTTGGGGAGGGTTTAAACTAAAATGGCAGGAGGATGGGAACCTTTGCAAGGAGTCAGAGGAGGGGGGATCAAAGACAGGAACAAAAGACAATAAATGGAATAAGAAAAGCGATAGGCAGAGAAATCAAGGGCGAGAATCAAACAGGGCCAGAGTGAAAAATAGTGGGAAGGGAACAAGTAATGTTAAAAAGACAAGACTTTGTGCCTTAACGCGCGGAGCATTCGCAATAGAGTGGATGAATTAATCGCGCAAATCGATGTAAACGGGTATGATATAGTCGGGATTACGGAGACATGGCTGCAGGGATGGGAAATGAACATCCGGGGTATTCAGTATTTATGAAGGACAGACAAAAATTAAAAGGCAGTGGAGTTGCATTGCTGGTTAAAGAGGAAATTAACGCAATAGTGAGGAAGGATATTAGCTCTGACGATGTAGAATGTGTATGGGTAGAGCTGAGAAAAACTAAGGGGCAAAAAACATTAGTGGGGGTTGTATATAGACCCCCAAACTGTAGTGGTGATGTTGGAAATGGCATTAAACAGGAAATTAGAAACGCATGCGATAAAGGAACATCTGTAATTATGGGTGACATTAATCTGCATATAGATTGGGCAAATCAAATTAGTCACAATACTGTAGAGGAGGAATTCATGGAGTGTATACGGGATGGTTTTCTGGACCAATATGTTGAAGAACCAACTACAGAACAGACCATCCTAGACTGGGTATTGCATAATGAGAGACGAATAATTGACAATATAGTTGCGCGAGACCCCTTGGGGATGAGCGACCATAACATGATAGAATTCTTCATCAAGATGGAGAGTGACGTAGTTGATTGTGAGACTAGGGTCCTGAATCTTAATAAAGGAAACTACGAAGGTATGAGGCGTGAGTTGGCTATGATGGATTGGGGAACATTACTTAAAGGGTTGACCGTGGATAGGCAATGGCAGACATTCAAAGTGCGCGTGGATGAACTGCAACAATGGTTTATTCCTGTCTGGCGCAAAAGTAAAACGGGAAAGGTAGCCAAACCATGGCTTACAAGGGAAATTAGAGATAACATTGGATCCAAGGGAGAGGCATACAAATTCGCTGGAAAAAACAACAGACCTGAGGATTGGGAACAGTTTAGAATTCAGAAAAGGAGGACCAAGGGATTGGTTAAGAGGGGGAAAATGGAGTACATGAGTAAGCTTAAGGGGAACATGAAAGCTGACTGTAAAAGCTTCTATAGGTATGTGAAGAGAAAAAGATTGGCGAAGATAAATGTAGGTCCCTTACAGTCAGAAACAGGGGAATTTATTATGGGGAACAAAGAAATTGCTGACCAACTAAATGCTTACTTTGGTTCTGTCTTCACAAAGGAGACACAAATATCATACCAGAAATGTTGGGGAACACAGGGTTTAACGAGAGGGAGGAACTGAAGGAATCAGTATTAGTAGAGAAATGGTCTTAGGGAAATTGATGGAATTGAAGGCCAATAAATCCCCAGGGCCTGATGATATGCATCCCAGAGTTCTTAAGGAAGTGGCCCTAGAAATAGAGGATGCATTGGTGGTCATCTTCCAAGATTCTATAGATTCTGGAATAGTTCCTACAGATTGTAGGGTAGCTAATGTAACCTCACTATTTAAAAAGGGAAGTAGAGAGAAAGCAGGGAATTATAGATCAGTCAGCTTGACATTGGTAGTGGGGAAAATTCGTTGGCAGCGAGGAAACAAAGAGTAGGGATAAATGAGTCTTTTTCCGAATGGCAGGCAGTGACTAATTGGGTACCGCAGAGATTGGTACTAAGACCCCAGCTATTCACAATGTATATTAATGATTTAGATGAGGGAACTAAATGCAATATCTCCAAATTTGCAGATGACACAAAACTGGGTGGGAGGATGAGTTGTGAGGAGGATGCAGAGAGGCTTCAGGGTGATTTGGACAGGTTGAGTGAGTGGGCAATTGCATGGCAAATGCAGTATAATGTGGATAAATGCGAGGTTATCCACTTTGGTAGCAAAAACATGAAGGAGATTATTATCTGAAAGGCTATAAACTGAGAGAGGGGAATATGCAACCAGACCTGGCTGTTCTCGTACACCAGTCACTGAAGGTCAGCATGCAGGTGCAACAGGCGGTAAAAAAGGCAAATGGTATGTTGGCCTTCATAGCGAGAGGATTCGAGTACAGGAGCAGCGATATCTTGCTGCAATTATACAGGGCCTTGGTGAGGCCACACCTGGAATATCTTCTGCAGTGTTGGTCTCCTTATCTGAAGAAGGATTTTCTTGCTGTAGAGGGAGGGCAGCGAAGGTTTACCAGACTGATTTCTGGGATGGCGAGACTGATGTATGAGGAGAGATTGAGTCGGTTAGGATTATATTCGCTGGAGATCAGAAGAGTGAAGGGGGGATCTCATAGAAACCTATAAAATTCTAACAGAACTTGACAGGGTAGATGCAGGAAAGATATTCTCGATGGTGGGGGAGTCCAGAACCAGGGGCCATAGTCTAAAGATATGGGGTAAACCTTTCCGGACTGAGATGAGGAGAAATTTCTTCACCCAGAGAGTGGTGAGCCTGTGGAATTCACCACCACAGAAAGCAGTTGATGCCAAAACATTGTATGTTTTCAAGAAGGAGTTAGATATAGCTCTTGGGGCGAAAGGAATCAAAGGATATGCGGGAAAAGGTTACTGAGTTGGATGATCGGCCATGATCATAATGAATGGCGGAGCATGCTTGAAGAGCCGAATGGCCTACTCCTGCTCCTATTTTCTCTATTTCTATTATTACTGATGAGGCTTTTTGAAAGACCTACATCCACATAGCAGCCAAAGATAATTGATCCTGGAGGGCATTGAATACCTTTAAATGAAATGCTTGCTGGTTTCATTGGGAACTGAAGATGAAGAAAACCTACCAGTTCATGCGTTACCATATGTTCAATTTATTATTAAAAGCCAATTCATAATTACAACATCCTTTGTGATTGTGATCATGCTACATCATCCCTCCTTGTTCTTTTTGACTTCTCTGCAAAACTTGACACAGTGCGTCACAGCATCTTCCTCCAGAATCATTGCTCTGTTTCCCAGCTCTGTGGGACTGCCCTCACAAACGTAGCAAGTGCACCTCCAGAAATGGCCTCTCTTTACTCCCTCACACTGTTGTCTTTGGAATCCCCCAAGGATCGATGCTTGGCTCGCTCTTTTTCTTATTAAAATTCTAACTCTGTAGTAACACCATCCACAGGTACAGTGCCAACTTTTGGATGTTAACTGATGACACCCAGCTATTTCTCTCCACCATCTCTCTGAATTCCTCAACTGCCTCCGTGCTAGTGGAAAGCTTGTCTGACATCCAATCCTGATGAGTTATAACAACCTGCAGATCAACATTGGGAAGATCGAGGTTGTTTCAGCATCCGCCACAGACTCTGCTCCCTTGCCATTGTTTTGATCCCTCTCCCAGTCACTATCTTGGGTTGAACCAGATTGTTTGCACCTTCAACATTGCAGCACTCACTCAGGTGCTTCTACTGTGTCAACTGAGATGATATGCTCAGGTTCCTGGAGTTGAACTTGAACCCACAAATGTCTGATTCTGAAGCAAGTGTGCCACCAACTGAACCAAGCTGACACAACCTCTGTTCTGCAGTTTTTCTCCTGCAGCTGTGCATTGTGTGATAGGAAGCTTATAAAAAGAAGTTTAATTACACCATTCCAGAGTGTAATAGTATCAGTTGATGGGAGAAATGTTTCACTGAAAATGAGTGCACGTCCAAGTGAGGCTCTAATTCTGTAGATATTGTAGAATGCTGCACATGAGTTCATCTTGCTTATGGGACTAGCTTATATCTTTGTATTAATAATCATATAACCCTTGTTAATTTTGAGTTAATATTCAGTGTCTTATCATTATTGATAGAGAAATATTGAGCTCAAAATGAAATAATACCCTAGAATATTATATTTTGCAAATTCTGAATAAACGTGGATATGGGAACAGGGATGGATTCTAGCGATATAAGAGGCAGTAATTGAAATTTTTTTGAACTTGAAGAGCATTAAAGAATGCCCGAATAATCAAAAAAGCTGCCATGAGTGGTAAGTAAAATTTCATCATGACTTTAAGTAAGTGAGTAGCTTGCGCTTTATCTGGGTTCCCTTCGGGCCAGAGACTGCTCCATTTAAGATATCCTTTCATGTGCAGGCCAATTAACATTCTGAGGTGTCTGTGTAATTTTTTTTGACAGTAGAGCTGAAAGTGTAATATTAATAGGGATCACTGAGGCCTTTGAAAACATTATTATCGGCTTAACAGTTCTGTTGGCCATGAAAACAACAGGATTTACAGTAAGTAATGGCATAGACTTGCTCCTAGTAACTTATATTTTAATTATGTCAACATTAAACCTGTTATCACATAAGACTTGATATGAATAAGCTTAGATTTCCTCTTAACTTTCTATGTTCCAGTGAAAAAGCCTAATTATGGAGCCTTTCTTGGTAACGATAACATCTCATACCTGGGATCATTCTACTGAATCTTCACTATACGCTTCCCATGGCTGTAATACCTTTCAAAATAATGGGGTGTCCAGAACTATACACAATTTACAACTCTGGCCCAACCAGTATCTTGTAAAAAATTAACATTACTTCCTTGCTTTTATGTCTAATACGCCTTGTATAAAACCTTCTTTGCATCTTCTCAGTGGCATTTTCTACCTGTACTTCCAGTTTTAAAGATTTAAATATCTGCATGTCTAGCTTTCACTTTTTTAAGCATCTTTCAGTTTGAAGTATACAACATAATGGGGCTGATTCCCTGTTCCCCAATTGAACTTTGGGCAGTCAGCATTTTGCACAGACTCAATTTGAACTTCGATGAATCTGGCCTATTTCCGTGGTTAGCTGTTTTACATGTAATGGACGAGCCCCAGGTTGGACTACTGTCTTGCATTTGGTGCCTCCTCAAAAAAGGGAGTGGGATGTTGTGTGTTGCTGCAGGGTTAAGGGAATTTAGTAACAATGCTTGCTGTTTGCAGAAGCAGATAAATCCCCAAACCACTCAGTGCAGAATTATTGCAGCAAAGAATTTGTCCCTTGATGTCTGAACAGCTAAATAAAATTAAAGAAAAAGTTGCTGACTACCACTTTAAGGTTATTTCATCTGAAGACATAGATTAGTAATGCTTGGCCCTGATATTAATGCAGATGTGGGTTCTGAGTGGGTGGAGGAGAGAGAGGTGGAGAGTTTTAGGGAGGGAATTCCAGAGCGTAGGGACTAGACAGTTGGAGGCATGGCCGCCAATGGTGGCACAGTGAATATTGGGAATGCGCAAAAGGCCAGAATTGGAGGAGCACAGATATCTTGAAGGATTCTAGGGCTGGAGAAGTTTACGGAGGTGGGGAGGAAGTTGAAAACAAGGATGAAAATTTTAAAATTGAGGCATTGCTGGCCAGGGAGCCTTTGTAGGTCAGTGAGCACAGGGATGATGGGTAAATGGAATGTGGTGCGAGTTAGAATATGGCCAGCAGAGCTTTGAATGAACTCAAGTTTAAAGAGGTGCAGAGTGGGAGGCCAGTCAGGAGAATGTTGGAATAGTCAAGTCTAGTGTAGCAAATGCATGGATGAGAGTTTCAGCAGTTTGGGGGCATATCTGGGAATCCCTAGGCTAATGTGGAATTCCACCCAGCTCCCCCTGTTAGGCTAAGTAAATTCCATGCCTGCTGGGAACAGATATGTTGTGGGCCTTAAGTGTAACCGAGAGCGATGAAGGCATTGGTGAGAGAGAAGTTCATTTGCCTTGAGCAGTGCTACGCAGATGTACATTGATTCTCCAGGAGCAGGTAGCCCTGGAGTCTGCTGCCTGCATGGCAATGTTCATCATCGAAGAAACCTGTGTGGGCTGCGCAGCTAGCGGCTGGCATGCTGTCTGCCCTGAGGAATCGATGTAGCCTGTGTAGCACCACTTGAAGGGGCGCTACGCGGACAAATGTTTCCTCCTTGGTGTTTAATCTCAGAAGGATAAATTGCTTCCAAGACACCCTCTTCTGTACTCAGTGAAGGTTTTGACATTTTTTGGAGCCTTGTCATTAGCCTGACGAGGGCCTCTGTCTTCATCTTTCAGAGTGGCACGGTGTGGTCCATTTGTCTGTCAGTATCTTGGGGCTAGTGGCTCCAATGCACTTCTACAGATGTCATCTGAATATTACGTAGCAAACTGGTGGGATGAAGTGCTGTCTCGCCACACTTCTGCTCTCCGGATTTTGGACTCTTGGGGCTGGATTTTCAACGCCCACTGAGTGCGGATACAGCGGTGAGCGTGATATCAATATCGCATTCATGAAGGTCGGCACTGGAAGCTGTCACCTACGGAACACAACGCTATTTTCAAAGGGGCAATGGGAAGGAGGGAATAGGTCAGGTGCACACTACCATTTAATTGCCTGTTATTAACAGGCATGTCAGCAGCAGGGTGTTCAAGACGTGAACACTGTGGGGGGCCGTGAAGGCAATGTGAAGGGATGACTAAAAGACTGCAGAGGCCCCCCCTAAAAGAGCTCAGCTGCTTCAAAGAGTGCCACAGAGTGGCCACTGCTGCAGTAGCAAGATGTGCTTTCCTCAGTGGTGAGTGGCAGGAAACCGGAGAGGGACGTGAGACTGCTGGCATCAGTTGGGCACCTGGGGTTGGCAGGGGAAGGCCTGGTGAATGCACAAAGCCCTCTGAGGGAGTTCAGATGGAAATAGATTACTCTGAAATTGGACTGAGCAGCCAGGATGAGCTGCAGCAGATGCAACCTCCTAAGCAGCAGGAAGCTAGAGGTGCACAGCAGGGGGGTGGGGGGGGGCTCCAAGGGGAGGAAGGCGCTACCCACGACATTGGGTGCACAGCCCAAGAGTCAGCAACCTGCAAATGGCAGAGCGCTGGTGCTGTAGGAAGCTATGCCTATCTAGGCAGTTGGTCTCAGTCCTGTGCACTCTGATCCACATTGACCGGAGGCCTCACGGCCCCCATGGCAGTTGCTTACCTGCAGCCATCAAGGTCTCCATCGCCCTGAATTACTATGCTACCGGGTCTTCCCAGGAACCTCGGTGGCATCTTGCAGTCAGCAGCTCATCAGGCCATCAGGTAGGTCATAGATACCATTTTCAGGAGGGCAGATGACTACACCCACTTTGACACAGCTGGGCCTGCACAGGCACAGAGGGCATTGGGTTCAGCCTCCATCGCTGGAGTCCCCCAGCTGCAGGGCATCATCCCTTGTGCCCAAGTGGTCATCAAGGCACCCAGCAACCAGCCAGTGAGATCCATCAACATGAAGGGCTTGCGCTCCCTCAACATCCAAGCACAACAAGTGCTTCCTCCATGTATGCGCTTGCATCCCTGGCAACTGCCATGACTCCTTCATACTCTGCCAGTCCAGGCTCCCTTGATACTTCACTCCATCCCCCAAAGTGCATGGATGGATTCAAGGGGACAAGGGAAATCCCTTGAAGAGATGGCTACTGACCCCTCTATGAGAGCTCCAATGTCCCCTGCTCAGCAGATCAACCATTGAGCAGGCCATCGGGTTTCTGAAGAGGCGATTCCGGTGCCTGGATCGCTTGGGTGGCATCCTCCAATACCCTCCTGCAAGGATCTTGGTCATGTTAGTGGTCTCCTGCGCTCTCTTTAACATAGCCCTCCAGAGAGATGTGGACCTTGAGGACGGTGAGGCCTTGGAAGGAGCAGGAGTTAGGAGGAGGGGGCGGAGGGGCATAACACCGAACTGAGAAGTGCCCCTGCTGCACAACGAGGTTGGCCTCCTACTGCCACCCTTTGGGCAGAGGACCTCCCTCCTCTCTATCGAGGTCGGCATTGATGAAGTGACGGTCTGCCCTGCTCCTAGTGCCAGTCCTCGAGCTCCCCTGTGCTACTGTGGAAGCCAGATCTATCTCTCAGGATAACAAGCGGCCTCAGTGATGGTTGCCATAGGAGTCTACATTAGCCCCACACTTGATCTAATCCACTGTCATTTTTAATCCCACTGACTCTAAGAGGACAGGAAACCCATCTTCATACCAATTAAGGGCTTACCCATGTGAAAATTGCAATCTGTATCAGCTTCCCATAGGAGTCAGGTTTCTAACTGAAAACCAGACCTGGTTCCTGTTTCCCGCCTCCATAATGAAAATCCAGCCCTTGGCATTTAGGAATTTTTACGGGAAGACAGCATCTGTATATTTTCTTCTCCATTGAAGTGCTTGAAAAGTCACACAGAAAGCCACCATCAAGGCTGTATACTACATTTTGAAATCAGCCTTTACAATGTACTGTCCATGTAGTGTTTACAGGCAGTAGTTGATTTCCTCATATTACACATCAACATATGAAGAACCAGCGTGATTTGCTTTAATTAAAAATGTATTATCAAAGCACAACACACCATGCAGAGTATCACATTAGCCAGTGGACAGTCTTCTATAGAAACAATTATAATGCATTGAAATTATGGATGATATATAATGTATAAATAGATTGGCGATTTGATATGATACACTTGCACATGCCAAAACTAAAGCTGATATTTGGAATGCGTGATCTCAGTGGAACACTTAAGTCGGTTCTACATTATGAGAATTCTATTTAAAGAAAATTACTTTCATCTTAGTTTTTCCTGCCATCATCAACATAAACTGCATGGCAAATAGACAGAACATAGTCAACTCTTTATGAAACTACATAATACATCTTTTTAATTTCAAACATAGCCTTTTATTTGACTACAGAGTTGCTGTTCGTATGAAGCTTTTAACTGATGTTTTCTTTCACAATCAAAACATAATATTGGTTAGTAAGTGAGACACAGCAATAGTGCCCAATTACTGCTTGTATGCCACATGTCTTTATAGCACTTATTTAAATCAAAGAAGGTGATTGATATAATAAAGACAAATATTGATGTTCTTCCATTAGATGTCACTAGTGCAACCAACAAAAACTATCAGGTTTTTGATATATGAGATTTGTGATGTATTAACTGTCGGCCTTGGATCAGTAGTAGCCTTCTTGCCTCTGACTGAGAAAGTTGTTGGTTCAAGTACCACTCCAGAAACATGAACACATAATTTTAGGCATTTTCTTTCAGGTCTTTGATTCAGTTCTATTCCACTTTGAACTGAAGTGCCTGTGGCTAATTGTGAGCTATCCTCAATAATAGTCCAAGGTTTGATTCAGAGAAAATAGGAACTAGGAAAGTACTCAGGCGATAAGGACTCTGCCAACCATTTGTTCAGTTCCAAAAATTAATATCTATCAATAGCCCACTCCCTCAAATTCCATTCAGTTATCCAAAAACCGTTTCTGTCATATTCCCAAAGTAGTGGGGTCACTTACTGCTGCCTTGTGCCCAACCTGCAAACTCAGCAATGTGTGAAGCCTTTGTAAGATGCTAGTGTAGTAAGGCTTTCAGTTGTACCTTCTAACTTGTCTGTGTCCCTGCTGGAATAAGAGTATGTATAGTAAAATGGAGCAGCTATAAAGCTCTGTGAGGGCTTGGTATGGGCAAGCAGTAAATATACAAGAGATTGGTAAGCGACACTTTGTGGAATTCTGGGCCGTTAACCTGGTTATATAGTACTGTTAAGTAGTCTAACTTTTCTAGGTTTCTTAAAATGTGCCATCTTCTCCCACATTTGCTCCCATGTCCTACAGGTACTGTAGATAGTGTTCAGCCTGATTGCCATCGCATGCTAAGCATGGCACGCTTCATCCTCTGACATGCCAAATGGGACACCCTTCTCACACCCACCTCATGCAGCAGAATATCCGCTTCACCAGCAATCAAGTGGGGATTGGGGGCAGTATTTCCCTATTTTTTACCCTTTGTACCTCCATGTTGGGTAGTGCCAACTTGTGGCTTTACCATTAGATCTTCCACATAATACCGCCCTTGCAAACAGGATTTAGGTCTCATGCAACTGGGGTTTTTAGCCAATAAGACCTATCTTTTTTTAATGTGGATGAATTCTAATTGAGCTGAAACAAAAATTGCAGTGTAAGGTGTCAGTATGAGTAATTTGGTTAGCCCACTATGGAGAGCCAGAAATTCTTTACCCCAGCACTTAAGTCTTGTGCAGAATGCTTGATCTTGAGAGAGCAATAGATTACTTTAGGGTGAGAGGTTGAAAGGCCAGCCATTTGATGACGAAGGCCTGTATCTTGCTACAAATTGTTTTCTGCTGTAATCCGTCACCAGTATCTGGCATCTATTAAAGGAAAATTGTAGTAGGTTTTTCTATTTGTCTTTTCTGAGGTTTTGTGAAGAGAAGCAGCCAGCTGACCATTTTATCACCTTTTTCCTACTCCAACTCCATAAGTCCAATTCCATTTTTGTGAAATCATGAATCGATTTTTATGGTTGTTATTTTTATTGTCGATATGAGTTCTTACTTTCTGACAGCTCTAGAAATGGAAAAGTAATTCTTTAATTGGGGTTTTGCTTATGAATTCTGAGTTTATAATCATACCCTCTTGTACTCCTAATGGTTTTGGCGAGAATATCGCTCTACATCCAACTTATTGATTTCTTTCATTATTTTAAAAGTTGAATTGCCTCCTCCCAGAAAAATCCATTTTTCCACTGAGAACAGATTCAACATGCATAGCCATAGACATTCTTTCTAAACCTCTTAATTATTTTTGTTGTCCTTCTCGAAATCCTGTCCCCTGTCTCTATTGCTTCACAAGTGCAGTGAGCAGAGCAGGGGAATATAAACAGGTGTGGTACTCTCTGATGCTTATTGGGGATAATTTTAACCCTCCAAAAACAGGTAGATGTGGTCAGGTGGGATGTTAAAATTTAAAAGTCTCAAATCCAAACTCAAGCCACCCCCTTCTGGTTGTAAAGGAGGAGGCAGGTCGCTCATTTAAGTATTTTACTGAAGGCTGCGTGCCTCAGTTCTATCTTTCTTCCAGCTTGATGCTGGCCGGCTGGGTTTCCTGGGCCTTGGGAAACTGGTAGCTGAAGGGAGACATGGACTGCTGCATTGAAAAGCCTTTCCAACACTGCTTGTGAGCCAGGAGGAGCAAGAGTGCTTGCCCCGGCCCCCCAGAAAACCTGCTTTGCTTTGCCTGCAATCACACTCCCCACTGTGATTGGTCCCTCTCCCATGATTAGGCTGTTCCTGCAATCGGACTCTCCCTGCAATTGAATCCCTC
Source organism: Heterodontus francisci (assembly GCF_036365525.1). Taxonomy (NCBI): domain Eukaryota; kingdom Metazoa; phylum Chordata; class Chondrichthyes; order Heterodontiformes; family Heterodontidae; genus Heterodontus; species Heterodontus francisci. The sequence goes on along the minus strand of NC_090376.1, from coordinate 42,877,202 downwards.
CCTGCGATCAGAGCCACCCTGCGACTGGATCCCTCCTCAAGGATCGGATCCTCCCTGCGATCACCGACTTTCGCGCCGCCCCTCCCGCCACAATCACCAAACTGCTG